>NW_020884876.1:24516162-24557023 GCF_003945725.1 Corapipo altera
GGGAGGGAGGGAAGATCCTGAGCACGATTCTGGGCCTTGTGGACTAGACTTGACCACACAGCTCAGTGAAGTGCTCCATTTCCACTTGCACCAGTCTAGCTTCTTCCACTGGGTACAGCAAGGGATATGCTCAGCAGGAGCTGATGGGGAGCTGTGCTTATCTCTTACATAGGTATGACCAGTACTAAAAATTCATTCCAAGTTTTGATCACAGTGACATCAGTGTTCTTCTAAAATCAACTGGCAAAGAAAATGTAGCTGAGGCTATTTTATGTTTATGATCTCTCGTATATGTGATCTCAGTGGTGCGACCGGATGCTATCGGTGCCCTAACTCAAAACATCTCTCAGCAGGCACTCAGCTCACCAGCCCAGCCTGAGCTGTATGATACTAATTAATTCTAAAGAAGGCTAAGTGGATTCTGGGTATGATATTATTAGTACTGAGGTAATTGGGTGACACACCAGAAGGATTTGAAATTGCTAGCTCAGTTATAAGCATAAGGGACTCTGGCTTGTTCTTCCTTAAATACCCTCTTTCCGTATTCCCTTGGCTCCAGAATATTTAGCTGCCTAATTGTTGTTTGTAAATAGAGGCTCTTCCCTCCTCCCCAGCCCCTAAATCTTCCTTAGGTGCCAAAAGAAAAAAAATAGCATACAAGGACGTGGCTGTAAAGCATTACTTTTCTGTTCTGTCTCTCTGTGTAGAGCTTTTTGTGGCACTCAGGGGTGCAGTAGGGCTTGAAGAGTCCAGACAGTGTGCCAAGGCATATTCCTGTAGGACATCACTAGAGATCCCTGCTCGTAAACCCTGCCTGCAGAGTTGTAACAGGAGAGAGAAAAAGAGAGAGGGAAAGAGAAAGGGAAAGAGGTGAAGCAGGGAGAACACAGAGGTGTGATTAAGGACGTACAGAGAAGACAGAGGGAAAAAACTGACAGAGAGAATATAGTGAACAGATTGAGAGATGGGAAACAACCTCCCAGGCCCAGACTGAAGACAAAGGGGCTGAAACGCAGAGTAAGGGGAAAAGGGCAATTGCAATTCTAGGTTACTATATTAAGATGAAAAGCTGGGCCAGTCCCAACCAGCCTATGTGGAAAGTCTAGGAGCTGGCTGGGAATCAGGAGGCAGAGGCTGTGAAAAGAAGGGAGAGGTGGGAGAAAGAGGTTGGCCGTGAGAGCAAGAAAATGCTTTTTGAGGGACTGAGAATTGTTCACTGGGAAGGTGCATTTGGTTGTTGGTAAAATGCTCCGAAATCTTCAAGGAGAGATAGAAAAGGCCTTTTGCAAAGAGGCAGTGTGAAGAGCTTTGCATAGAGATCACTTTTAACAAGGTAAAAAGGGTGGTGATTTAATTCATGTCCAGCACTGTGTAAGTGCTGGACACTTAGAACAATTTAATCTCAGGCCACTTACCTGGGTATCTAAACACGGATTTAAGGGCACAGCCTTACACGTGTGAAAGAAAGAGAAGCAGAGCAGGGAACTTGGTCTACTCATGTTGCTGGTGTAAATGTCTGAAATCACACTTGCCTGGGTGGCAAAAGGCACAGATTACTGTTGTTTTAGTAGATTGTCACCAACTCAGATTTTCACTCTTCAAAACAGGAGAATCTGGGATAGTGGAAAGAGAAGTCAGTGGAGCTCTTGCAAGCCTCACTAATGCAGAATATTCCTGGATGTTTTTAGTTATGAATCAGCTTCATCTTGGTTTCTAATGAATGATTTAAAAACTAGTGCCCATTTGTGAGAAGCACTTTTATACTGATAATATTCTCATCTGTGTTGTTAGTCTCATAATTTATTTCTGTGTTTGGCTACTTTCCTCAGACATGTACAGCCTAAAATTGAACTCAAATTGTATACCACCTATGGTATTAAATACCAATTTTAATGCAAGTTTTTATTGTATTTGTCTATGACCAAACAAAAACTAAAGAATCCAGGCAACATTAAGAGGCTCTTTAGAATTTCACCAGTCCCCTCATTCTGACTAGTGATGCCATGAGAAATTGGAAGTGGGATAAGTGAATGGGGCTGGTTAAGGGAGTTGGAGGGCTCCCTTTCTTCCTTTCTTCAATTCCTTGCAAATTGCATTAAATTATAGATAAACTCTTAATAAGAACAAAAGTGTAAAAGAGTGACAGCTGAATTTTTAGATTCTGATGACCTAAAAAATTACTTTAAAGACATAAGGAAACATAAAGGATTGAAATATATGACTGTAAACATCCAGACACTGTATTGTCTTTTCTCAGATTCAGCTTCTAATATACACATTCATGAATAGCCCATTTCGGTGACATTACTGGGACAAGATTCCTATGGGTAAAATTCTTGTTACTTCACTAATATCAGTTAAAGTCAACATCTCTACACAGATTTGAACTTGCTTGATGAATTTCGTGAGGTTTGTGTTATACATACAGCAAGATGTGGGTGCTGTCACTGACGGGTATATATTGGAATCTGGTGGCAGGTACTGGCTGCTGCCTGGGGAGATGGCTGCAAGTGCAGAGTAGTCCTCGACCAAGCAGCAAAGGACTCTCTGAGGTGTCCCCTGTGGGGAGGAGCAGGAAGGGAGTTTGCGCATGGAGAGCATTGCAGAACAGCGGCTAAGGACTCCGAGGAAACAGGTACTCAGAAAAGCGCTGAATGCCTGAAAAGCAGCTCAGCAAACACTTTTCTATGAAGTTGAAAGGAACTATGAGCAGTAGGCAGGTAGCTTTACTCATATGGCTTGTTCAGCAAGCTGACATTAAGCTCAATGAGGGAGTAAGAAATTGTTAGCAAGCCACTGCAGAAACGTGAGGAATATTGCAGTTGGAAAGCATGAAGCTATGCAACTACATATAATACAAATATTAGTTTTCTATGAGAGGCCAAAACAAAGAGGGACGCCTGAAACGTATAGATTTAAGACTGTGTTACATGGATAATTTGGAATCCTTCCTTCAGAAACAGACTGTAATGGGCATCAGAGACCCAAACTGTGAATAGGAATTGTCGGTTATCCCGAGTTAAAGAAACAGTAAGGATGGATGGAGGAGGCCACAGTGCAGAGGCAGACCAGACTGCAGATTCTGGAAGGAAAAACCAAGGTGGTGATCCCTTCAGTTGGGGCCACAGCCCATCACAAGCCCATGGGAGTGCAGGCGGCAGAGCAAAACCGATGACTCCAAGGGGAAATGTGCCAAACATACACAGAGCTCTCTTTAAATGCTGCCCCAGCACACTGTGCTATCTGCATGTGATGGCTTTCAGGAGGCTGCATGAAATGATTTGGTAGCCTTAGCTGAGTCCCACCACAGAAATGCCAAGCTTCTTAAGCTGCTTAACAGGCTTGGCGAAGAGGATAATGATTAACCATTTATTAAAGTCAGCCCCTCTAGGTCAGAATGAGGGATATTGGTATTGAGAAAGCTCGTGCTGCTCTTGCCTTCCCAGTGCCTTTTATGCAGATAGGGGACTTTAGCCTTTGGGGATACAGTCAGTGGTATTAAATTTACTTAAAAGTATGAAGTGCCTTCATTTCTCTGCTGAATACCACTGTGGGCCATTGTGAACTTCCCCCATGCAGTTTGAATCTCCTTAAAGGCAGACGTGCACTGGTTTCTCAGAATAACTCTACTGAGAGCATGCAGTGTACATGTCAACTTAATTAAATGAATTTGTTTAAAATATGATCGATGGTGTGTGAAATTATATAATTATTCCATAAATACACTTTGTTAATTAATTAATACTTTAATTAAAGGGTAATTGGAAACTCTTTGCTTATTACCTTTTTTGAAGGACATGAATGTGTCTTTACTTCATATTCACTGATTAGACCAAAAAACCCTATTTTTTAAAAAAGAAGGTATTAAACTATGAGTCCAGGAGATTTAAAAAAAAAAAAAAAAAAAGGCACAAGATGACAATTATGTCCCAGTTTGCTATAGGAAGGATTTTGACTGCCCTTTAAAATCTTTGCTCTCAGTTAGCCTTCAGTTTTTCTACTATACTTCGTGTCTCTTATTCTGGGAGAGTGATTGTCTCTCTGGGAGTTTTGCCTTGAAATGTCTCCCTGGAAAAAGAACTTGGAACAAAGTGCTGTGAACTAGTTGCTGGTTGAGAGAGCTGGTATTAGCAGTTTGTCAGAGCTAGACATAAATCCCTCTTTTCCCCTCATAATAATTTTCCTCCAGTATCATTCAGTTTACCTGTTTATTTTGAAGACTATCCATATTAACAAACCCAGACTCCCTATTACTCACTGCCAGAACAGCACTCCAATCCCCAGACCACTTTTTGTAACTGCTGGTGTGGAATAAATGAAAAGAAATCACTGGAAACCAAGAAGAGAGAAATGACTGTGGCCCTTATCTTGCCCCTGGAAATTCATATATAATTCACACTGAAGCCAATAGGCTAGGAAGGGCAAATTTGAGGCCTGTCTGTGAAAAATTATCAAGTGCTCCCAAATTAAGACTCTAATTTTGCAAACTTGCACAGTTAAATGTGAATGCCTTCTGTGAAACCAGTGGAAAGGGTGCTGCTTGCAGATGGAAAGTGAGTTCATGTTTTTATTTGCAGCTTTGGGATGTAGACAAATGTGAACTAGGAAATTCTGGACAGTAGATAGTTATTCTGCATGTTTTGATCTTGTGCTTATGTGGCAAAATTAAACTGATAACTTTCTGCAGCTGTTAACTACTCTGCAACTGCCTGCTGCTTGTGGATGCATCAAGAGCTAGTAAGTGTTATTCGACTGTGACTGGTCTAAAACATTGGTGTTTTTAAATTTCTAACCTGTCCTGCAGTACCATACCCACTGTAGACCTAGAAGGTCTTAAGAGAAATCATAAGTTCATCGCTGTGACAGCACTTTACTGTGTGACATAAGAGGATTATATGAGGCTAGCACAGAAAGAACAAGGAGCACTGTAACTAGCATAGGGACGAGTAAAAACTAAGTCACTCAGGAGTGACTTAGCACATCTAGGATAGGCAAAGGACCCAGTGTGCATATATTTTCACAGTAAAAGTTACACAGCTTTTCAGTGATTATTAGATTTTTTAAAACAAAATCTGCAGTTTAAAATATTTTTTAATTCCTAATTGGAAAACTGAGCTCACTGCATTGTATCCTCATAGAAAAGCTACTCTTATTTGTCTTTAAATTCAACAGTGAATCACAAGCCATGCCTGACTTATTCATGTGTGAGATGTCAGGTGCATGAGAGCTTACATCACATGCTATGCCGATGCATAAAATTTTTAAGCCTGTCCTTGACAACTGAACAATTCAGCAACCTGGACGCAAGCTGCAAGGATCAAGAAGTAGGACAAAATTACAACTGTTTATACAGCTTTGCACAATGCCATGGCAATGCTTTTTGCAAGAAGAAATATTTACTGAGAGTAAACACAGTTTAGAATGAGATTTAGTGTCTGTGTCTTCTCTGCAGAAATCCACACACAGAATGCTGCATTTAGTGCTGCTTGAAGAGCCTGAGCTTTTTCCTTGGTGAGCCCTCTGTTTTCTGAAGGTACAGGAACGTTTAGGGTAAGAGAAAGTGTCCACAACATGAGGAAAAAAAACTTGCACAGGCGAAAGGGAAATTTAATGTAAGCTCTACTTCTGGTTTTTTGCCATACTGCAGATTGTTTGACAAGAATCATACCAATTAGTGCCAGTGATAGCATAGTTTATGATACTGACATCTGTCCAAGAGAAACTGGCCCAAAAACATCAAACTTATTTTGCAGATGTCACTGAATAATCATTAGGTGGTGATAATTTTCAGTTGCCCAGTGGGGAAAGGTTCCAGCGTATTAAATGGTTGAAGTTTCTGAAGTTCAAAAAAATTGCAAGTGAGAATTTTCACTTGAGACAGCGGGCTGAGGGTTTGCCATCCATCTTTTGCTTTCTTGCAAAGTTTAGGAGCAGAGGGAATGGTCTTTTCAGCAAGGCTGAAATATTTTTGGGGTTCTGTGTTCTGACTGGATTTTACAGGTCCAAATTTATCTTGGGGCTAGCTACACTGGCATCTCTAAAGTCATGCTTGTTATCTGCAGGCTGAATTGCACCAGTAAAAAACTGATCATTCTGGCGGAGGCATTTTATTACTTTCAGGAACTATCTAAATATCGATTTTAGTCGATATCTATTTCGCATTCAGGCTTGCAAAACTGAAAATACAAACCTCCACCTGTAAGAAGTCACCTAAATAAATGGCTTGATTTTTCTTCTTCCAGGTGTGTTGTGAACAGACAGGGCTCAGTGGAAGCTGTAGCAACACAGCAGCTCTGGTCATTGAGCTCCCTCTTTAAGTGGATAAAAATGAAGTTAGGTGCCAGTGGACGTTTGTGTAGCTTATATTTAGAGATCTGATGATATCCTAAGTTATACTGGGGGTGGAGTATCTTTGTATGTCCTTTTGGGGGTTTTGTTTAACTCTAGAATTATCTCCCTAAGAGCCAACCCCTCTCCCCATTTCCTGGCAAAGCCTTAAATTTGGAAGGGACAAGTCTGTCCAATACTAATATCAGGCTCAAACTAAGAGATGAACCTGAATAAGTCTAAGCTGCTATCTTGTGTACTTCTAGATTCCTCAGCCTCTTCATGACAGTGATAAAGGGATTGGGATTCTTTTTCATGTAAATCCAGGAGGAGGACAGCCAAAGCCTGCAGGGAAAATCTTGTCCCTTCTCACACCCCAGTGTAGAATTTACACCTTCTTACACGTCAGCTCTGAAATTAATCCTCTTGGTCTTACTGAATCTGAAGTAGTCTAACATGGAATAATTTACATGGTGAGGGGCTGAAAGAGATGTGTAGCCATAAAGACAGCAATCAGAAGGATGTAAGAAGATAGAAATTAAAGTAAGTGGTAGCTTACTTATACTTCAAATTCACTTAGATTTGTTTGTGAGTTTGGTCCTTACTGTGCGTTAGGGAGAAAGCAAGACCTCATCATTATTTCCTGTTGCTAAATGAGACAGATGTAACAATATCAACATTTTTTAATTCGCATATACCTGGTTTTAGAAGGAATTATGAAATGGATATGATTCTTCTTTTATTTTTGAGTTGCATGCTGGGAAAACAATGCACTCATGTAGATATGAACAGAAATCATTGCTGCCTGTTAAAACAAATTAGGAAACATGCTTTCAAATCTTAATATAATTTCTAGAGGAAGAAGCCTCTTGACTTGAATAGTAAAGGTCTGAAAATGGTCAGAGAGAGTCATAGAACTAAGTGGGGATCCCAATTACAGATTAGAAGTAATGCAAATGTTGCTGCAGCGGGACCACTCAGCTTCTGCAGCTCAGGAGCTGTGGCTGTGCCTAGAGCACAGGCATAGAAAACCTCCCTTTCATTATTGTTTTTAATTATCTGCACAACGACAGCGCTGGAATACCTGCTGCACACTGAGGCCCTTTGTGCAAGCCCATCAGCAGAGGCTATGCAGCCAAAGCCTGTATTTTTTGCCTTCTGGAGTTCTTTCCAGCTGAATTTTGCTTTCATGCAGATGCCTTTGTTTCATGTTTACTCCTTATCTTCACTGGCTATTTCCCGTGCTCCACTGAACATACGCAACAGATGCAGCCTTATGTGATGATACCAGGTTTCGGCTATCCTGCTGCCATCCTGAGGTTCTCGTGTAAGACTGTTGTGTTCTTGTGAGGAAATGAGGGTGTTCTGTGCAAGGCTGGCCTTGGAGCGCAGACCTCTTGGAGATGAGCAGTGTGTGTCTAGCCTCCTCCCTCTTTCATAAAGGAGCTTGCAGGTTTAGACAAAGCTTATCAGAAAGCTGATAAGCTCTTCATAGAACTCGGGAATGAGATATTAGTCCATGCTCTGGCCTTCTCATATGTTAGACTTTTGTTTGGTGTGCCCTCATTCTTGTTGCTTATCCCTGTGTTTTTCCCACGTACTTAGCAGGCACAATATACCTTCGTGGGAGAGTAAAGCAACCAGGAAAACTAAGAGGAGGAGTCAAGAGTTGGCAAAGGGAAGTTCACTTTCTCGCAGACAGTCACTGAAACTAATCCCCCTTTTAGAAAGTCTTCCCAAAGTTATATTTCAAGTTGTGCTTCCAACTAGAGGCTGCATAGTTTGAGACCATGTGAAAACATAAAATACTAATGGTGTACCTTTGGCTTGGACCTACTTGATCATGTGTTGGAGATGCTGTGCCTGTAGCACTGGGAGGATAAAAGGGACTGACTGGGCAGTCTTTGTGTCCTGGAACAGAAGGGTCCAGGCCAGAACAAGTGGACAGGTGAGCACAGGCAAAATGAATGCCCACTGAGCAACGGTGAGGAGGGATAACTGGAACCAGTCACAAACAGGGAAGTGTAAGGAAATCTGGTCCCGGTTTTTGGCCCCTTGGCAGTGCTGAGCTGCTCTAAGACGATAGGAAAGAGGCAGAAAGAAGGCAGCTGGGCCCCTCTTCACAATGCTGTGTTTTGCCCATTGGAGAGCCTTTGCTTCCAACTCAGTCTCATTGTGAGGAGTCTGAGGAATGATTAATAGCAAAGGATACAGGCAATTTCTGATGGATGCTGTCGGGGTATCAAGGCTTGTGATAATGCAGATACTCCTTGTTCACCTTACCTGCTTTCCTGACGGCTTTGTGCCAAAGATTCATGTGGCAGCAAATTTCTACCTGTTGTGGACACATGAAGGATGACTTGTATATATGAGGGCATAAGGTACCCTTTTGTCAACAGAGAAGCAGGCAGATGAAAGCTAGAGCACAGCCTGGAAAAAGCTGTGTGGGTGAGGGTGGGAAAAAGTAGTGGAGTTGGTTAAAGTTGGTCTGAGGAATGAGAACCGACTGTACAAATGCATCATCAGGAGGACTGATGCTTAAAAAAAGTGGATCCATTAATAACTGAGGAGGAGGAGGAAAGGATGAGGAGTAAAGTCATAACACTACTGAACTTCTTTTAGAATAAAGGAAGATTGGGAAGTAATACAGATCTCAGGAAGATAGCTCTTGGAAAGCATCGAGGGGATAGCAGGAATAAATGCAAATCAGCTGGCCTACATCGTGCATATCCACATGAAGGCAATAAAGGGACAAACTTGGTGAATTGCTAATCGCGGTTCCTCGGAAATCACCAGGAGCTGCAGCAGCTCCGGAAGGCAGGGGAGGGGGAGAAGCGAAGGTGAAATTCCACCCTGATCCTGGTAGGGCTGAGCAATTAAAGCCCAGTCAATCCAGGAGCAGTCCTCTGGGAAATAACGCAGCAAGCGAATGGAGGAAAGAAAAATCTTTCAGAAAAAAGGAAATGATGAATGGTGGCGGGTGGCCTGGTGCAGCTCTTCTCAAGGTGATAGGAGCAGTGCAAAGTGAATTCCTTAAAGTTAAGCTTTGAACCTTGTGTTGTGATTCAGGGCTCCATGTTGTTCTCTGGGCAATTCAGAAGGGCAGTGCAGGGGGAAGCTTTGCATGGATATATCTGCAGGGCATTTCTACTTTTTGTTGTGAGAAAGGAGTCCTGTGGGGGGAGGCAAATTCTATTTGAGAGTTAATAAGATATTTAAACATTAATAATACTACATATCATAATAATATATACTGTGTAAACCCATACCAGTAGCTCTGTGCCATTTAGGATCTAAATGAATACAGATAAAAAAAAAAGGAACACAGAATTCAGGGGACAAAACAATTGGTAAGGGTTTGAAATGTATTTTGTGTAGTTAGCCCATTTTTCAAATGTTTTCCTGATGTTATTTCATATCAAAAAATCTGTGTTATGCAGCAAGGGCCAGGTTTTCAATTAGAGTCTTCCTCTAAGTAACCTAAGGTTCTACCCCGAACCCCAGAAACCTTCCTAGCTTAAACACTGCCAAAATCTGGGATGTCTCTGCAGAGCATTTAAGCTTTGTCAGGGTTCCAAAATTCTTTTACTGAAATACTCAATTCTGGTTATCTATGACTAAGAATACATTTGTAGTTAGATCTATACTGCAGTAAGAATTGGATATGGCTGGAAATAGGTGTCCATTTTAGTCAGGTTTGTTTTTAAGCTGGATCAGGTTTTGGAAGAGGATTTGGACTTGTTGTGCCATCTCATGCATGCTGGTCCCAGCGAGAGGGATCAAAGGGCTACCTTGGAGGGGGCAGGGTACTACTGCCCAGGTGGCAGCAGCAAGGACCCCTGCTTACCATTGTGTGAAGTGCTTTTAGGATTCATCATGTTGATAAGTCAGACAGGACAGACAACAATTTCAGTTTACTTGTCTTTCCCTTTTTGCTATTGCAGGATTTTAGCTTTTTGTTTTTTCTGGGAAGTAAGGGAGGCAGTCAAAAAGGAAGGGGATTTTCAAGTGTTTTTTAATTTTTTGTCCTTCAATGTGACTGAGTGGCTGCAACTTGAACACAAGAAACCCTGAGTGATACAGCAAATGTAACAAAGAAAGAAATACCAGGATGGCTGGATAGCTGGAAAATAAGAGTGAGGTAAGTAATAAAAATGAAGATCAGATTGGAAAAAGAATACAAAATATTTGACGTGAGGACAGAGTGCTTGGGAAGAGTGGAAAGGCAGAGAGAGCTCAGAGGTTTCTAGCAGGTGTTGAGCCTGATGCACACATCCTTTGCACAACAGTGAGTGGCTAAGCAGGGAGAATACAAAGAAGCATGACTGACATAAGCACAGTCACCATGCCAATGAGCACAAGTGCCTGTATATATTAATAAACCAGAGGGAAGATGTGAATGCAACAGGAGCGCTAGCTACTGAAGGTGAGTTCTATCATCAGCAATATGTGGGTGTAGGGTGAGAATTTGACATCTGATTGCATTGCTTGCTCTCTCTGGGGAGAGAGGGCTGTTCAGGCATTTAGGAAATGTACCTCCCAAAGACAGTCCAGGTATTCTGAGGTTGTAGCAGGGAATGGTGGTGGTGGGACTAGGTAACATGCAGCTAACATTGCAAAAATAACCAGCAGTGTTCTGCCTGTGCAGCAGCTGGGGACACGTTATAACATATCATCAGGGTGGCCTTTATTGACTGGGGTTAGAGAGCAGCCCACAGACGGAAGACTCCAAAAACTCCAGCTGCTCTCCATGACAGGGAGTTACCCCTTGCCCCTGCTGGACAAACCTAGGCTGCTGTGGCAGCAAGTCTCAACTCAGTGACATGGCTCAGTCTTCCAAGATTTAAACTCCCTGCTTTGTGCTTTCCCTTATTTCTAAAACATGGGGGCAGATGGGAATGCACTCCCTTTTTCCTGTCCTTCATCTAAATGCCTGGGTACCCTTCCCCATTTCTCTGGCAGTGTAGCTGTTCTCTTTCTGTGGATTACCCTGGCCCTGTCACCCTCTCAGTGGGTTAATCACTGAGCACAGCAAACATGCAAATGGCCTGGGATGTTTTAGCACTGGGGACAGCTATTCTCCGTGCTGATTGACAGCCAGGCCTCCACTGGCACATTGCTTTTCGTAGTATGAGGATGAATGGATATGTAGATAAACAGTCAATCTTTCATAAATGTTTCGGAAGCTATTGTGTGTGTCTGTGCCTGTACCCACACATGGGCTTCTTGCTCCATGTGGGAGACCACTTTGCTCACTGAATGCATATGGTTTCTGTTTTAACCGTGGCTCTTCGTTTATGGCTTTTCCTCACTTCCCTCCAGCATTAGAGTGACCCTCCACAGAATTTGCTCTTACTCAGTAAGCGGGCCCCCAGTTTTCTGCTCCATGCCTGTGCCATTTCTTTGCTTTGCAGAATATTGGCAAAGCCATTTGCCTATTGAAATTGTATTTGAAGCACCTCACCTAATTTCTTCTTTTTATTCAATCCTTTTACCTGCCTATGGCTTCTACTGGTTGAGAAATATCTGCTTCCTTGTTTGCTTTTTCCCCCTCAGTCAGGCTTCCAGTCCTTTTATTCCCTTGCAAAAGTCTCTCTACTGTGTTTGCACACACATTACGTAGCACCTGGTGGCTGTAACAAACCTGACAGGTGCAAATGTGAAAACAAAATAGTTTCTGAGATATTTAGGAGCAAATCCAGTAACTTTGTCCTCTTTTAATACTTGTGTTTCTTTGGGGGAATTCCTTTCTTTGGTTACAAACACCTGAAGAAGTCCTTGGCTTAATTTTTAGTTGTTCATTTTTTATCAGGTTTCTACAGGTCTTTATGATTCTTATCTTGATTTTCTTTTCTTTGTAGAGATGGATAAGGAAAACTTGCAGTTTCTAAAATGCACTAAAAAAAAAAAGTTGGGATGTATGCTAGCATAATAGCAAGTAGTGAAGAGGGAATTTAGTAGGCTGGAGGAGTTTTCTAAAGCCCTACTCAACATTTAATTTTATGATTCTTAATGACAAATGGTGATTGTGAATATTCATGAATTTTTCCCTGGGTTAATGTCATAACCTTTGCAGTAAAAAGGCTGTTTTCACCAGTAATAACTACCTTTCAATTTATTTATGCTAGGGTTTTTTTACAGAAATAGACCCCAAATTAACATTCAAAATGCAAGAAAGTAATTTTGCTTGTTTGTTTGCAGCTCTTTAAAACTCTTGGATTTTTATCTCAGCATTTTTAGAATGCTGAAAAAGGTGTCTCAATTCAGCTTTACGGAAGAGACAACTCAGCATGTAGTATGAAGAATTTGTTTGTCTTTTTAAGCGTGAAGAATTTGCCCATCTTTGTTTTTCCCAGTTATTCTAAGCATTCACTTAGTATTTGATCAGTAATTATCTTATATCCTTTCCCCTGGACAGTATTCCCTCTTCTCCTTCCTTTTTCCTGCCTATGATTATATTTGGTGCCTTGCAGTCATTATGTCTTACTTTGCTGCACTGAACTGGATGTGCCCTTTATCTGTCCATAAGCCTAATTTATTCAAATAATTTTAAATTTGCTTGCTCTGTGCACTATTTTACACTTAATGTGCTATCAGAAAAAAAATTCCACTTTAAAAATTATATCCCCTGCAGGCCATTTATATAAAAGTTGAATAAATGTGGGTATGGTGCTGAAATTTGGGAGTACTGCCTTGTTCTTGTCCCTCTAGTCACCCTGAACCATGCCGTTTTGCTGACACCTTGCTTCTTGTCCCACAGATAATCCTGAAACCATTTGCCATTGTGCTTTTTCTGTACTGTCTTTACTGATTCTACAGATCAATCTCTCTGTGTCGGGTGCAGCACCAAATGAATCTCTTCCATCTGGATAAATTATGCCCGTCACTTCACTTTTGACTCTCTGTTGAGAAATGTATTGAGAGAATTTAAAGCACATTTGACAGGCATGACATGAATCCAGCTGCCTTTTCTTCCCTGGGCTGGCTGTTTCTACATGTTGCATAACCCCATCCCATATTAATGTTTCCAATATCCATTCTGTGGCTGCAGTTGGGATTATTGGTGAATGGATTCCTAAATCCTCCCTTGATTTAAAAAAAAATTGTTCTGTTTTTAAATATTATTATTTTTAAGAAGTAAAGTTGGAGTAGTTACTTTCTAGGCATCTCCAGATATCCCATCCTCAGGAAGCTATCAAGCAGTATTACTACAGGTTTGCCAATTTCCCTTGCTATTTCCTTCCAACTTTGAAGATGCAGTTAATCTAAGTCTCAGGTCCTGTCAACTTTTAATAGTTCTAATTAACTAACTACCTGTCCAGATTGGATCATAAAGCCTTTTAACATTTCATTTTTTCCCCTCATGAAAATGGATCCCTGTTTCCGGGATGTGACCTTCAACTTCTGTAAATACTCAGGCAAAGGATATTAATTCAGGCTCAGCGCGGCATCGGTCTCATCTGTCACTGACTTCTCACTCATTCCCTTTTGTGGCCCCACTGATTCAATCCCTGGTCATCTGCTTTTCATATATCAGACGAAAGATCTCCATTGAGTTTCTTCACATCCTTGCCATTTTTTTTAAAAGCATTTTCTGCTCCAGCGTTTCCTGCCAGTGTTTATAATTGCTCCATTTTGAAAGCAATGTCATCAGCAGACCTGCTAAGTAATATAATAACAGTGCAATAGAGGAAACTGAAACCAGTGGTAGGGGCCTGGGTGGCAAACTTCTCTGGATCTGGATATACTGAAGTGGAAGTGGCTCTAGTTTTACAGTGTGTGGCATGAGACCAAAATCTGACCTTGTATGTGAAATAGCTTATAAATTATCTGAGGCTTTTTTGCACGGCATAGCAGCCATGCTGGCTATGTTAATAGCTGTAAACAATGTTTTGTAGGGCAATCACATGGAAACCTGAAACTTGCCAGAACACCTTTTGGAAGAACGCTTGTGTTTCCTCATGAAGAAAAGTATCTGACCTGGTTCTGAAGTAAATCCTGTTTTCTTCCTAGAAGGTTTTAACTTCTGTATGTCTATATTAGATTTTTTGTGGCACCTCTGTACATTTTTGTGTTTGATTACATAGCTGTGTTCTATTTACTGTGTCATGCTCCATTCCACTGTCACTACAAGCTCAAGTCCCCTTCTGATAAACGTCTTCCTTTCATGCTGCAGATGTTACACGTCAGAGAGCTGCTCTCCGTATGCAGGGAGGGCACAGAGGGAGTTGCCTTGGGAGGGATGTTTCTAATGTGCAACCAAGGTGACTCCCAACAGCTCTGTGACCCAGAAAGCACCTTTGAGAGGCAGGCCCCCAAGCCTGCAGGCACCACTCACCTGCTTTTGCAGGTGAGTGCTGATCTGCAGTTAAGCAGATCAAGAATGGTTAGAGGTGACATAAAATCACCATGGTTTATCTGTGAGGTCTCCGTAGCCTGCTTGAAAGATGGCTTATGTGCAGGTTTGCCAGGGTGCTGCAGAAGGCACACTACCTGTACCAGTGCCTTGCACTGGAGCAGAGCTGTGTAGGGAGGTGAGGGGTTTTGTGGTACCAGCTATTGCTCCAGCAACGATGTGTAGGCATGACAGCTTGTACCTCTGCCCTCTGTTTTGGAGGCTTATGTACATCTTGTAGATGGAGTAGAGAATGCTGCTGCAGAAGATGTTTTAGCTTAGCAGTCACTTTTCCTTCTACCTTGTTTTGGTTTTGTGCCTTAATGACTCAGTCATATTCTCTGTTTTGCTTAATACCTCATCTGGCGTTTTTCCCTTCCTTGTCGGTTTATGTACACATTAAATTAGAAAGCAGTTCTCTACCAGATCAAGCTTTGCTTCCTCCACTTAACATAATCCACTCTGAGGTCTAGATAATTAGTCTCCCACTATCACTACTGTGGTCTTTTATATGTTTTGCTTCATACATGCTGTGCTTCACACCTCCTTCCCAGTCAAATTGCGCACAATACATTCCTTTTAGTACATCTCCAGTGTGGGTCCCTATCACTTTGCTACAACCTAGTTTATCCCAGGTTTCATTTTTCAAAATGGGTCAGATTCTCATTTGGAAACATGACTAAGATTCTGTAGCTGTGTTCCTGCCTGCTTCTCTTAAGCCACCATTTAGATGTGGGTGTTAACTTGGGGGAGAGCCTGGGTTGAATTTGGTGGAGATCAAGACAGCCTGCATAGAGTGGCCCAGGGGGCTTGCCCTCATATCCTCCTCTTCTTTTACTTCCCAACTTCACTCCTGATCCCAAAAGAACCTGCAGTTAGAATGTTTTAAGAGGAGAGGCCTGAGTTTGAGCTCAACCTTAGACTCAGACTGAAAGCCAGCTCTTTAATTGTCAACTAGAAGACTCAAAAGTGAACCAGTACACTCTCATGTGACACTGGCTACAAAACAAACCACAGTGAGGTAGTGGTTTGCAAGCCAGTGAGGCTTGAGCAGGAGCCTTCTGCAGCTCTGGTCCTTACTGCAGCTCTGCCTAGGGCACCCAGCACCACATACCTGAGCAATGTCAGCAGCAAAGCCAAACAGGACAGATGAACAGAGTGGTCCATGCTCCTACAAAACGGCTGTCACTTTTAGCTAGCCAAAATGGCTGTCACTTTTAACTAGCACCCAGAAAGAAAACTTTGGAAACGGTGGAGTCAGACTCTAGACATTAACCTGTGCAGAGCTGTCCTTTCATATGTTTTAAGTCCTGGTAAACAGTAGTCTCACAGGATGTCCTAAAGATGTTTATAACATTTTGTTAGGATGTGTGCACTCTATTAGAGACATCTAGAACTGAAAAAGGAAGGGAAGGAAACCCAGAAATATTTTTCTGATTCTTTGTGCACAAGACATGCTCAGCTCTAGCCAAGTCTTTCTCAATTTAAATTTAAAATTGTTCCAAATTTATTTCAAAATAGAAATAAGATGTTGTACTACTGTACACAGTTGTACTCCCAGTTAAATTTTTTCATTCAGCAAAACTATAAATAATGTAAAACATGATGTCACTTGAGGGAAAAAAAAATTCTGATGCTCTTAGTCATGTTCTGTAGTGGAAATGTCACTGTACGGCATTAGAGATTAACGTATGTTGGTCTATCTCAGGACGCGAACTGCTTCCAACTTACTCTGAAAAAGAAATACAGAAATACTCATTTCAGTTGTTTTTAGTTTTGTTGTCTGTGTTTTTCTTTGATTTGGTGTGTGACTATCAAAAGTCTTTCTGCCAACCAGTCTAGGTGTTTTTTAGTGGCTACAGGGTACTAAACATTGGTATTTATGTTAAAGTGCAAACATTACATGATTGTACTTTAGCGCAGCATCTGCTGTTTCTTTCCCACACTGGAAGACATACAGCTTCATTGGTAGTTTGGTTTCAAGAAGGTGGGTAGGGGCCTGTGTAAGAAATAGCAGTGTTTTGTCTCAAGAACTGATGCTATTTAGCAGCCAAAATAGCAAGCAAAATTCCCTGAGATTATAGCGTATTTTGTTTGGTCAGGATTACTGAGGAAGGAAGTATTTTGAATGTTTGTGTAGAAATTACGTTGAAAATCTTCTCTATGTGGCTGATTTACACTGGAATCCTAGTTAGACAAGGTCTCCACACCACTGTCTGCCTGTGTTCCTGCCCCAACCTGCCACCACTGCAGCCAGAAAGATTTTTAATGGTCCTGGTTGTCCTCTTACTACTCAGCTCAACGCTGAGCTTGGAACAGTCGGCTTTTCCTCATTTTTACAGCTAACGTGCCTTCTCAAGGAGTTCCCTGTGTCCTTCTTCTCCAGTAGCAGCCAGAGCATCAAATCGTGGGCTGCATCTTTCCACCCATCTTTTGTTGCAGAAGAGGGACAGCTGCTTCAATACTCTTTTCTCACTGAGCAGGTAAGTGGCTGTCACTGTTACACTTCCCAGCCCCCGGGGAGGCTGACAAATGATGCTGTGCTCCTGGGACCTGAACATATAATTTGCCACACGCAATTTGTGTCGCATCATACCTAGCTGGAGCTCTAGTTCCCGGAGTACCTAAAATGTATCTACAAATAGATTATGTCATGTCAAAAATGAAATGGAAGGTGGTAGTAATTGTGGACTATATAATTAGAAAGCAAGAATCAGAATGTCTAACTAATGGCAACACCTGGAATACCTGCACAAAAAAGCTAATCAAAAGTCAACTTGAAATCCAGGGAAGGCCATGTATGGCAGGTTTTGCCCCTTTAAAAAGCAGCTCAGAATATTGCAAATTACACTTCGATCACACTTCTCCTGGTGTAAACTACATGGAAATCAAGCATAAGAAAATAATCTGACTTTTCAAGAAGGTCACATCTACTTAAATATGCAAAGTTGAACAAGGTAGGTTTTTCTACAGGTAGACACCTGCCCATAAAATCATGGTAATTCCAAGTCTAATAAAATTTGCTTGATGTTGCGGAGCCTAAAATTCTGTCAGAAGTACAGGAGAGGAGGAGAAGGAGGAGGGAGAAGCAGCTTTAGGGCCATGTGAAAACAAAGCCTTTCTTCTCTCCTTTCAAATGTTTCTGCTGAGCCTGATTGAACATAGGATGAAAAGCTGCTGTCCTGAGATTTGAGTAAAGCAAACGATTTCTTTTCCTACTATTACATTGAAAAGTTCTTTACTGCATGAAAGGTCATCCCTTCTAAACGTCCTCAGACTTGTGGCTTAAGTTTTGGGGCAACAGAGCTGTTGGTACCATAGGAAACTCTTATCAGTAGGATATGGTATCTATGGGTAGTCCATGTGGTCAGGGACATTAGCTCCCTGTTCTTTGTATCAATTTCACATTTTATTTTGTGTTAAATATTTTGAGAAGGAGGTTTTTACTTGTAAAGGTAGTGCAATGGCATAGAAGGATGGTGTGTTTGCCAAAAGCTCTGTGTTATGCCATGGTAAGAATGGCAGGGTAATGATCTGAGGTGTTCTACTGAGTTTGGCAGTCACAGTGCCAGTATGAGCAATGGGCTCTTCCAGAATCAGGCCTTAAGATTTGATGTTGCTTTCGAGCTGATGTTTCTATTATCTAGATTGTCAAAACCACCCCTAGCTTCCATTAGAGCTTGTCATGACAATTGTTTGAAGAAAAAAAACTTGTATAAAACATTCTTCTGTCAAAATACAGCATTTTACAAAAATACAAAATGTTTCCTGGAATTGTGTTAGTTTCAATGAAAATTTCTCAGAGAAAATTTCTAAGGGCTAGATTGGAATTTTTTAGGGGGAAAAAAAAAAAAGAGAGGAGAAAATGACTACCTGGGAAATAGTGTGACCATGCACTGTCCAGCCTGGGTGCAGAGACAATTTGTACTGCATGTCTGCCTACCTACCTGCCTCTCCCACTTTCTCCCAGCCTTGTCAGAGGTATTTCATTGCATGCATGGTTCACCCTCCAGTCCAAAGAGTTATTCTGTAGATCAGTGGTTAAATTCTTGGTATCCACCATAGGGGACAGAGGTCAAAGTCCCCGTAGGGATAAAGGCAGGACAATGAATTTAAACTCACCTTTCCCACTTGAAAACAAGCAAATTTGGTTGCAAGTTGGTCACCTTGTTATTAGCGCTCCTGTGGTAGATATGTCCAAATGTCCCTCTTAAGTTTTTCACTTTAAAAACATTTTTATTCAACACTGGAATGAAAGTCAGCTCTGAAACTGAGCTTTCCCTCCTGTCCCTGAAACAAAATTGTTATATTCCTGATATTATTTCTCAAGTACACTGTCCATCAGGTAAAACCAAAATGAAAAGGCTGTAGTCCAGTAGATGCTAGATCCAGTCACGCATGGTTGATATGCAGACTTTACTAGGAGTCAGGGAGAAGGTTTTATGTGTTTGGATGAGCAGAGGGGGAAATCTTGCCTACCAAGGAATATCTTCATTTGTACTCACATGCTCTTCTCCACAGTTTGAAGATGGTGCAGGTTCTTCCATGAGGTGTAGCTGCTATTGTGATGTTTGTCGTAAAAGCTAAAAGTTAGCCTCACTTTGAAGACAGGAAAGAGATGACTGAAGTCAGTGCTGGGTTCTGGCTGCTGCTATGTTTGAGTTGTGTAGTATGCTAATGAAAAGAATGTTAGCATGAACAATGCCCAGTTGTGCTTTCACCCAGATTTTCAGATCAAGAACACCCTCTTGCATTCTCACTCAATTATGTATCAAAGCAGAGGGAAGCAGGACTGTAGTCTACTTCCTTCTTGCCTCTTTTCATGCTATTTAATCTTTGAAGCAAGTGGGAAGAGGCAAGCAGGCTCCTCTTGGGTCCTGCTGTTGTAAGAGACTGCTCCATGGACAGCTCATACAGAAGCTGTGATCTCATCTTTTTCCTCTCCTTCCTCCCTTTAAGGCCAACTGTAGCCTATCCCACAGCAAGTATTTCCAAGAGAATCAGGTATCACTGATATGGTAAACCACTTAAACGCAGAATCTCAGACTCACCTTTAGACATTTCCATTGAAGTTGTTTTCAAAGAAAAGTATGAAGAAGAAAACTCTGCTCTTCCCAATCCGTGCATAAATCTAGTGCAACTCTACTGAAAGCAAGAACTAAAACTGAAATAAGGCCTGATTCATTGTGGAGGAAAACCATGTCAACACCAAACGTTCATATTAATTTGATAATTTGATTTAGGACTTGACTGATGAGGCAAGGGGACCCACTAAAGTATTGACTTCAGTCAACTATTCTTAGTGTTATGTTATTGAAGACAGGCATTGCTCTAACTGCAGAAGGACACATCTTTGGAATGTATTATGACTGGGCAGCCTAGTCCCAGACTGTGATGCAAGTATGATGGGTGCTGAAAAAACAGAGAATAAGGGCAAGTTTTGTCTCAGACACTTTTCCATGTGCAGGGAGGCCATATAATATTCAGGTATTAGTTCACAATTACAATACTTGTAGGAGATCTTTGTTTTGTGCCCAGTTGTCCAAGGCCAGCAATATGCAGACCTTCCAAGTATCTCGTCTTGGAAAGCTCACCAATCAAAAAAATGCACTTTTCCAAATGTCCTGCTCTGAATGGCAGCTTGGCCCCAAACCTGACCCACATGAAGAAGTGGATGGAATGATTTGCACAGGCAAGTTGCTTAATGGTGTTGGAATAGAAATGAAAAACTGCAGTCTTGCACATTGGGTGGTTGAAGCCATAGGTGAACTAATATGCCAGATTTGCTATTGTAACTCCACAAAGGAGATATAGCCTTATTTGGGATAATAATATAGGTGGCATATTTTTTTTATTTACGAGTTAATTCTTTGTAGCAATTGTATGAATTTGAACAGGATGCAGGGGTTTTATTTGTTTGAAATAATAATAATAATATCTATAGAATTCATGTGTTCCAACTAAAAATCTCCAATAGTCTATTATTACATCGTTAAAATATTTTAAACTAAATAGGTTGTAATATTTTTATGAAAGGCTAGCTTGTGAAGGCGGTAGTTTCCTACGACATGCAATAAAAAGCATTTCACATGCATGAAAAACTAGTGACCAAATTTCAGACTATAAATAAGGCAATTGTAAAATGTAAATGCTTAGAAACACTAGCAAAATTCAACCAACAAAGAAGGGATCAGAAATTTATACCCTCGTTACTGGTAATTACAGTCACATTCTTTACTGATCTGTATTCCCAGCCAAGCCATAAAAGTGTCCTGATGCATTACCTGCTTAGAACTAAGTCACCCCTAACACACATGTGCCAGAAAGCGAATCTACAGCTCTGTGGCCATGTTCGCACATGGAGCTCTGCATGTGCTGCTGTAAATGTATCTGTCTACCTTTTAAGCAAAGTAGCTGAAAGCCCCTCAGGGTGTTCTTACGAAATGTAAATTCACTGACTTGGAGACCTCAGCATAAAATCGCTGCTTTTAGTGGATGGCAGCTTAACACTCTCCTTCCCATAATAAAGTGAAGAAAAAGAAATTCAGTCCCACAGGTTTTTTTTACATACACGTAGCATTTGTCCTTCTTCTTTGACAAAATAAAAGCAATTTGGGTATCTATAAAAGTAGCTTGCTTTTTTTTTAAACAGAAATAAACAATAAATTCCTAATGCCCTTGTGACAGATTAATCTTAACCTGTCAGTAATTCATATTTGATGGTTCCACTATTCAAGAAGGAATTGGGAGGAAAGATGAGCCTTCTTTTGTGTTCAGATTGACACCTCCTGCCAAATGTTAATATGCCTAAGAAAAAACCACACATAGATAGGAACTTAGATTCATTAGTGGTCGCCTGGTAAATATTTTGGCAATACTGCATGAATCACGTTTTGCTTTGAATAATGTACACATAACACTTGATTCATGGGTCTTAAAAAATCCAAATAAGCAGTCTCAGTTACTTAAAAACACCCATCCAGAGTGGAGAGCACCTAAATATTCAACTTCAGTGGAACTGTTGCAGTTCTTCATATCTGAAAACTGGGCCCATTTCAATGTAGAGTGGGGTGCCAAGTGCTGCCTGTCCAGTTCCAAGGCCACTAGGCTGTAGCCATGAAACAAGAGCAAAACACAGGTGTCCTTGGGAAGAGAGCTTGTTGCCTTGAAGGCTGCTGTGACTTGAGCACCTTGAAGAGTCCATCATTCCAATCTAAAAGTATTTTTGTAGTAAGGTTGCTTTCTTGATGCGACAGAAATTTCAGGACATGTTAGGAAGAATCAGAACAGTCAGATGAGCTGAAGTCCTCACCACTGTTAGCAAAATTCTGGATGCTCTCAATTTGGAAAAGGGGGGTGTAAGACAAATTACAGAAGTCAGAACCCAAAAGTTTTCGTAGAATCATAGGTTGGTTTGGGTTGGGAGGGACCTTAAAGATCATCTAGTTACAACTCCTCTGCTTTGGGGGTTTGGAACTAGATGATCTTTAAGTCCCTTTGTGGGACTTTTTGATCTTTCTAAGCTCTTTAAGGCTTAAAAAAAGTAAACATTAAGAATATATAGTGCATTTACAAATCTCTGCATACCTTTCTTGGGTGAATAGGTGTGCTGTCCTAGCAGTGTTTTTCAATTTTTCCAGTTTGAACACACCTAAACATTCTCCAGTGGATTGACAGGCACCCTGGATAGCAGGTCACAGAATTATAGATTGGTTTAGGTTGGATGGGACCTTAGAGATCACTTTCTTCCAATGGGCAGGGACAGCTTCCACTAGACCAGGTTGCTCAGAGCCCTATCCAACCTGGCCTCGAAGACAGGGATGGGGCATCCACAGCTTCTCTGGGCAATGTGTTCTAGTGCCTCACCACCCTCACAGTAAAGAATTTTTTCCTAATATCTAATCTAAACCTACTCTCTTTCAGTCTGAAAATTCGCCATTGTCCTATTACTACATGCCCTTCTAAATAGACTCTGTCTTTCTTGAAGGCTCCTTAGTTCTTCTAGGTACTGGAAGGCTGCAATGAGGCTTCTCCGAAGCCTTCTCTTCTCCAAACGGAACAAACCCAGTTCTCTCAGCCTTTCCCAGTAAGTGCCCCATCCCTCTAATCATCTTGATGGACCTCCTCTGGACTTACTCCAGTGGGTCAATGTCTTTCCTATTCTGAGTACCCTGGAGCTGGATGCAGCACTCCAGATGGGGTCTCACCAAAGCAGAGCAGAGGTGCAAAGTCACTTCCCTTGCCCTGCTGGTCATGTATCTTTTGATGCAGCCCAGGACACTATTGGCTTTCTGGGCTGCCAGTACCCATTGTTGGCTCATGTCCAGCCCCTCCTTCACCAGCACCCCCAAGTCCTTCTCAGCAGGGCTGCTCTCAGTCTGTTCATCCCCCAGCCTGTATTGATAATGTGTAAGCTTCCTCACAAAAGACTGCCTTTCTTCTGTTACTTTTTCATCCAACTGAAAGTAGTTAATGGAAAACCACCAGTCTTAATGCATTTCAATAAGCTGATTCTCTTTGGGATCTTTCAAAGGCAATGCTAAAACAACCTTGAATTTTAAAGCATAGTGACACTCTATGTAAAAGTATTCTCTGGTTTTTTTCTGTATGTTACTAATGATGTAAACCATAAACTTTCTTCCATTTAAAAGTTAAAATACTACGTTTCTTTGTCCAGTTCTCCAAATTTGGTTGGGGTCTTGTTGTCCTGCCTCTTCTTTTTATTTTTCATCATTACCTTTTTTTTTTAAAGATGTAGTAAACTATTTCATAGACTTTCCAATTAATACTGGTTGTCTCCAGTCCTAAGTGCTGTACAAACATAGCGAAAGAAACAGTGCCTTCCCTGAAGATCTTCCCGGATGATCTAAATCCAGAAGAAGCTGATGAAGATGTACTAAAATAGGCCTTGCAGGTCAGTGATGTTGTCAGTAGATTTTGGCTGGTGGGTTTGATTGAACAAGCTAGCAGAAAATTTCATTGACAGCGCACAAATTGCAAAAGTTTATTCTGCGCCAGATCAGAGCCGAGTCTGGAAGCCAGGGAGACCTTCCTCACGACATGCTACAGGAGCAGGTGACACTCATTCTGTTCTCAGGGCTGTGTATGAGCTGCTTCACAAAGCTTAAAGGCTACAGAAAAGATGCAGTCCCGTGTATCCCCCAGGGAACAGGTAAGAGGAAAGCCACTTGAGTCCTCCAGTTACATCATGCATTGTTCCTGATGTGCTTGATTTATTTCTCTGAGTCGGTGTGGTCCTGCCACTGTCTCCTCTGAATTAACCATAGCTGGTTTCTCAACCCAAGCAAATTCTTACAGAAACTTTTTTCTCTCTCCTGTGAATGCGTGCAAAAAAGTGCTATTTTTCTAATGTAGTCACATTTTAGATTAGAACTCAGTGATATAAGTACAAGACACATCATTAATTAGAGGAATCTGTTAATACCCCTAATCAATAAATGGGTACAGGACTGTGTCTTGTATTACAGTCACAAAACAATGCATAGTGTTTGCTAACTGCTGTTCACTTCTAAATACTGCATGTTACTCACTCATTAATTACTGCCACAGTTTGCAGGAATTATTCCATAATTGATGGGCCTCTAAAACACTCTGCTGTATCTCTTTCACATTTGGGAAGGGCTACTCCACATCCTATTTTTCATACAAGTTTTTCATAGGAGCCTTGCTTAAGCTCTCTGAATATGTCGTCTTGGCAGATAAAAACATGACTTGGGAATGGCTACAAGAAATGGGAATGGCTACAAGAAATGAGATAGTGTGAAAAGTTTTAGAAGCAATGAAATAACACTATTAAATGTAAACTTAATGTGCAGTTCCTACATAATGAAATTCTTCCTACAAACTATGAACCAGGCAATACTGTAAAAAGACTACTTAATAATTTATGTAGTAATTCAGGAATTGGCTCAAGTCTTAGAAAGACTAATTTATTTGAATCCATTTGAACAATATGACTGACATAAGGGCATAAATAATAACCTATACAAACCCAGCATCCTTCACTAGCAAGGATCCCCAAGTAAAGTGTCAGCTGTGGAAATGAAGCCACTGCTTCAAGCACTTCTGCCAGCTATATTATAGATCCACAGTCTTCCCCACTACCTCTGGTGAGACATTTATGAAATGTAGGGATTCTGTGTCACAGATGAGTCAGAAGGAACTATCTACAGAGAGTTGCAGAGAGAGGGGGGGACAGGCAGAGATGTAGTTGCTTATATGGCACATAGATCTTTATGATCTCTAATGACTGAAAATACTTTGAATAATTTTAAGTCTCATTTTAAAAACCATCACAAACAGTCTCACAGTGCCAGTCCACACAGAATTGAAC
Source organism: Corapipo altera (assembly GCF_003945725.1). Taxonomy (NCBI): domain Eukaryota; kingdom Metazoa; phylum Chordata; class Aves; order Passeriformes; family Pipridae; genus Corapipo; species Corapipo altera. The sequence goes on from NW_020884876.1 coordinate 24,541,239, forward strand.
ATGTAGAGGTCTGGAAAAATCTTGACATTTATTTAGATGCTTACATAGGATAAGAAATCTTCCAAAAATCTCATCCCAGCTGCAAGGGGTACAAGGCTTTTTAGTAAATTCCTACCAATATCTGGACTGTAAAGCAGGAGATCACAGCCTTGGAGTAAATCAGTATTATGCACTGTTAATCCACACCCACTCTCCAGCCAAAACAAATAAAATAAAAGCTCTTAGTGCATTACACTAATGCAAAGCCCAAGATAATACAGGGGATATTCTCCCATGAGCCAGGATGCCTGTTCAGCTGAGGTTGTGAGCACTGGTGATGAGAACATAACCAACCACACTGAGGAAGAAGTGCTGGGGACAGAAAGGGAGGCAGAATAGGAGAAGTATTCTACAGCCCAGAGGATGGTGCCACCCCATGTGTCACACTACATGTGCCAAAAACTAGTAGCTTCTGCCTGCTCTGTGCTGGTAACGACATTCATGATAACCTGTGCATTGCCTGCTCTGGTAAATACTGTCTCATTCAGTCAAAACAACTAAATGGCATTCATTTTCCTGTACCTCTCTCCTTAAAAATCCTCTGTCATGAAGCTTTTGAAGCACTTCTCTTTGGCTTTGGTTAGACCAAATGGCAAGTTGAGATATTTGCTGTCCTACTAAACCCTTTTGTATTTATTACCTCTGGTCCCCTATCACAGTCTGTTTTGTCTGTGCACTGAAGCCATATTCACAAAGCAAACTCCTCAAGGAGAACAAAATCTTCCTAGGCACAAATCTCTACAGTGCATACTGAGGAGGGTTTCAAAGTACTTCTGTGAAAATGAACTCCCAAGTCGTCCCTGCTATGTAGTAGATAGTCATATTTTTTTATTAAAAAAAATTTCTGATTTATATATTAATTTAAAAAGCAGATGATGGTTGTGGAGATGGAGGAGATCAGTATTGTGGCGGCTTCATTTAGTGGTAACTGAAGATTTATATATTTTGATGTGGTTTGGGTGCCTTGATAAGGGTTAAAGATGAGTAGGTATGCACAAAATGAAATTAAATCATAACTGCTAGCACATGATCTGCTTTTTGGACTCAAAAGGACTAAATGGGTACTGGAACTGAAGGACTGACCTGTAAAAGCAGTCTTCCAGAATAAAAAGTGATACACATTACAGAGTTAAATATGGTCGAAGATTGTACGGTTTCATGTTCAGCTCCTGTAAATACATTAGTGTACTTTGATCTCCAGGGCTGCCAAGCCAGCTTCCGCTTTTGTTAAATCAGGTGCTTTTTTTGATGAATCCGCAGTGGATGTGGTGGTTTGTTGAGTATAACACTGAGCTAAAACTACTGAGACAAGCAATTGTGGACCCTCTAAGCTGAAGAGCATTAACAATTAAGCTTTGGTGGCAGTATTTGATAAAAGAAAGATACATTACCCTAACTTTGCTGAAAGGACTGCTAATGTTGTGGAGTATTGGACGTGACTCTGAGGAGAGTATGAATGTGAACTCAAACTAAATGAGTAGAATCTGAAGGAAGTTAGTATTGAATTAAATATGAAAATGGTTTAACTGTAGATTTAGCCTGAAAGTTACTTAGAAAGTTTAGCCTGAATTTTTGCATAGTAGCAGAAATGTTACCAGCTGTTTGATGAATGTATCATTGCATATGAACGTGTTTGATTAGAAAACAGTGGCCAGCCGTGATCCAGAGCACAAGAGAGTATGCAGAAATGTACTGAGGAATCCAGAATCAACTGGCTTGTATTAATACTGTGACAGCAAATACAGCTAAGCTATCAAGATAGTAAGAAGGCTTTCTAGCTTTAATACAAATTCCCAAATTGTTTTGGCACTGAACTCAGAATTGCACAGGCAGACGCATAGGATGACTCTGAACATCATAGGAACGCAAATAGCTGCTTTTGCTGAAACACAGAAATGCTAACCTTAGTACTAAATGGAAAAAACATGATTTGGGGCGACATCAGTAAAAAAACCGAGTGTTGTCAGGTGAGAAAATGAGGTCAAAAAAAAAGAAATGTACTTTCTTCTAGTGTTTAAGGAGGCAGAACCAAAGCCGAGTTTCCAACTGGCAGAAAAAATCGAGGGAGATAAAATGATGCAGGAATCTGACTGAGAGTGCAGCTAAATCAAAGAGGTAGGAATTAATGATCTACCCTGAGGTATAATACACATGGCATAGTTTAGGTGGCCCAACAGAAGCAGCAAATCAAGCTTAGTGAGAGGTTTGGAATCAGGAAAACTGAAAAGGAAAAATAATGGATCAATTTATTGCAGAGGGAGAGGAATTTATAATAAATGGGAAGCAAGGTATAATGCAAAGTGAATATGTGGGATTAGCTGCTAGATGTATTGTTTTCTTCTTGAGCAATATGACTGAACATTAATATAGATTCTGTATATGGAAAAAGTAGCAAGGCTTTGCAGGGAAAGCTTTTTTGTCTTATTAAGAAATGGTTCTCAACCAAGAACTTGAGGTAAAACACTGCAGTTGTCACACCCCCCTCACCAAAAGCATACTGGGGAGACTGCATTAGACCAACTGATACACTGTACTTTCCTACCAACACACAAACATCTAAACCAAAACCTTTATCTGTCTAATTATCTGCTATGACTAGTCTAAATGGTACCCCAAACTATGCAATTGATGTCACTAGATCCTCTTTGTCCTTAGTCTGCCATATATGTATGGCACTCAAGGACAAAAATGAGTTTAGGTTGAATGGGGAAGTAACCCATTCCCTTCGCTGATGTATGCTAATGCTGTTAGAGTGTACACAGAGTGTAGAGTGTACCATATTCTACTTACCTACCTGACTTCATCTCAAGTGTTTTAGAAAATGGTCAGAGTGGAGGAAAACATCAAACAAAAAGCTTTAGCTGCGATGAGAGTATGACTGAAGGGAAAATGCAGGTTAAAATTGTTGATGCTTTTTACAAATTATAGCAACTGAATCATCTATTCCCTTTCCTACTACTGCCAAGTCAAACAATATGCAGCTAGAACAGAGAGAAATGTCCTTTTGAGAGAAACAGCATGTGATCATTAATATATACCTTATGTTTTCTGTGCTGTATCAAGCCATGTATCCACTTTTTCCTGGGTCATAACCAGGAGGCAGATAGCTTCCTAATGAAATGGAAGCATTATGATATCTAACTTTTATCGCTATTATTGAGCCAGCAGACTTCCCTGCTCGCTAGGTCTATTTCACAGCCTACAAGATAAATCCTTTTGGGTAAAAATCACTGAAGGAATTAAGTGGTATTAGAGACATACGTGTATATGCAGATTCCCATGTATTTCAAGGCTCTTACTAACAATTTGAAAAACCCTTTAAAAGATATACCCAGTGTACAGAAGTGATCTCCAGAAATTGCTCATTCAGCAGTCTTTATTAGTACCTCTTAAGGCAATTCCTCTTCCGAGATGGAGACTGCAGGAGGTGTTGGAAATTTGGTTGCCTTTGACTTAAATGTGTTTAGACTTTCCAGCGATGCAAGAGGTAACACTCTTTCCCTGGTACAACACATGTACAGTACTAGACGCTTCTCTTATGAGAGTTCTGACTACATTACCCTTAACATAGGGAGAAAAGGTGAGAGTTTCAACCCTTTTGCTCGTTTACACCAAATAAAAGGGAAGGAATAAATTAAAGCCACCCTTGGTATCCTTTGTCCAGCTGACAGAGATTGCTGGAAGCACGGCAGAAACCAGCTGAGAGAGTTCTGTTTTCCCTGTGGCATGGGACAGGCAAGGACAGGGCTTGGAGTGGCAAGACAAGGAAAAAGTATAAGTCTGGGGACAATAACCTTGGGATCTTTATGAAGACTGCAGGACTTTCTTAATTACATCACTGAATTCTCCAGCACCCCAAATCAGGATGATCTAAAGCTCTAGGACAGCTTCTCACTCTGGAATACCTGTGATTTTTGTCTTTTTAATTACATTATTGGCAAACTGGATAATCACTTAGAATCACATAAAACAAGAGGAAACATCCAGGCATTTAAGTTGCTTAGAGGCAAGAGAGATTTTGTAAATATAACAGTAAATGTGAACTTTAAAGTGTAATATTTTTTTTAATTCAATAAGCGGAAACATAGCAAGGACAAATTCTTGACTTGTTAAATGACCTGTTAATGAATAGTAAAAACCTAAACACTACAGAGAAAATAAACAGTGAACAGAGAAAATTCAATTAAGCCAGAGGAAACTGTTAAAATAGAAAAACAATAGTTCTTTGGGGTATTTTTCTGCAACCTGACTGCTTTCTCTGGCCAGCATATTTTTCTGCATGTTTCCTCTTTCAATCCCTTTCTCCCTCCTAAATGCTGTGAGTGAGGAATGTGTCAGGGTTGATGAAGAATGCACCGTGACTGTACATGAATGGGTTGTGAAACTTCCTGAAGAGCCGATGTACAGGCTGAGCTAGAGTACTTGCAATAATTATACATTACTATTAATATATTTATTCATCTAGGTTGCAAGATTTACTATGAGGGAAATACTCACAGGTGTTTGATGGAGGAAAAAAGTAAGACTTACATACCAGAAATTCCTGGAAATGGGTAATATGGTCGACCTCACAACTGGAGCAGGCTCTTCTGCAGTGACAGAGTGATCTGATGTGTCCGCTAGACAGAAGGAAGAGCAGTGAGGTAAATTGTGTCCACCTTTTCCTCCCACGACAGTGTTAATTTTCTTTCATTCCATAAGGATCTCTAATCCATGCCAGCTGCATCTACCTTTTAAGTCCTTCTTCCAAACAAACTTTTCACTGCAATTCCTCAAGGAAACACCTTGCCAGAGGTACCTAGCTTGATTGGTAATTTAAGGAGAGATGATTTTATTTATACTTAAAGAGTTCATACATAAACCAGACCTAGTAGTAACCAAAGCTACTTTGATTCACCCCATTGTGCATAGTTGCTACGAACAAATGACTGTAATACTAATGCCCAGATCTTCTCCAGTCTTGCCCTTTTCATTGCTTCCCACCCTTCATAATCATATTGCATCTTAAATTAAGTCTGCCATAAATATGATCAGTTTTTGAGTTTTGGGTCTTCTCTGGATCAGTCTTGGGTTGTGCTTTGGAAACCTCCTGTTTCCCTGCATGTCTTCCAGCATCTGATGCATGAGCCTTGTTATTGCACATGGACCATTTCGTCACTATCATTTGGGCTCACGTCACCAGTTTTTACCTCCTAACATATAAATCTGAGTCAAGAGAGATGGATAAGAATCCTTGAGATGCCATTCAGACTTATCTGTGACCTATACTCTACAGCAGATTACATTATTGACAGCTCAGGTTTAGTCTCCCCCAAATGGCATTATACATATATAAATGTACATATGTATAGGCACGTATTCATGTTGAAGTCTACCCTAGGAAGCAAAAATCATTTGGAAACTTCCAGTGTTCTGTTAGGAAAAAATGAATGGGTTTGTTGGGTTGGATCAAAAGCAGAGGAAGGTCAGGTGAACTGATGGTACTAGAGTGATTGTTGTGGGTGCAGTGGCCAAAGAAGAATATCAGCCAGGGAGAACCATGAACTCAATTTTGGAGGCTTCTATGCATGTGTTTAAGCATGGGGTGCATATATTATCTGTAGACTCATACATCACACAGGAATGAGCAGGATGCAGACAGATATTTGAAGTACAGATTTGATAAGAACAGAAATGAAAGATGAATAACCCTAAAATCCCTAAATATAAAAGGGCATTTGTCATAGTTGCAGCAGGAAGTGAACCACAGGAATGTACACAGAATTAAACACAGTGATGAATTTCATATGGTAGGAAAACATGGGGGCTTAGTACCCCTGTCAATGTGTGAATACATACATTCCTTAAAGGTCCATTTCTTCTACATAGTCTACAGGACTGCTGCAAGTCCATTGTTTTACAGTCACAGCATAGCATGAACAGGAAGCTCGAGTGTTCCTGTTTCATTGAACATTCTCTTTTGTCCACAGTTGGGAGCAGATTTGGCAGTGGTGGGTTTTAACAGCTGAGATTCTCCAGATAAGAGAAGGAATGATGTGAAGGAGGCAGAGGGGCAACAAAAAGCTAATTCTGAGGCTGACTTTAACTAAAAAAAAAGAGTAAAATGTTCCAGTCATTAAAGTCAAGATATTTAGAAGCATTCCCAAAGGATACCTTTAATGTCTGTTCAGAACCAAACTATACTACCATTTAACCTACAAGTTTACATGAAACTTATATGATATGCAGTAAGAACTCTCTCCAAAAAGATACAACTTGCAGCATGAATTGAATGGTACATGAAGACGTTAATATTTCTGAGATAAACACATAATTGGTGTTCTCAGTATCTTGCTTTTAAAGATGCAAAATCAATACCTATTTTAGGCAACTGTTTATTCAGTCTTACTACTACTTTTACAATAACACAGACATTTAAAGAATCATAACACTTGCAGTATGTCTAGAAGTACTAAAAGAAAATAATGTATCATTAAACAGAATGATCAATATCTGAGTTTTTTGACAACTATAAAGCCAACACCCTATCACAGGCAGCACTATTAAGTAATTTTAATTTTCAGTAATAGTGGGGCTCAGGTTCTCCAATGATCCTGTGAAAATGTCTGCAAAAATATTGAGAGAACATTTATTTTGTGGCAATACTAATCCTAGGTGACAGACAGTGTTCTCAAGGCTTTTTTTCATGACAAAGACAACAATAATACTTCTCCATAAATAGCTGTATAATGACTACAATCTGCAAAATCCGAAGTAATTTAAAAAAATTTACATTCAGAGAACACAGTCTTCACTCTTCTTGAAAGATAGTTTCCTTATTATGACTTTTTCCATTTTGATTGAGCCAGATGCCAAGAAATTTCTTTTGGGGTCTATTCTTTAAAAACTGAGAGCAAATTATTAGCAGAAGCCAGCAGCAAAATAACAACAGAGTGCAGCTTGCTATAACAAACTTGAGAAATAATTACCAGACCCTTTATGCATCTTTACTTTCTCTTTATGCATCTTTACTTTCAGTAGTTTTGCTACTGAAAAGCAGTATCACCACTTCTGTGCAGATCATAGAATCATAGAATCAGACGGGTTGGAAAGGACCTCTGAGATCATCAAGTCCAACCCCTGATCCACTACCACCCCAGTTGCTAGACCATGGCACTAAGTGCCACGTCCAGCCTCATCTTAAAAACCTCCAGGGATGGAGAATCCACCACTTCCCTGGGCAGCCCATTCCAATGGCTGATTACCCTCTCTGTAAAGAATTTCTTTCTCATGTCTAACCTAAACCTCCCCTGGCGCAGCTTAAGGCCATGCCCTCTTGTCCTACTGCTGTGCCAGGGCACAGCTCCTCACTCGTAGCAGGACTTGGTTCAGCACAGCTGCGATGGGGAACATGGATTTACACCTTCTCAACAGGCCAACTGGCAGTCACTGGGACTAGAGAGTAGAGGCACAGCCTCTGTATTAATCTTGAATAGCACTGTTTTGCCCTCAGGACATCAAATACTGCTGACCCCTCATAAGTCTGACCACATCTTGTGATCAGGGCCAAGAAATACACATCAGTCTTGAATTAGCATTCTTCAGTGTCACAACCTCATTAGAACTGGCATGAACAAAAGCAAGAAGCAATACTTTCCTCTTCCCATCTCCTGGCTTCCTCCTAGGATGGCTGTGGCCATAAAATGAAGATCATGAAAGAGTACTTTTGTATTAATGATTGAGTGTATGTTACAGTAATCAGATAATGGCTATATCAGCTTTCATTAGAAGTCTCAAGAAACCCATCTTTGCTATGCATGATAAACTAATTTCTTCTAGATACTTTGACAGCATTGTTGATTAAAGTCTTAATGTTCACTTTATATCTATAAAGCCAATTGGGTTTGGGTCAGTTTATTTCTTTGTGTAACAGCAAACATGAATATTAAATGGACTTGAGAAGTGTTAAGTAAAACTCCACATACCAAGTGATCTCTACCCTAAAGTATTTGCATAGGGGTTTTATATACTTACATATATACGTACATACGTATATATACACATAGATATATATAACTACATACGGTACAGGTATAAAAGAAATAACCCTGTTACTTGATCCCAATTATCAGCTAAAATATCTTGGGCCGTTAAGAACCAAGAGTAATAAAATAATAACATTAATTAACAATGGGCATTTCTGTCATCCTGCTTAGGATAATGCTTTTGCAACTCGAAATCAAGCAGATTCAGCAGAGCAGGGATAACAAACAGAATTTCAAGAATGGAGGTGTATTGGTCCTTGTTCAATTGGTTGATAATATCTCTTGGTCTGCCTGTAGCATGTTTTAACAAGATCTCTGTGCTCAGGGCCTTGTTTCTTCTGTTCTCCAGATGCAGTGTAAAGCAGGTATGTCACTGCTCAAGGGGGCTAAAGTTACACCCAGAAAGGGTTGAAGCACTGACTGAAACGTGACCGTCATTCCGAGCACGTAGGAAGGAGTGCAGGGAATTGGCTGGCATGCCAGTGCGTGAGTGAGAGGAGAGAGGGCTTTCTCTGGGGGCTCATCTCGGCAGCACAGCACCGGCTGCCATGATAACAACATTCTTGCTGGCAGGAGAGAGCAACTTAAAATATTTGTGTGACGGCACATTTGGACAGGACTGCACACGCATGAGAAACAATAGCTATCTTGTTGAAACAAGAAAGTTTGCTCATGTCCCTTGTGGCACCTTCTGTGTTTTGTTCTGCCCTGATTTTCCTTTTAAATCCTCACAATACAGTTTATCCACATTTCTTCTTCTCTTACCAGCTTTTTATTGTTTGCTTTTCACTGTGTTTATTCTTATTCTTCGCAAGTCCAGTAGCTCACATTTTGTTGCCATTCTTGGGATTGTAGTGTATTCTGACCATGCACTGGCATCTAGGATATCATTTCCTGTTTCCAGCATACTCTTTCTTGAACCTCTGTCCACAGCTGTAAGTAGGTGAATATTGAAAGCACCCATAACTGGGGTAACAGTGATAAAATGATGGAAACTGGTATTATCTAAACCACAACAATAACCTTTTCTGTGAGACAATACCTGCTGCTGAGTGTCCTGACTTACAAAGGAGGTGCTTAGTTGTGGTCATCCAAGTGACAGACACTGTGCTGTCAGCTTCCAGCTACTTGCAGCATCTTTAAAACCACCTGACAACTAGAGCAGCCAGCTGCCCTCCGCACCCCTATTCATCTGTGGATACCTCTGAAATTAGAGAAAGAAGGAAGTTCTGGGGACATCAACAGAGGATCAGAAGTACTCCTCTGGGGTCATCCATCAGTCCTATGCTGTGCAGCATGTGGAGTTCCATTTTTATGCCTTCTGACAATAAAGGCAAGGGCTGATTAACATGACCTCAGGGAACAGTAAGGAAAATGACCATCCACTGCCTGCTGGTGCTTATTGTAAGTCAGAATGATGGCCTGTAGAAGGATACAAGTGCTTCTGGCACTGAGACCATCTTTGAGTCATGATTGATTGTCATTCTTCCCAATGAAGCCTTAACCATAAATAGTAGTAGTGTGTGAAATCAAGTATTTAAAAAACCATAAGCTTATTCCAGATGAGCTTTGACAGTGGAAATGTGACAACAGAAGAGGTGAGCAAAGCATTAACAAAACAGGATAGTAAAATATACACATCTTTTTTGTATATTTAGAGTGTGAGAACTGAGGTGATAACAAAAGCTCTGGCTATTTCAATGAGAAGGTAACCAAAGCTATACAACATCACAACTACAGAGAAAAGACTTTTCTCTAGAGGAAAAATCTTACTCAAATTTCTCTTCCTATAGAAATTAACTGAAGCAGCTGCTATTGTTTTCTTTTGTTGTTTTATGAGGTAGTAAAAAAGTTTGCTGTACTTCCTATTTTGGTTTTGGATGCTCTTTCAGACTAATAGAACATGGAATAGCTTGATGTAGCCATCCTGGGCATTCCGGGGCCAAAGTCATGGTGGTATGAGCTTGGTTTCTCACTGCTATTATCTACCAGAGGTGTTTGATCACGGTGATATGAAAATCTGGCACAAGATGGCTGTTGTTCATCTGAAGATGGTGTTAAATTGACAAAACTCTGCTTTCTAATTAAGTCTTTACTCTCCCCAACTTATTAAATATGAAAATGGAACTATCTCATCAAAAACTTACATACAGAGGTAAAGCAAAACCTGTCACTTCCAAGACAAGTACCACAATTCAGAAAGCAGCCAAGCCCAGGGGATAGAAACCTCCAGAATCTTCGCAAAGGTCAAAGACTGAAGGGCTCCAAAGCTAGGAGATGCTCTCTTGAGTTTATCCATGCAATCCTTACTCTACTAGCTTGCTACATACACCTGATGGCATACTAGTCTCTCCACAGGATTGTTTCCTTATTTAGTGGCATACTAGTCTCTCCACAGGATTGTTTCCTTATTTAGTCCATGGTCCCTTCTCACCATCAGCCTTTTCTTCCTTCATAGAGTTTCCCCAACTCCACACTTCCATATTCCAAAATTTCTACAGGTTATCTCTGTGATACCTATGTACTTCTCAAGCATCAACAAGTCTGTCTCCATATTCTAGAAGTGGGATCATCCACATTTTGATAATTTGATAAGAGAGATCACTAAATTTGAATGCTCTGTGGCTGATGGTGACCTTTTGCTACTGTCATATCACTTAGCAGTTCCAGTACAGGGAATGTGTTTACTGAGGGAATCTTTTTCAAAGATCGGCCAAAAAGAGACACTTAGGAGAATTTTTCCCTTTTGCACTTCTAACAATTCCTGTGTGTGAACTAAGATTTCTTTTTTATAGCTCAGAAATGTGTGCAATTTGGCCAAATGAGGTATGTTCACAATGATCAAATTTTAAACTTTTTGCTTCTAAGTGCAAAGGCATTACAGCTCCTTAGAAAAGTAGTTCTTAAATAGTTATTATTTTAGCACAGAAAATGTGTTAGTTAAGAATGAAGTCTGGAAACCAGCTGAATGGTTTTAGAGACTGCATACCTCTCAAACAGGGAACTTTTAGTTCAAAGAGGTGAAACTTGACAAATTGAGAAGTATCTGAAAATAGGGCCCAAAAGGAAAGAAAAACTGTCAGCCATCCTGAACTAGCTGCAATGATTCAAACCTTTCTCACAGGTTTTTTTGGGACATGCAAGCCCTGAAAGAACAAACACACTTTCTGAGTAGCTGCCCCAGAGGAGTGTTGGTACAACGCCATTTAACAAAAACAGAATACAGCCTTAGCACTGAGGAGCCCAAAAGCTGATTAGGTGAACAAGCCCATGCTTACTGTCTACTGGCCAGGGAATGTTTATTCTAAACCCCCTTGATAGCTGCTGGCATGACATCTCTGGCTTGACATTTAGATTCATACAGCATTCACAGGGTAAAAGGCACTCCAGCCCCAATCCAGTGAAGGGCAGTTTTTAAGAAATGTTAAGAAATGAAACTGTAGCACCAACGCTTGGGCTGTCAGCCAGAGAGAAGAGAGATGCTGAGGTGATCTAAACAGACTCAGGTGGTTTTAGTAGCCAGCTCTTTAGACCCAGGTTTCAGAATTCTCCTTTTTTTCCTATCAGGATCCTGATATCAACAGTATAAGGATCACTGTGGGTTTTGTTTTTCCTAAGCACTGCTGTTTCTCATCTGGCAGCATTCTATCAAATGCAGAGCTGCAATGCTGACTTGCATCAGTGATGGATCGAGCCCCCGAAGAATCAGGAAAGTGGCTGTACCTGACACAGAATCAAGCCAGATTCAAAATGATGGGAATGTTTAAGCTGTGATAACTTTTTTAAAAAATCCCTCTGCTACATAATTTAAGTAAATATTTGTAGGTGTCTGTAATAGGGGTAATTGCTGCATTTCCTTTCAAACAAAAGCAAGGAGTGCAGTTTTCAGTAATGTGAAAGAGAGGCATTCTAATGGATGGGTTTATCCTGATTTTTCTGGCAGATAGTGCTTTTCAGCAGTTCTCGGGTGTCTTTTCTTGCAGCACACAAAAACTAGTTTGTGCCTGGACTATCCCTTTACTGATGCGAGAACTCCAGAGTAGCTGGCAAGTAGCGAGGCATCCCCCTTCATCAGATAGCTGGGATGGGCTGGCTGCATGTGTGGAAAGCAGCAGGGGTAGGTATGAGGGAGTGAACAGGAGGTGTCTGGCCACAGCCACGAGAAGGAGGAATGGTACATATGTGCCAGCAGAAAGGTGACCATTTGTAGAGGAAGGAAGGAGGGTGCCTAGCACTGCTGGAAGTCACAGAGATGAACTGCAGCTCAGAGCAGCTGGATTTGGTATCATGGCAGTACAAACAGACAGCTTTCAGGTTAAATTGAAGACCAGGTCCTAGAGAATCCATGAAATAATTTGTAGCGCAAAGGATGTCAAAGAGTTATGAGGGATTCCAGGCAAAGGGGTGCAGGTATGCTTTTATTGCTGTGGATGGTGTACAAGACATTTCCATATGTTTTCATGTATTTCTTCCACCAATGAAATAAAAAAGAAGTTAGTTTGGGAATTTGGAGAAAACTTCTGCATCTGTTCTTCAATTTACCCCCGTCTCAGAAGAGAAGAACCATATATTCAGAGTGCCCACAAGACTGGTGCTAAAAAAAAAGGCTGTGTTTCTTCTTGAGGATGGAAAACAGCTGAGCCACCATTTCCATTTTCATCAAGGGGTGAGGCACAAATAGAGCTGGCGGCAGGTAAAGGCACATGGTCCTGAATGAAAACCTACCACTTCCTTTGCAAAGCAGGAGATTTCCTAGTGAAAAAGTGAGTGGAGCAGTGGCAGCTGCTTTTCCAGTCGCCATCCATAGTCCTTCTGTGGCAGAGGCCCACGCCCAAGGTTAGGCTGCTCAGGACACGTGCCACATGGACCACCCAGAGGAAAGCCAGAGTCACAGCGCATGTGGTCTGGGACATTTTAGAGCTCTTGGCCCCAGGAGAAGGAAACCCAAACACAACAACAGAGTCAGAGTCTAGCCCTGACAGTGTATCTGTGGGCTTTGGGAGCCCTAGGAAAACAGCACACAAAAAGAAAAAGTAATAATATTAGGGAAAAAAAAAATACCCGGCTAGAAGTCTGTAAGGAACTGCTGCATTCCTCAAGGGCTGGCTTTGACTCCTTTTTCTAATTCTAGTGCTTATAATACTTAATGGAGCAGGGTAGGTTTAAAGTGGCCAGTTTGCAGATACACACTAGAGTCAGTAACAGAATGAACAAGAGTTTCTTTTTTTTTTGCAACTTTCTTTCAGAACAACCTAAAAGGCAGGGCAGTTCCCATGTTACCAATGTTACAACATACCCCTCTTCCTGCATTCCTGCTAAAAATGAAGTAGGAATGGTTTCTGAACGAAAAACAGAGTCTGTGATTTTTAACTTTCTGTCCCTCCCATCAAAGCAGTGATTATGGTGAATAGGACAATCCGGAGTTGTTTTCGTCATGAGATAGTTGTAGCTGAAAGGTTGGCTACCTCAGTAATAAACACCTGTACATTTTCCACTCTTACAGTCCTCCTTGGCTCCCAGGCTCAGGGCAGAATGTAGGATAAAACAGATTTGTATCTGAAAACAAAACAAAAAATAAACACATACACATACAAACAAACAAAACAAAAAACCCCCAATGACACCCCCCAACCAAACAAACAAACAAAACCCCCTGAACTCTACTAAGCAAAAAGATTTCAGAGAAAATCCATCTGAATTGGATTCCACACTTCTTCCCCAATACCAAAAAAGTGTACAAGTTTCCAGGCTGGAGCAGAAAGGTTATATATAGCACTGCAATTTAATTCACATGACAATTAAAAAATACATGAAATGGTCTTCTTTATGCATGAGAAAAGATTATCAGAGTTTTCCCCTTTTCCTCTTTTAGCTTATTAAAAATGTAACTCCTTCAAGAGTAATAAATTAACTCGGAAAGGATTACTTAAGTGAGACACAGGTTGTGATTAAAGGAAGTTTGGAGTTCAGGAGAAGTCTGTGTTTGAAAAACGTCCTCGGTGTTTGGAGTATTGCGTATGGCTTTTGACAACTAATTTGGGAGAAAAGTGGTAGGGAATGAACCTCAACAGAAAAAGCTCTTGTTTTTTGTCACTTTGTGACACTACTGAAACACTGTTTCCCCTCATTTGTATTCTCCCTCCCAGCCCCCCCTCCCCCCCCAAGTTTGGTTTAAAATGTATCAAACCAGAAAAGACTTTGAAAAAGGCAGCAGACCTGTCATAAAGGATGACGCTAGCTAGTCAGGAGGTTACACTTTATTATGTAAATCCATGTTTGGGGGTATTTCAAAACGCATATCGTGTGGTTAGAAGCAGCTAATTAGTTCGATAAACTGTACTGGTTCCAAATAAAGCGCACCAATCCGTAACGTAAATGCCAGGAGCGTGCCTTCTTGCAGATCTGCAACTTACCTGATTAACCATAACTGTCCCTCTCCTGTACCAGTCAGTCTTCACTTGTTGGAGCACTAACCACAAGGCTGCTGGTTCTTGCCAAATCCCACTGCTCAAATCCATCTCGTCTTGCTGCTCCTGGGAAAATGTTCCTGCAGTGCTTTCCTGTGGGTAATTCCCTAAAACTGAGCACCCCAAGCTTGAATTCAGATTGGCGTGGAAGGAAATAAAACTTCAGTCTGCGCATAAATCCTTCACTTACATATAAAGCCAGTGAAACGGTACAATTTTCTCTTCTTCTTCTGTAATTTACACATGGCTAAAATGATTTTCCTGGCAGAAACATCCATTTCTTAACTGCTTAGTGCCCGCACTGGCAGCACTGGGCTGCAGCAACGGCACCATAAGTGCCATCGCTCGCTCCAAGAGGAGCTGGATGAAGAACTTGTGACGCATAATTTATTTGGTGAATATAGGCCCCTTTTTGTGCCTGCAAGAACTCTGGGGAAGGCAAGTGGCCTTGGTTGGGTTTTTTTGAATAGTTTGCTGAAATTCTTTAAGGATCTGCTGCGTGTTTGCATGCAATCTCTGTACGTCAGTTGCTTGTTGAGAAAAGCGCTTTAACGTGTGCAGTTCAGCTGCGAGGGTATGCGTGGCCTGCCCAGACAGGGGCCGTGCACCTCCTGGGCTCTGGCACAAGCAAAGGGCAAATGTGGGGAAAGCGCTTTCAATGAGTGCCGAGACACTTGTGTAACATCTACGGTTCAGCTGGCTCCAATTCGCCTAAATATACCTGAAATCTGCAGCACCTCACGCGTCTGAAATAAAAAGCTAATAGCACGCGTGGGGGTGGTAGTCGTTAGAGACGCGCAAACGCTCGTGAAAAATGCCACGCTGACCGGGGCACCGGCCTCCCGCTCCAGCCTGCAGGGCCGGGCCAGGAGGGGGTGGGCCCCCAGCTCCCCTCCGCAAACTTCCCGGGGCACAAACTTTGCCGGCAGTTCCCCGCCCGCCCGCGGGGAGGGTGACAGGGCGCAGCGCGGCGGGGCGCGCCCTGCCCGCCGCCGCCGCCGCCCCCTCCCCTTCGCTCCCCTCCCCTCCCCTCTGCGGCGCTCGGCGGCCCCGCCCCGCCGGCAGCCCCGCCCCGGGCACACAGCGCCGGGAGTGCGTGTGCGTGTGGCGGTGCGGGGGAGGGGAGGGGAGGGCGGGGGCGGGAGGCGATCGCCGCCGAGGTGAGGGAGCGCGGCGGGAGGACGCAGGGATGCGGACACCCGCTGCCGCCGCCGCCGCCGAGCGGCGCGCACGGGCCGCGGCGCAGCGCGGGGGG
>NW_020884876.1:25162023-25426342 GCF_003945725.1 Corapipo altera
TGTCCAAACATGAAAAATTTGAGACTATGCTTATGGTGAAGGAAACAAAGTTATGGTGAACCCTGGTGCATGTACTGCTTCTTAGAAAAAGTTTTCCCCGTTGTGTACCTAAATTGCATGTCCTTCTTTTTGAACCTAGAACCTCTTTTTTTAATGTACTTTCATTTCTCTATTATAATTGTCTCAACTATGAGCTGTCTGCCATCTACCTGCTTGATAAGTGGTGATTGGCAGCATTTTCAGCCAGCAGAACTTCTTTGAATAAGAGAAGGAGGGAGGAGTGTTAGGAACTGAGATACCACTTCAGGGTGACTTGAAGGAGTCATCCATTATCAGGAAGGATTTTTGTATCTAGTACAGCCAAGACAGCAGCCTTCTAGTCTTGGAGTTCCTTAGAATGGCAATTTATTTGGCATTAAATGGCAACTGACTCTGGGACTAGTGACAAGTTTTGTCTTATCATCTCTATGCTATAGCTACTTCAGTTATTAGCCTAAGCCTTAATTTTTACTCTTTATTGGCTGTACAGAGACCTGATTTATATTAGCAGCATATAGGCTAGCCCATATATATATACTTATATTAGCACAGTTTCCATTTTTAATATGGTAGTCCCAGACAGTGTTTTCAGATATCTCCTTTCCACAGGCGTGTATCTTAACTTCAGAATTACATATTTGTGAATTTTAATTTCAATCAAGGAACCACTACTTTTACTAATTCCATTTTTACAATTTAGCAATTAGAGAAATCACAAGCAGACTAAAGTGGGTGTTATACTAAAATATTTTGTATTTCTCCTTGTTTATCCACAGTTTGGGGATTTGGGTTCCTGGCTGTGACTATCATTAACTTGGCATCGCTTCTGGGATTGATTTTAACTCCTCTCTTAAAGAAGTCATATTTCCCCAAGGTTTTAACTTACTTTGTGGGCTTGGCCATTGGTACTCTCTTTTCTAATGCAATTTTCCAGCTCATTCCAGAGGTAAGCAAGGGGAATCATTATTTAGTTTGCATACTAGTTTCTAAAGTATATTAATTTTAGAAGCATGCTGCTGTGGGGTTCTGTGTGTGGGTTGTAGTCTCCAAAGAGTTTTGTGTGGGTTTCAGTGCCATTAGCTATGATCCCTTTCTGGGATGAGTCAGAGCCATCAAGATTTCTGTCTTATTGTTCATTGGGGAACAATGTTCATGGGCTATTCTGCCTTTAGACAGAAAGAGAAATGCATTGGATAAAATTGTAGTGAACTACATTGGGCTACACTGTTAACATTTAATCCAAGTTTAAAAAATCTAAAGGATCAGGATCTTTTCACAGTTTCAGGTCATGGAAACTGGTGGTGGGTGTAGAGACGGTTTTTATAATAAAGGGATGTCTGTGAGGTGTGGCATTTTTTGTTTTTCTGGAAATGTATTAAGACTACAGACTAATTTGCATTGCTTTTTTCTTCACTGTTAGGCATTTGGGTTTGACCCGAAAGTAGATAACTATGTTGAGAAGGCAGTTGCTGTGTTTGGTGGATTCTATATTCTCTTTTTTGTGGAAAGGATTCTTAAAGTGATATTAAAGATCTATCACCAGGTAATGAAACCTGTCACTAACTGAACAAGTCTTGCCTTAAAGTACCTGTCATATTTTATGAGATACTTGCTAGTTAAATAAAATGTGTGGGTTTTTTTTCTATTTTATCTGAGGAATTCAGCCCTACTGTGTGTTCTGATATAACTATTTAAAATCCATATGAATAGGGGAAGCAACCTCACATTTTTGAAGGAGTTATAAGCAGCACTGGGAATAGAATCCAGATGTGAGTGTGATCTGCTCTCACTGGAAGATGTTTCAGTTGCTCTCAATAGCCAAGTTGTTGCCATGATAGCTAAACACATCAGAAAAGGATGGAAATACCTAAGAGCTGAGGAGAATGGAGTCTGCCCATGGAGTCTCCCTTTCGGGCAGGAGAAATCCATGTGACATTTATACCTTGGTAGTCACCTGCAAAGTGTAACCATGCTGATTCAACCTGAATCGTTCCTTCAGTGACTTCAGCTCTGTGTTTCCCCATGCTCTAGTACACAGACCTGCTTTAGTGAACACTGCAGTTATCTCTTACTGCCCAGCACTCTGCTTTCTACCCATACGTCTGAGTACTTGTTTGTTGTGTACTCACGTCAGTGGGGCTGATTTTGTCTCAGAGAAGGGCACCTCAAAATTTTGGTCCTCTCTGCTCATTACCTGTGAAAGAAAACTGTCCTACTCTTATCTCTCTTAAGGTTCTCCCTCCCAAAGTATTGCTGGTACTGAAAATTATGATGATCAACTGCCCCTTATTGGTAATAGCTAAAAATAGAAAAAAAGAAATTTGTTACTGTTTATTTTTGTACACAATTGACAAAGGCTAATAAGATCTATTTGACAAACAACTGTGAATAATTAGCAAATGTTGGTCACTTGTGGTTAGGAATTTGGCTTAGGAGGTTCTATATAAAGGTGTAAAAGTTAAAAATCCCACATGTATTGTGATTAGCTAAAAGTAAGAGATAAGTTAGGAACTTAGATACATTTGGAGTTCATTGAAAAATTGAAATGTTTACTGCTGCTCATTTCAACAATCACTTGGTTTTGAAAACAAGACAGCAAGAGTATGATGCACCCGCCTTTCCCTTTTTGTCACTATTTTCTTATGTTTGCTATTTTGCTTTTGTTTTAATTAGCTCCTACTTATTTATTTGTCACCTAGACTGGCCATAATTACTTTGAAAATGGTGAAGAGAATCGTTCTCAGGATAAGACTAACCCACCCAAACCACTGTCATCCAGCAATGGGGGGGCGTGTTACGCAAATTCAGCCGTCATAGAGAGCAATGGAAATCTTGGTTTTGACAGCATCAGTGTGGTCTCAGCACAGGTATGAAAATTGTGTCTATTTTTTATTGTATTCCTCCCAATTATATAAGCAGACCTGAGGGGAGAGTTAATATGAATTTTTATTACTTTTGTAAATTTTTGTAAACTTGGAGCTTATAATTTGCTTGAGCTCTATGAAAAAAAATAATGGGGTTTTGGGGCAAGCTTACAAAAGCTGAATGATGCATTCAATTTGTAGCCAACAAAAAGGGGGTTTTTATATCAGTATTTGAATGCTTAGGACAGAGAGATGTATTTAATCAGATGATTTGGTTAATATTGATTTTGTTTTGTTGTTTTGCTTTAAGAGTGATAGTGTATTTTAGTGTTGTGTGATCTCTATGGTGTTCCTGATTATGTAAAGCTGTTAAGTGTGAGAACCTGATTCCTTTGAATAATACAGTAACTTAATACAAAAAAGTAATACAGTAACTTTCATGCAGTATATTGTGAGCACTGCTTGTCATAATTCAGTATGTTTGGATACTATGAGAATTATGGTTGTCATATGTTGAGACAGAAGCCATTCCTCCTGGTTTAAGTGTTACTATCTTTCAGATTTTTTTCTCTATTTCTTTGTGTTTATTTTCATACCGCAAATACAACTTCCTTCTGTCTGAGAAGAAAATGGAAGTAGGAAGAGAAAGTTTTGTGCCTCTTTAGTCTTTTCCCCTGCGCAGGGAGGAGCAGTACTGTTTCTTGCTTATAAAAAATTAAAAACACATTAAAAAAAATCTGGAATGTCCAAGGCAAACTTTTTTCATAGTAGAGATTTCTGGTTTGCCACTCATGTTCTTTAGCCAGTAAGTTTGTTGTGGGGAGCAGAGAGGAGAAAGCAGGAGAGCAAGCCAGAGGCACGCCCTAACAGCCAGGAGAAAATGTGAGAGTTCTGCATTGACCCTGCAGGCTCACAGGGCATTTGATGCACACAGTTTAAAGCAACAAAATTATATTTGTCCTTACTGCAGAAATGTCATGAAGTGTGGTGGATACTGGATGTTTCAAAAACTAGGAGAAATATACTTAAAACCGTATGGGCACCAAGAGGGAATTAGTATTATGAGTGTCTCTAAGCTATATTTTGTAGATTTATAAAACAAACAGAAGAACACTCTACTCTCTGCAGAGACAGTCAGCTCTAGTATTATGGGTATTGTCTTTCTGTCCTGTACTAGAAGTTACATCTGGACCTATTCCAGTGTTACCTTTTGGTTAGCCATCTGCTTATGCATAACCTAAACATAACAAAATCATACCACATATTAGAATATTAAAATGCAACCACATAGGATTTATTTCTAACAACTAGTTTAGATGAGATTCTTGTGACCATGAAATATTGTAGGCCACCCCAAGATCCTTTGTGGAATACACATCTCCTTTTACATGCAGTCTTAAGAACTTAAAATTTCACACAGGTCTTCTCTTCTACTTATTGTTCTTATGAAAATTCATGCCCTTCAATCTTTCTTTCTCTCCATTCCTGCAAATCTAGGAAGAGAATATGTTGTATTAAATCATCTTGAAAGTAACAGGGTAAAATTCACTCTGGAGCCAAGGCTGGCTGCAAGGAAATTTTGGTGTCAGATAACCCATGGCTGAATGTGAGCCCAGGTGTCCAAGAAGGCCAATGCCACCCTGGTCTGTATCAGAAACAGTGTAGCCAGCAGGACTAGGGAAATTGTTGTTCCCCTGTACTCACCACTGGTGAGACTGCCCCTCTAATCCTGTGTTCAGTTTTGGGTCCCTCACTACAAGAAAGACATTGAGGTGCTGGAGAGTGCCCAGAGAAAGGCAACAGAGTTGGTGCAGGGTCTTGGAGCACAAGTCCTATGAGGAATGGCTGAGGGAGCTGGGGGTGCTTAGCCTGGAGTAAAAGAGGCTTGGGGGGGACCTTCTCGCTCTTTACAACTACCTGAAAGGAGATTGTAAGGTGTGAGTGAGTTTCTTGTCCCCAGTGACAAGTGATAGGACAACGGGAAATGGCCTCAAGTTGTGCCAGGAGAGGTTTAGATAGGATATTAGGAGAAATTTCTTAACAGAAAGGATTGTCAGGCATTGAAACAGGCTTTCCTATGGAAGTGGCTGAGCCACCATCTCTAGAGGTATTTAAAAGATGCATGGATATGGTGCTTAGGGACATGAATTAGTGGTGGACTTGTTAGTGTTAGGTTAGTGGTTGGACTCAATCTTAGAGGTCCAGTCTAACAATTCTACGATATTGTAGGTAGCAACAAAAAAGCCATCATTACTCTGGTCCTCCTCCAGTGAGGTTCAAAGGGGCCAGGTAGTCTTCAGAGTCATTAGGGAGCAGGAGAGGGCCGGTGTGGCTGAGGTGTTTTGGGGCAGTTTGGTAATGACATGAGGGTAAGTCTGCATTCAACTTTACAGGCATATAGTATTTAAGAAAGAAATAAAGAAGAAATCCTTTGGCACAAGCCAACACATACCTAAGAGAATTTTAATGTGTTCTCGTAATCTACTGCTTATTAAATAGGCCAAACACAGCATCATCAGAAATCATCATGACGTCTTTAAGGAGGGAATTTGAAGCCAGACTGTGCCAAGGTGTGGTAACTGTTTTCAGCTGTGGGGATCCAGCTATATTGTCTCCTTTAATGCCAGAACAGATTGACTGCCAGAGTAAATGTTTAATCAGTCACTTACGTTCTGTTTTCACTTGAAGTAGTAATTGCAACCTTGGAAACCTCCTTTGTGCTCTACCCAAAGTTTGTATCTACTATGCATTGAAATATAGCTTGACAACAGTAACTTTGAAGAAAAGTTTTTTCAGAGACGAATTGCTAAAATGTCTGTATTCTTGAGTATAGAGTGTTAGAGTTGTATAACAAAACTTTACAGTGGCCTTTATTTGTTCCCCAGAGTCAGTGTCAGAATTCCTTCTTGATCCTGTGGGCATTTCTAGAGAATACAAAAGGACATATCTGGTTCCCGTTGAGGGAATCAGAGATGCATTAGAAATAGCAATAGTAATCTGGGATATCATGGGATAAAATAAGAGAGGCTCTGTATAATTTTTTAATTTTGGGAACAGAGAAGAGATCATTACTTTTAAAAAACCCTCTGTGTCTAGAAGAGGAAAAATACCAAGGACATATTTGGTTTTCCATAAACTGTAGAGATACAAATAATACAGAACTGCATTAATAATGAATAAAAATTAGACCTGATAGTTTAACTGAGTATTACAGAGTTCCTTAGCTGGCATATCTTCTGTGATGTCTGCTAAACTACCATGAAAAAGTGGGAATAGTCCAGCAGAGACAGACACTGTTCATTTTTTACCTTGAAATCCTATATATTTGTAGGGTAATTTTGTCAGTAGTCTGCCTTATCTTTAACACGAAGAATAGGTATTACTCATTCATCTTCTTCTATTGGACACATGATCTAGTAAAGTTCAGAACATAAATCCAGACAAGCAATTTCATTGTACTTTATATGATTTAGAGAAATTCAAGACATTATCTACAAAAGATTGCATGCAAGAATTATGATATTTCAGAACTACACAGTAAATGGCAGATAGCCATATATGTATTGCAGAAGCCTTTCAGAAACTGTTTCCTTGTTTTTAAACTACAGTTATTTCTGCATTTTGAAAGATTTGATTAAAAAAGTAATTTTTAGAATTAAATCTAGTATTCTAAATTAATTCCAATTACTTAAAAAAAAGTACATTGATAAAAGAACCCAAACCTCAGCACTTTTCTGGAATCAGTTCCATTCTTGATAGACTCAATAGCAAATTCTTAATAGTATTCTTCTTACTCAATGTTCATTTTTTTATTAGATGCACAGAAGGTTCAGCATGTATATTTGTAAATTATTTATTTCACTAAAAAGCCCTTCAGATTTTTGTATTTGTCGTACCTACACACTGCTTTAGGCTGTCATTGGAATTCTCAGCTGTGCCAGAAAATGGGTCCTTTACCTAGTTCTGTGGCTAAGTCAGTTGTACCATTACAGCCCTCAGAAAGCCATATGCACACACATGGCTCCTCCATAAAACCAACTGTGCTTTGGCAGGAACAAACATAAACAAGTATGTACAAGTGACGTTTCTGCTCACCTGTATTATTTGCTCACTGTTTTCATTGCTCTTTCAGGAAGTTTCATCCTAATAAACTTTTCTTTTCATAAAACCATTTATTTTATAGAAGTGCTTGGCATTTGATGCGAGAATTTTTTGATAATTGAAAGTTTTTACAGAACAAAACCATCACCTCTTTCTCATGTATAATAGAAGTTGATAACATGTCTTTTCAAAATACAATTTCCTGAGATTAATATTGCTGCTTTATCTGAAAATACTTGCTGTTGTTTGTGTGTATATGAACAATGTTCTTTTTTATTAGAAAAAATGAGTTAATTGTTCAAATTAAAATCTGTGGAGTGTCTCAAACTCCCTTTCCTCAGTGAAACTAGAAACACATGCAAGAAAGATGTGTTTTTGGCAGAAATTAGGATGATCTACAAAACAGTGCCTCCACCAGTTCATAGGCAGCTTGAAGGATGGTCACCAGGGAACAGAAAATAATATAAGAGAGCAGATCTTCAGCTCAGAGAGCTGGATGAATTGATGGAATTGGTCTATTACTCACTCATAAGTGGTCCTACCTCAAGCAGAAACAGTACAGGTACAAATTAATCACCTAAAAAACGTGATTGGCATTGCTTGTGTTGGATGAAATGTTGAGAGGAAAACTTTCAAAAACTAAAGGAAAGCATGTAGTACAAGTCTAAAACTACATGTTTCAGTCATTAGGGAAACTCCCAATTTTTTAATATCATTGTTCATTTTTGCGTCATGAAAGTATAATTTCAGAACTTCCTATGGACTGAATAGGAGCTGTAAATGTGCTTTGTGGTAGTTTTGGCACTACTCAACAAGGTTTTATTATCTACGAGTTCCAGACAGTGCAATAAGCATCTGACTTGGAAATTCCCGGCCTGAACTTTTGTCCTGTCCCAGGACAGTTCCTAATACAAGAATGTAGCCAGATAAGAGTCTGGTGAGCAAATCATAAGACAGTCCTTATTGCTCTGTCATTAGAGATTTTGTAAGAATTTATTAATCATTGTATTTCCTTGTAGTTCAAAATTCAGTTGCCTGGTAGTATTTGCATACGGCAAAACTAAAACAATTTGCAATGTTGTTTTTAATAACAAAAGAAAATTTCTTGGAATACTCTGTGGCCTTCTCATAAAGGAGAAAGAGGCATTCCTCTGCACCACTCTACTACAAGAAACTGATATGTGTATGGATGAGGGGAGAGCAGTGGATATTGTCTGCCTTAACTTTAGCAACCTTTTTGACACTGTCTCTCACAACATCCTCATAGACAAACTCAGGAAGTGTGGACTGGATAAGCACACAGTGGGGTGGATTGAGAATTGGCTGAATGGCAGATCTCAGTGGGTTGTAATCAGTGGCACGGGGTCTAGTTGGAGGGCTGTCACCCAGGTTTCAATATTAGGCCCAGTATTCTTTAACCTATTCATCAGTGACTTGGATGAAGGAGAAGATGCCTCCTCAGCAAGTCTGCTGACGATACAAAGCTGGGAGGAGTGGCTGATACCTTAGAGTGCTGTGCAGCCCTTCGGAAGAACCTCGACACGTTGGAGAGATGGGCAGAGAAGAACCTTCTGAAATTCAACAAAGACAATTGCAGGGTCCTGCACTTGGGCAGAATAACCCCCTGCACCAGCACAGGCTTGGGGTTGACCTGCTGGAAAGCAGCTCTACTGAGAAGGACCTGGGGGTCCGGGTGGACAACAAGCTGTCCATGAGCCAGCATTGTGACCTTGTAGCCAACAAGGCCAATGGTATCCTGGACTGCATTAGGAAGAGCATTGCCAGCAGGTTGATGGAGGTGATTCTGACCTGCTACTCAGCCCCAGTGAGGCTGCATCTGCAGTGCTGTGTCCAGTTCTGGGCTCCTCAGTACAAGAGAGACATGGAGCTCCTGGAGCAAGTACAGTGGAGGGTGACAAGGATGATTAGGGGAGTGGAGCACCTCGCTTACGAGCAAAGGCTGAGGGAGCTGGGTCTGTTCAACCTCAAGAAGAGACAATGGAGAGGACCTTGTCAATGTATGCAAGTATCTGAAGGGAGGGTGTAAAGGGGAAGGATCCAGGCTCTTCTCAGTGGTGCCCAGCAATAGAAGAATGGGAAGAAATCGATCCACAAGAAGTTTCATTTGAATATGAGGAAGAATTTCTTTACTGTGTGGGTGACCATGCACTGGAATAGATTGCCCAAAGAGGGTGTGGAGTCTCCCTCACTGGGGATATTCAAGAACTGTCTGGACACAATCCTGTTTGATGACTCTACTTGAGCAGGAAGGTTGGACCAGACGACCCACTGTGGTCCTTCCAAACCAATCTGTTCTGTGATTCTGTGATAAGTATTTCTATAGGTACACAGATGTATGTATTACTGCTTATGTATTCCAGTAAGTGAGTACTCATTAATGCCTTATAAGCAAATATTTTTTTTTAGTGGGGGAAATACTACAATGCTTGCAAATATCCTGTAAATATACTATGTGTGTACAGAAATTTAACAGAATGGATCACCAGAAGTTTTTAGGGGAGGTTAGTTTGTACTCACAGCTAAAATGGCAGTTCCTTTTATCTGCTTCAAGTTTTTCATTATTTTGTGGCACTATATGTATAAATTACTTCCACTTTGGGAGGAATTAGTGAGATCCCTGGAGTGTATGTGCACTGCAGTTTTATACTAGCCTGTTGATTTCATACTCTGAGCCTTTAACTTGCACAGTCAGAATTATACATTAATGTTTTTATTAAACATTCACTTTGTAGAAACTAATTTGAATAGCTGGATTTGACTTTCGTTGCCCAAAATTAGAAATAAAGTTTATGGAATATCTGGATGTGTCTATACTCATGTGTACCTGGCTGTTATGCAGCAGGTGTGTCTCTGAGAGCATGATGTACTGGCCATTGTGTTTTAAATACAGATGCCGTCAGTCAATGTGATCAGATCCTTCTGACTGTACATGCTTAATAGTGGTGGCTGAGGAGGCTGTGAGGAGCCTTGAGACACTCTTTACCTGACAGGGACTCCAGAGAGACATTCAGACCACTATGGCCTGAAGGGCATTCAGATGAAGCTTTGTAGTCAGAAGGGTGATTGGGCCCTGCATGTTAACTTGTTGAAAAGGAAAATATTTGATGCTGCTACCTGTACCTTTTGCTTCTTGGACCAAGCAATTTGATCTCTGTATGCAACAGTGCTTTAGTTTATACTTGGCATTCATTTAAAGACAGGAGCATGATTTGTTGGCTTCTTTATTCAGTGGTTCATGTAATTGCTTTATTGTGTTATTTTTTTCCCAGGAAGAAGCCACCCAAAGCAGCTTATGCAAGTGTCTTAATGGGCGTCCACTGTCAAAGATTGGGACCATTGCTTGGATGGTGACACTGAGTGATGCCGTACATAATTTCATAGATGGTTTGGCTATTGGTGCTTCTTTCACTTTGTCTCTGCTTCAAGGGCTTAGTACCTCCATAGCCATCCTGTGTGAAGAGTTTCCTCATGAATTAGGTAAGTAACTTCATGTTGTTTACTGTGGAAATCACTGTTGTAGGAGGTCGCACATAGACTGAAAGTTCAGAGAAATTAATCAAAAAAATATTAATCAAGAAGTTCCCAAGCATCAAAATACACATCTGGCACAGGAAGTTCCCTGGTGCAGGTGGGTGGAAGCTGGGACTGTATATTGGAAAGGTGTTAATTATCCTGTTCATATATATTGCATACACTGTTGTATTAATTAATTTTAAACCCAAAAATGATTGTAAGTAGGTGTGTGTTCCCATGCTCTTAGCTCAATATTTTATTTAGAATATTTTCTAAATAGTTTCCTTAGTAAAGGGAAATCCTCATCATGTACTTGAATGAAGAAAAACAGCAGGGAGTTATACAAATCATGCATTTTCTTCAGAGTTCCTTTGAAATCAGAAAATAACCACAATATCATTTTCTGAAAATGGTTTTCTCTTTTTTTTTATTCTTTCAGGGGATTTTGTCATCTTGCTTAATGCAGGAATGAGTACTCGGCAGGCTCTGTTTTTCAATTTTCTGTCTGCATGTTCTTGTTACATTGGATTGGCTTTCGGTATATTAGTAGGCAACAACTTTGCTCCTAATATCATCTTCGCTGTAGCTGGTGGAATGTTTCTGTACATCTCTCTGGCAGATATGGTGAGTTATATTTTCATTTTCAGTTATTTTTTTATCTGCAAGAAAACAAAGATTTCACTAAGACTTTCCAGTAGAATTTAGTGCTTTCTTGCTCTCATGTCAGTATCATCTAATTATTATTACTATTATTAGATGTTAAATCAGCAATTATACCCTTAGTGGGGGTGCAAAAATAGTTATGTTTGTTCATGAAGCATGGAACTCTTTCACTTCACAAATATGGTTTATCACATTATTGCTAAAAGGAGTTTTAGACAGGGACAAGCTTTTCATGAACAGTTTCATCAAAGAGTAAAAAGTGTATAAATGCGTTCTTTCAGCATTTTAAAGTGTCAGAGTATTTCAGCTTATCTTTAAAAGGTTCATTTTTCTATTTAAACCATATTGTGAAAGAAAAGCAGAAAAAGAAAGGTAAACAAAATGAAGTTAAGTATTAAGTTTTTAGTTGAATGAAAGGTGTTTTGTAATCACTGTGATAATTTTCAGGTTGTTTAGCTGAAAAACCTGATTTAAATTCTGTTCTGGTTTAAATTAAACAGTGACAGCCCCAGTTTCAAGGTTCAGACTGAAAAACTTGCTGAGCTCTATGCAAAAGAGTCTGTCTATCATTTATTTTTCAAAGTATGCTAGAAGATATAAGCGAAAGAAATTGTGCTAAGATCCAAATAGGATTTAGACATTGGGAAATAAAATCTGGATTCACAGGCAGTTAGCAATATTCCATAATTTCCTCTTATAATGATGTTTTGTCTCAAAATGAAAGAGGTCTTTCAAGAGTTTTAAGTTTTATTATGTTTAATTCAGTGTTGTAAGAACAGATGCAGCAGGTGCAAAGGTGTTTACACCTGCCACATGAGAGTCCATTTGAGTGTAGAATTGGAAGAGTGAGGCCTAAATTTGAAAAGATTTAAGTCCCCAGTTTGTTTCTATGTGTGTTCAAGAGCTGTCATGTAGTTATAGTGACCATTCCATTAAATGCTATTATAGTTTAGGAAATAGCATAGAATTTAAGTAATACCATAGAATTAAAGAAACAATATAAGTAGTTTATTTTGTAAGTTTGCAGTACCTTGATTGCTAATGCTTTTCACTTAATTTCACTCATATAATGAACAGTAATGTACTGAACTATGATGTGTAAAATTCATGGCATAGATTTAGAGTGGCTTAAATTTGTTGTTAATCCATCAAAGTAGGTAACATTCTTTTATTTTTATCTGTTGTTCTATTCTGTCTGTTTCTCTCTGTCTCTCTCCCTGTCCCCTCTTCTCCCCAGTCTCTCTCTCTCTTTTTATAGGTTTTTGGATTGTATCAGTTAGCTATCTGAATTTTTCTTCCCCCTGAAAAGTCTGAAATAGGGTATTCAAGTGCTCTGTACAGAGATCTGACTTTCTACTTTCTGTTATGATTTTCACACACTTCTGGTTTGCTTGTCCAGAAGCAGGTAGGATTAACTGGAATGTCATTCCTTCCTCATTCTCTTTTTGCTGTGCCTTTTCCTTCCAGCATTGGCATATCCCACCTCTGCCAATAGGATCACTGTGAGGTGAGGCTGTGGGCAGGTGAGAATGTGTACACTGAGGTGTGTGCACAGATGAGCCTTGTTGTATGGCATGAAGCGAATCTGGTTTGTTGCCACTGCCTCTTGTGCAAGAGTATTACAGAGCTCTGGAACGATTTCTGGGAAGGTTTGACCACTTCCCGCTAACCTTAACCTGTTCTTCAAGAGTTACCTTCAATGGCTGTTTTTGTGTTGTGAGATCAAAGAAAGATACAATTTATGAGTCACCTAGCCTGGAGGTTTCCAAACTAAGACTGAAATTAACTGTCTTCATTGCATTCTGGTTAGACTACTCCCAGCAGAACAGAAGAGAAAGTTTATTTGAGTACGTTTGTCGAAATCTACTGTAGTTGATTTTATCGGCAGCAAACACATACCCTGAGTCATACCATGCAAGGAACTTCTTGCCTGTGCTCTTCTGCCATCACCTCAGAGGAAGTACATTTGTTTCTGCAGTCAGCAGCACAGCAGTCATCCTTTGCTATTATGTTACCATTAAGATGCATGTTACGGAATGAAGACTCCCTTCATTGCTCTGTAGTGTAATACTGCATGTGTTAGCACCACTTTCACATCAGTCTTCATTCTTCCTTGCTTGACCTCACAAGCCCACCACACTTTCTACATGTAAAAGGTTTCTTATTTCTGAGGCATTATATATGTTTTCGTCTTCACTTCTTTTGCCTTTACATAAAGCAAAAGAAATCCTGATCTTCCACTTCCTGAAGAAGGATTTCTCTGTTTATACTAGTGAAGTAATGCAACATTTAGTAATACAAGGGCAGCTGCTCCTAGCAACATATGAACTAACAATTGGAACCTAGGAGACTGCTGGAATCACAAAGGGAAAAATTTGCATGAGAGAAAACCAGGTGAAATCTCAATAGAGAGGAACAAGGCACCATTTTATTTCACCATCCTTGGTGGAGTAGTTTTTCAGGGTAATTAGGGTGACTTGTTCCTGTGACTGCCTTCATGCTCTGTTAGTTCTAATACACAGTCCGAAGTAGCAATATTGTTCAGTTCTTAATGCCTTAAATAAAGCACGCTACCACGAGATGGCAATACTTCCCTAAAAATATCCTTTTTTTTCAGTTCCCAGAGATGAATGATATGCTGCGGGAGAAAGTGACAGGAAGAAAGATGGATCTTACATTCTTCCTTATTCAGAATGCTGGTTTGCTAACGGGGTTTACTGCTATACTGATGATCACCTTGTATGCAGGAAATATTGAGCTGTGATAATGCAAGTGAAAATGGAATCATTACTGAAGACATGAAGTAAATTGCAAATGGAATACACTTGAAATCCATAAAGGGACATTCATTAGTGACAAGTCCCATCCTATCCCTCTTACCCCAAATACAGGAAGTTCTTCTTTAGGACTTGCAGTCAATCCAAATAGCAGGAACTGTCAACTTCCGTACAATGCCAACAATAAAAAAGCTAGTATTTTTATTTCTACTTAAAATTATCAGACATATCTGAACTGTCACAGAGAAAGGATGTTACTTGGCCAGTAGAATTATGCAATACATGCAACTCAGGACCAACTGAAAGCTGAGGTGTACAAGGAAGATGTGTATTTAAAAGAAAATAATAGCGTTTCATATCCTTTTTTAACTGTGATGAAGGCAAGCAGTTTCAATTTTCATGACTTTCATGCAGAATTTGTCTGTGTAACATCCCCTTTCCCCATCCAAAAAAAAAAAAAATCAAATTATTTCAGAGTAGGTACTAATGAAGCTAAGATTTTTAATTACTACTAATTAACACTGGAAGGAAAGATACCAGTTCCTGCTTTTGATCTTCTCTCTTTATAAGTGCACTAGGGAATTGTTGATTTATTTTGAGAACCACTTTTTTTAATTAGAGGGAACCTGTGTTAAATTTATGACTTTTATCAACTCCATAATATTTTAGAAACATTGAGTATTTTAAAATGTACAAGCATTTTGTGTTTATGAAAATAATAAACTTTTGTAATTAAGTTTCACAAATATTCTCTTTAAAAAAAACGGTATTTTAGTTTCACAAAGTGGAATTTAGAAAAAAAATCTTGCTAAAATCAACATTCCAGTAAGCTTTTTTGTAATTTGAATAATTTCCTCATGTGCAGTTGAGTGGAAGTAAGTGATAATAAAATATACAAATTCATATCACAATCTGTTGCATGTGACCTTTCTAAAATCATGCTTATATGTATGAGTTCTTCTGAAATAAACAATTCATCATCTCTAGTGTTACAGGATGTGCACAAGGAAATTAATAAAAAAATATAGTCCATTTCAATCACCACTTTGCTTTGAAGGAAATGCTGTTATTCTCTAGTAAGTTACTTTTTTCATTGATTTTTAAGAAAGTTTTACAGCTTCAAAGAAGATACTATTTTTTGATGTATTTCCTGGTAGTAGGAAGGGACAAATATTTTATTTTTAATTCTCTATTAAAATATATTTTCTACTAGATAAAGGATTTATTTTAATATTTTACTTGAATGTCATCTGTAATTACATTAGAGAAAATACCTAGGTGTCTGTTCTTCTGCACAGAAGTTGTAAATGATACTTACTTTAAAATACGTTATAAATGTTAAAATGTAATCATAGTAGACAATGACATTTGCTGTATGAAAAAGCATTTATTAGTCACTTTGTGCCCTCTAATTTTCTGCGAAGAAGAATCCTCCCACTCCATGTCTTTCCTTTATTCCTTCCTTATTGATTCCTTGGATATAAGCTGTTTGTAAACGCTACTCTTGTGTACAACAATAATTTATTATAGTAACTACGAATGTTCATTGACTTTTTAAAATAATTTGACCATTTCTAGTTCATCAGATTATTTTAATAAGATACCTGCATGGTACTTTTCACCTTTAAATCCAAACATTTGCAAAGGAGACTTGAGTTTTATTAACTCCCTAAGGAGGAAAAACTGAGGCAAACAAGTCATTGAAATAGCCTACTTTTAGATCACAAAGCAGACTAGAGATGGAGCAGTCTGATTTTCTGTGTAGTGCTTTAGTCAAAAACCAAACTGTCTTTTCTGCTAATTGGATATTTAGTACATAAGAAAGCTTTTTGATTTCTGTATGGGCAGGTTTGTCTGTATATCTTTGTTATTATTATTTGTTTGTCCAGTACATATAAAATACATCTATTCCAATTCTAGGACTCACAGTGATTTCCATGTAATATCCCATGCTTTCCAGGAATGCTGTAGTTGCCTTACCAGCTCTTACAACACTTGATGCACAAGTTAACTCTCTGAGATTTGAGAAGAAACTTATCTCTCTGTCTTGCAGTTCAATTCAAAATGTACAGGTGTGTCAAGCTGACAAAGGTTGCTGAAATGAAGACTAGAGAGAAAGCCAAAGATCTGCTAGCAGTAGATGTAATGCACCTGTCAAAGTTACATTCTACTTTTGTGACTTAATCTCATCTACATTTGTTTTGCACCCAATATATTGTCTCTCTTTTTTTTTTTAAGTTATTACAGTGCTTTTGAAGAAGATAATGTGTTTACATGTCTTGTGATTGCTATTATCATAATGCATTATTCTAATTTAAATGCCTTCCACAGTTTCTACAGTTTCTTCCATTTTAAAGTTAAGTGCCACAGCATTTAGTGCTTGGGGTAAAAATAGGAGATACAGAATGCCATAGGAAGTGAACTGCAGGGAAGATGTAGCTTGAATTTATGAACAGCATGTAAACTTAGGCAATGATGTAATTCTCCATAATACAGCTATTAACTGCTGCTCTGGGTGGAAGCACTATGAAATATTCATAGGACCTAAATTTGATTTTCTTCAGAGAGATACCAGTTCCTGACTCTGAGGCCAAAAAACTTGGACATTCTTTCTTATCTTGACTACCTCCATGGATAGTTGTTCATTTCCTACTACTTACTAGTTATCTTGTTTGGTCTTTTAACTTGCAATCTTAGCCTGTGTTAGAGTTTAAAAATGTCATCATTATTGACATTAGTGTTGAAAAAACATTCTACCCTCACTATGATGTACTGCCCTTGTTCCTGTGCTTAACTGGATTTTTCTATGACTTTTGAATATAAAATATTTAAATTGTGATTGTCACTATAAAATCCAATGCATATTAAGTTCCTGTGTTGAATTCAGATTGAAGTCTTAAGTTCTCATGTACTCATTTCACATCTAGATCCTGAATTGTCCCATAAAAAGGGGGTTGTGTAAACAGCATAGCTTACAGATAAGGAAAGTAAGTAAAACCATGAAATACCTATCTAGAAGAAGACAAGAAATGGAGTTAGGATTAGAATATGAGCCTTCTGCCTATAATTGTTAGCTATCCTTTAGAACATTTGAGAAGATGGATGACATCCCCAAAGCTAATATCAGAAATTGTCCTTGACTCTTTATCACCTTCTTTTAAAAAACAGTAGTTAGAATAATTTTGATCAAAGCATACTACTTCTTGGAAACTCCCAAAATCTGATCACCTCAATTCTGCTCCCTCTGTTTTATCATGGCTTTACCTCATTATTCACAGCCAATATCTCCTGATGACAGCTACATTTATCCCATTCTGCATTACTGCTTTACCATCCTGGCAAGTGCTGAGCAGGAGGTCGTCATGATTTTGTTTGCTAAGAAAATATAGTTGGACCCATGAAGTTGCTGAAATTAGCCTTGTGGTGTTTTGTGGAGTTGGTCTTTGCAAGGCCTGAGCTATTAAAATGAAAATAATGATAATTAGTAATCCTCTTCAATAAAAGAATTTTGTTAGTACACCAAATATTATATTATATTATGTAGAACAATAATGGTATAGACAATGGAAGACAAGAATAAAATTTATTTATATCCAGCTAGCCTTAGTCAATCAGAGAAACAGCATAAGTCATTTCTGGTTAGGCTGGTTCTTGAGAAGAAGACATGCACAGTGCCATTCCCCTAGTGTTAAAGAGTGAAAAACCCAATCTAATTAGAAGAAACATGAAATGAGATTATATGAGTCAAGTATATTTAGCTAGCTAGAAAATACAAAAACGCTTTGATGGCATTGGCCTAAAGGATATAGAAAATGCACTAAAATGCATTTTTCTGATTCATGGGTGAAAGCTAATAAAGTGTTTGTCTCACAGTAAATGCAACAACAAAAAACTGACTGTTTCTGTAAGACAAAAAAGTTATTGCTATGTATTCATTTGTATATTTTTTGTCTTTGCAATGTCTTGTGAATAAAACTTTTTAAATAACATTCCTTTTTCTTTTATCTTTGAGAAAATCATACTTGTGTGTGATGTTGAGAAGATTTTGAAATTATTTCTCAGGTTTTTATCTACTGAAATTAGTTAGATCTTGTAAAGTTAACCACAGAACTTTGAGTATCTCTCTTCCTCACTTATTTTCTGTATAGTTCTTATATTCTACAGAAAGCTTTTGATCATTTTAAGTAAGATTATTAGTAAGATAATACAGATCTCCTTTTGGCTGTAAAAATGTTGATAGTGATTTGGAATAGTTAAGAGTTGATTAGAAGTAAGTTACAGTGGGATTTGTTAGAAATCTCCTTTTATGAACAGCAGACCCAAGTACAAAATTCTTCAATTGTGATTAATACTAATGTATTAAAAAGCATAGTTCTCTATGGCAATAGAGGACTTGTCCTCCTCTAAGTAGAGATTTTGTAACTTTTCACTTTGTTGGTACATTAGTGAAATCAAAGATACAACTTCTGATGCATTGGCAAGGAATTAGATGAGATGTATAATGTTCCCTGACTCTTTTTTGTTTTCAAAAAAAACAATCAATAAAAATTACTTCTCTTTTTTTTTCCTCCTAATTTTTATTGCTCATCCAGTCATAGCTAAATCTATGGTTGCTTGTCTTACCAGAAAGAAAAATCACTTAGCAGCTTAAGTGAATGACTTTCATTGATAATAACAGAGGTCCTTGTTCAGTGAAGTACTTGTAACAAACTTCTTCTATACTTCAGGGAGAGCTTTGGGTATGAAAGAGCCATAGGACTGATTTCTAAATATGACCACACACATTATATTTCATATTTGAAATGTCTTCTGCCAAGATTGTTTTGTGAATTTAGAAACCACTGTGGTACAGTTGGGCTTGCACTGTGCATAACTTCTTGCTTGACATGTTGAATGGGTATGTCTGTGCTGCACAATGAGGGGCTGTGTTGAGAGAGATATATATGAGCTCGGATAAACACAGCAGTGTGTGTTCATAAATAGTCTATACAGGAAGAAAGCCATATTGATAAGGCAGTCAACCCTCATGAGAAAGCTGTACTATGTCAAGAAATGACAGTATCTCTTTGTGACATAGTAATAGTGTATCTCCATGAAGTGATAGTAGTATATATTTGCATAGTAAGTATCAGGCACACTATTTTCTGTCTTTAATATACATAGTACTGGGTGTTACTGCACTACAAACTGTTCTGTCATAAATATATTCTAACAAATTTGGAATAAAAAACTGCCTGTAGACCAACATCCTTGCTCTTTAGTTCTGTTTAACATATGTATATTTTTGGGTTTTTTTCTTTTCACAGGAGAATGCATAGATTGCAGCTACAAGATAGTATGAAACAACTCTACAAAACAGTAAAAAAAAAAAGATGACATGAGGAACTTTTGCTTGTTCACTGAGAGTAAAGCTTCTGACTTTTGAAAGGCTTACAATGGTCGCAGCAAGCAGAACCTGCATTTTGCACCTTATCTGGAAAAATTATAACCTTTGGTATTTTGAGTACCACAATGTAATACTGGATCAATGTGCTCTCTACAACACTTCATACGTCATCTGTTCTTGAAGACTTTTTAATCACTAGCTGGTTGCAGTCTCACTTCTTAGCTAAAGTCCTGTTTCCTAGTCTACTTAGCCATGCTGAGGAGAAAGCTCATACAGTAAAACACAACAAAGAACTGTCAATATATTTATAAGGCAGATCTCACCTGTGCAACTTAAGAGTATTTCTTAGCTAACTAGGTGGTTGCCCAGATATGTCTTGATGCTGTATTGAGATGTGACCCAGGTAAGTAACATCCTTTTTCCAACTTCTTATCTTCCACGTCCACTCTTATTCCCACTGAAAGGAAAGTGGCTTCCTAGCAAGGGTAGATATGTAACTGTTTGTTTCAGGCAACTGGTGTACCTGGTACTGATTTATGCTATAGACCATATTTGCCTTTTGATTTAGACACAAACAAAGGTATAAACATAGCTATAGAGCTGTAACCACATTTGACTAGTAATTACTTGTCCTGTGTGGGTGTGAAATACCTGCAGAGTTCCCAACCTAGAGGGTTCAGAGAATATGTTCTGTTTCAGAAACATTATTCTGTTGTGTTTTCAAAGTAAAACTGCATCCCAGTTTGCAGTTTACAAGAAATTTGAAAATACTGGTAGTGGTAGAAAAATTTGATCCATAACGACATAAGAGAAGGCACTCCATGAGCCACAGATTCTGCTTTTCCCCCAGCTATATCTACTCTATTTGTCTCCTGAACAACTAAGCATAACAAGATTAGTATATCTGTACTAGCAGGTCAGGACAGGATAGTTTGGTTAGACTGCTGGTAGGTGATGAAATGCTGTCCTGGGAGAAGAAAAATAGCAAAACCACAGATGTTTTATCTAGAGTGGAAAAGGGCAAGTAGAATAGGTGGATGACTGTAGCCTGTCGTGCCTACCCTCTGATTTCTGGTAACCCTGCAGAGATTTTCTTCATGGATTTGAAGCATGAGTCATAAAGAGCTCAAAGACAGCAGCATATAAGATCCCTTATACTGTGGGGAAGAGATGGGCTTGGGCACATGAGAGACTTACCAAGTAGGAATACATCAGCGAGATGAGGTAATTAAATATATCTATGCTGTAGTACATGTTGTAAATATGAACAATACATTGACAGAAGAGGCTCCCGTTGGTGTGGAAGGCAAGCATATGCCAGGCTCTGCCCCAGCCCAGGTGGTGTGCATGAAGCCATTAGCTGTAATAGTTAACTTCACAACTTCGCTAGCAAGGCTGAGTGAGGCTTTTTGCAGGGCCAGGAAACAACCTGCTATAAAACTTTAAATACAAAGTTTTGATGAAGATGCAATATAAGGGGATTAAAGAAGCACTCTTAAGGATGTTTATTATAAGAACAGATGGTTCCTCCTGGGCCTTACTGGCACTCATACTTCCACTCATACTTCTGTTGGGATTAAATGTGAGCCAGAGAGAGGCTTTGTTACCTGAGGGCTTTTGAAGGAACAAAATGCTTGGCTTTGAAAAGGAAGTGAATGCAATCTACATCACACTAGGAAACCTTGGAGAGGAGGCTGAACTGCTTTGAACTGCTGTGTAGATTTAAGTTGAAGGAAAGGTAAGAAGGTGATGTTGCCGAGAAGGGTGAGCTAGGGAAGATGAAGAGCCTCTTTCACTGTGGTTGGTATGGAGCTGTGTTGTGTTTATTTGCTTTTCTGAACCTGCACTGAGTGCTGCTGCTTTTCTGAGGTGCTGAGGATGCTGGCCAGAGACCTGTGCTCCAACCCAGCATGTGGTAAACCCAAGGGAAGCATGAGGGACTGTAGTGGCAGGTTTCTCCAGGAGCAAGTATACTATAGCAGTAGCTGCAGCATGTAGTGCTTCTAAGGGAATCTTGAAAAAAAACCTGTATTCAATATTGTTCTGAACTGTTGCAAAAAGAGCTGGAAGCTACATGATTGCTGTGGGTTATAATCTATGAGCAAGCACCATAAAAATTATGGAGGGAGAAGTAGCTGCAGATCACTTGTATTTTTGCAGGTCCACATGTTCAGCTGTTTATCAGTGTACAGCTCAATACAAGATGAGGTTGGGTACCCGAATCCAAGTGTGTTGCCCTGCTTGCTACAGCTGTGCTAGTGCCACAGAGAGTTGCTCAGCTGAATAAGCAGTGTGTAACACAACATGCCTGCCACTTGAGCTGCCACAGGAATGGAGTAAGTCAAATAGTAGGGGTTGCCATGATGCTGTGTCTGGGCTAATTAAAAGCAATTTTTTTAGAGCTTATAATTTCCTGTCTTTGTTTTGCTTTAGGGCTTGTTATTTTTATGAGTGCGTGATCTGTGGTTTCTGAGAACTGTTAATGAATTCTTTTGGTTGCTTTAATCTGTGAATTTTGTGAAAATGTCATTCTTTCTCTTTTAAATGGTTCTGTCCTGTTAGGTATCCAGACTGTTGGTTATTTTTTTTATTATTTTGTTTTATTGCTCCAGAGGGATCTGGACAGGTGAAGGATCAATGGGCCAAGGCCCTCAGTATGAGATTCAACAAGGCCAAGTGCTGAGTCCTGCATTTAGGACACACGATATCACAATAACATCAAATTTCCTACCTTCCAGGAGGCAGAGTGATATGAGCAAAATTCATAAATATGTACATGTTATAGTGCCTACAATGCAGCAAATCATATGTAAAACTTAAATTGAATGGTTTCAAATGCTTAACATAAGATGTTAAGGAGGAGTAAGACCCTATGACTTACTGACACTGC
This sequence comes from Corapipo altera, assembly GCF_003945725.1. Classification (NCBI taxonomy): domain Eukaryota; kingdom Metazoa; phylum Chordata; class Aves; order Passeriformes; family Pipridae; genus Corapipo; species Corapipo altera. The sequence continues at coordinate 25,184,278 of NW_020884876.1, forward strand.
AGATAAAGAAATATTCAGCTTGATTTGTAGTAATTCCTTAATTGGAAGCATGGGGAACATAGTGCAGAAACGCCCAAATTCCCTGGGTCTGCAGTAGTATGTGTCTGTAACAAGGCTGACTGTATTATGTGGTAATGCAGCCAGTATCTGGTTAAATTGGGTATAAGTTAATAAAAACTTGGCAATGCTACTCCCCAAATCACACCGGTAGTATGTGATCCCACTTGCACATTTATTGACTTTCAGACCACGGCAATATGAGGTTTGCAAGTTGGGTCTGAGTTCAGCTGCTGCTTAGTCACTTAAGTCTATCTTCTCCCTTAATTTTCACTGCCTCCCTGAAATGGCAATAATGGAATAATGGCCTATCTTGTGTATCAGTTTAAAGCACTGCTAACTGCAAACTGTAAATGTTCATAAAACACTTAGAAAATGAATAGCTGTCTTGGGTGAGATCAAGTTCCCACTCTGTTATCACCACAGAAATAAAAGCACATCAGTGTCAACTTGCCTCAGATCCACTTCTGACCCCAGGCCTGACAACACTGAGGCCGGTTCCTGGGGAGGCGATATGTGACTCATACAGTGGCAACAGAGATACCGGCTGTCTGTTCTTCAAGAAATACACAGATCCAGCAAAAGTGCTTCAAACCTTGGAGGTAAACCACTGCTTTGTTTCTGTATTACTTCTTGGCAGATAAGTTGCGGGGAAGTTTCTCGTGATATTAAAAAAAATATTTATATAAAATTTGAGTACTTAGTGAATAGACTTGGGAATGGCAAAACAATACTCAATATGCTGGAAGCCAATAATAAGAAGGGGGCTGGTTGGTAATAAGAAAAATGTTTATAAAGCATATTGAGTACTCTCATAGTTCTGCCCTTCTGTGTTTCTACTAGTTGGTATCAAAACCTATCTGTTGAAGTTCATAAATCCGACTTCTTACAGCTTTGCCTAGCTATAGGAAATTCCCCTCCACAGATGTGGCACAGTTCTGAAAGGCAGAACCCAGTGTTAGCTGGGACCTCTCACTGAAGTAGCAAAATCCTGGATCTTCCCCCCAGGAGTAGGATTTAGCATGGTTCACTGCTGCTATTAACATTAATTTGTCTGGCAAACTAACTAGAAGCGTCTTCTCTACTTCCAGACACTAAGATCCAAGATGACAAGGTTGCACTTATCTAGTCACGAAAGTAAACTGCTTAGCTTAGGCTGAATTTTTAAACTCTTAATTCTTCTGCAGAGAAAAAGAACATACAACCTCTCTCAATGTGAACAGACAAATGCAGGAGTCCTACCTGGCTTTGAAAAATTGGAAGGATGTCCTCTCTATCTAGATCTGAGTGCAGATTGATTTGGTTTGTTTGTGGTCAGGGGAAATGAGCTAATGTTCCTTTTCACTAAGACCATATATTTCATAGCTGAATCCAGCCAAGTTAAAAAATATGCTTTCATCAAAAATACACAGGCTTAACTCGAAGTCTAGGATCAATATAATTCCTGTAGGACTTGTAAGATTATATAGAGTGTATCCTCTACGCCGATTTCTGTTGGCTTCCTTGAACACTTCCTTTTCATAGAGTAGAGCAGACCTTGGTCGTGCCCTTTCTAGTAAGAGAAAGCTGGAGATCCAATGTGTTGATGTCTGCAGACTGGAATAACATGGCTAGCCAGGCCCTTGGCAACAGAACTTGGATGTGTGGGCTGCAGGTCAGAGCAGCTTTTAAGTACTGAGCCAAGGTACTAAATGCTAGAGGCATTGCAGGTGTAGGGGAAATGATTGCTGAGTCACACAACAGTGGATAGGGGAGGAATGGTTAAGCTATGGAATAAACCAGAAAGCTCAGATCCCAGCAAAGATATGTGCACTGGGACATTTGTGATAAAGGACCTGAAAAGGCAACCTGGACTGAAATAGAACAGATGACATTAGACCACACTGCTCCCAACTGAGAGCTCAAACTTGCTTAAAGTCTGTAGCAGGTGATTTCAGGGACAGCAAGCTGGAGAAACAGTTTGGAGTCTGGGAGCTTAAATCAGAGCTAGATTTGACTGCTAGTTTGCTGATGGTTGCTTAGGCTGTTTTCTGGGTAAGAAATGACAACTCCTCTGGTCCTTTCTTTTCCCTGTTAACAAAACTTCTGGAGGTATACTGAACATTTGCAAAATAAATAGGAGGAGAGGAAATTGGAATGGGAAATCTCTCACTTAAGACATATGTACTATAACTTTATATTTGGATATCCTTGAGCTTCTAATGTCACTTGACTCTTTGCTAAATTAAATCAGGTTTTTTTTGACTATTTATTAGTCTGTTCCCTTTGTGGGAACTGTTTGATCCCAATGATGGTGCAAAAAGTTTTGGTAAAGTTAACAGTACCATTCTTGCCCTGCTTATTCTTAAAATTGAATCATATATTTTTTGCTTGAAATTAAGATAAAAAATTTAATCCACCACAGGAGTATTTGTGTCAGAAAACAGTACTGCAAGTGCTGTGAGTTCTTTGTGCCAGCAGAAGCTCTCCAAGTTCTTATTTGTGGTATGGGGAGAGAAACTACTGAAGCATCTTAAGGATTTCTTCTGTTCAAGATGTCTTTCCCAAAGTTGTTCATGGATAGGATCATCCACACATTCTCCACAAAAATCAGGGCATGTTTTTTAAGCCAAGTCCTGTGTTGGTGTTCCCTTTAGCCCAGTAACAAGAAGGAAAGAAAGGAAACGTAAATTTTCTTATGATGGCAAACTAAGAAATGTAACTCTCAGTATGGTCTTGAAAAACTTGGATGGATTCTATTAAGATAAAAATTCCTTGCTCATGAAATACCCTGTAGCTCAATAATATAGGAAATAAAGTACAATATAGGGAATTTATTTTTCCTCCCACAGTTGGCCATTTAGTTGTGGTTTCCAAGGAATATCAAGAGGAAAGGAGCTATTATCAACTGTGAGTGAAGCCTTTCTGATCTTGCTGACTGATATAGCAGCTGGAGAAACTAGTTTCCTAGCCTCAAATTCAATTTCTTTTTAAATTTTCTTATCTTTGTTACTAACAAAGAATAATGCTTGTCTGTGGCACAGATCAGTTGATGCTTTTGTAACAGCTGCAGTGTTTTCATTGTCTTTAGTGCTGCTGCCAACTCAGCTGATGATTTCATGGAAGAATTGCCACTGAAATACCTGGTTCACGTCTGTAATGTTTGCTCATTTTGGATTTCGGTATTTTACAGAAAAGTAACACTAATTATTCAACTGTGCATAATATATGGGCTGAGGGGAGAGAACACCTCATCTGGCTTAAATCTGCCTTGGTTTCAAAGCTGCTGTGAGCTTTTGTGCAGGGACTCTCCTATAGGACTGCTTATATTGGCAAGAGTAAGACTTTCCTCTCAACTGCATCACCCCAATTCATAGTCATAAGCACGTTTCATAAACTCAGGCTGAGGGATTTTGTGAAATGTGACCAGTGGTCTTTATCCCTCTTGTTGGACTGCTGTCTCCATATGGCTATATCATAAAGGCAGCTTACCTTTTTTCTGTTGTCAGATTCCACCTTTTGTGACTATTTCCCTCCCTCCAAAAGGAAGTCACATACAGAAAAAGACATTCATTATCTTCACATGTATGATGAGTTCCTGTTAATACCCTGCTGAAAAATGCCCTTTGGAAATAACTGGAAATGGATTTATTGTCATAATTTGCACCACCTTACAGAGTTTTGACCAGCAAATAAATTTGCCAGCAATTAAAACAGTGGCTAGATATGTCAGAGAAAATAGTTTTGCATGTGGTAGACTGCAGATGTTTGGTGCATGCATACTGGCTGTTCCTCATGTTTGGAAACAATTTTCCCTTCTGTTTTGAGACAATTAACAATAGATAGATGATACTTACAGAACTTGGAGGATGTTATATATTCTAAGGCAAAGCCAAATTATTGAATTGTCAGATATTTATCAGTTGTTAATTGCATCACTTCCTATCTCAGTATAGCTACAGAAAACCTGTGCTTATTTATAGCTTGTATAACTGAACATTTGCTTTGAGTTGTGAGGTAACAAACCAATCACTAGTGGCCAGCTGCTTTCTTAAATGGAAAAAAATTATCCTACAGTCCAGGGCAGATATCTGAGACACAGAAATAATCTAGTTGTGCTGGACCGTGCTGGAAAAACTCTGAGGAAGTTTTAGAGTGTGAAGAGTCCACGTTGCCATGGACATTTCTGGCTTATGGAGGCACTTGATACCTCCAATCATCTATCTATGCCCTGTTCGGATATACAATTTTTTTTTAATTCCTTAGTGCTAGATTACACTCGGTAAACATAGATGTACATCCATGTCCTACACATGGGAGCACTTGCTTATTCAAGCTGCCCCAAAAAACTGAATGGTAAGTTCTTGCAGAGAGATCTGGGCTGGTCTCTGCTGACAGCATCAGTTATGCCTGTGTTGCATGTTGGCCTCCACCCAAGACAGCTTGCGATTCCCCACAGCTGCACATGCCCCTTGCACTCACAACACATGTACAACGCTAGACGTCAGAATTCCCTTCTGGCACATACCTATTTTGTACACATTTGTTATGAAGACTTGGTTTTGGTGTTGCTCATGTATATTCACTAGAAATGTCTCTGTGTCATTCCCTTGGAGCAGGCCTTTAGAGCTGTATTAGCTGATACAGGAAAAATTATGGTGTTACAGGTACTTTGCTAAAGAGCTCCCTTCAGATAAGCCGTATGGGTCCCTATCTGTCCAGCGTGGTTATTTCCATGCTTTTCACATGACATAGAAAGTTCTTCAGAAAGGAAGAACTATGCTAGGGAGAAAAAGCTTGAAATCTCTTGCAAATGTGAAATGGTTTTCTTCCAGTTACGTGAGAGATCACAGGTGGAGGCTGAAACGTAGTCAAATTCCTTTGAAATGCTGAATATATAGCACCAACCTTCAAAAAGATGAAACCTGACAATGCCTGGATCTTACTGACATGTAAAAGGCACATTGGTAGCTACTGGAGAAAAGGTTGGTGTTTCTTTTTTATAATTTATTTCTGCTCTCACCCTTTTCTCCAAACACCATCCTGCCATGACCTATGAGTTTTTCCTATGATAACAAGCATTTTTTACTTTTTTGTTTAATTGGACATCAAGTTGCCAAATAATTCCATGCAACACTTCAAAAACTTAGCAGAAATACCTGGTTGGACTTTGATCTCTAGTCTATCAATAAGTGAAGAAAGCTCAAATGAGTAAAGGTATCACTACCAGTAACTAGTACTGCTGTGAATAATTTTAATCTTTTGTGCAACTGCATTTATTTCTCCCTTTCTAATCCCTGAAGCATTATGTAGAGTACAGAAATAGAGTCTTTTATATGTCAGGACTCTATAATAAAGAATGCTGAAATCCAGCAACTAGAAAAAACCTTCTGTATATATGTGTGGGCAAACTTTAATTTTACCTAAAGAATGTAACTTTTTGCTTTCTAATTTGTGGTGCAGATAGAGCAAATGTGCAATTAAGCCTTCTAGCAGGTCTGTAGGACTAGTTTTGTAATCCTTCCTTGGAACACAATAAATACAAACAGTAATGACAGGTTTACTGAGTGTAATCTATCATAAAATACCTAACAAAACACTATGTGCAATATTACCTTCTGGTTCATGCTCCAAATATTCCAAGTGTATTAAAAGAGTGCAGTGATTGTTGAGTACCTACTGAGGCAGGAAGGAGAGAACAGTCTTCTAAATAAGTAAACAGTATGTATCTGTATGATAAACAAGAAGGTTATTCAAAATTCATTTTGCTCTCGTGAAGTTGAGTGGAAGCATCTTACTGGTTACATGTGCTTTCCCTGATACTACACTAAGGCCTAGTTTATCTAAAACCTTTTTGAGAGATCACATGGAATATGCAACAGGATATTTAGAAGAAGTTGCTGAATTATGAACTGTGAGACTCAGTATTTGTCTTAACTGCATCTCTGCAGGAATTCTTATTTGTGTCTTTGCTCTCCTATGTCTTCTCACTTCAGGTTTCTCACATGTGCATTTATCTTTCAAAAACATATGGAATACTCAGCTTATGCGAAACCAGAGATGAAAGGGAGAGTTACTGTAGAGCTAATAGTTTCTTCCTGAGCATTCAGAATAGTGTGCTACAGGGGAAGTATCTTGTCTTGGTAGAAAGTTCAATTTTGTGTACGAGTGTGTTCTGAAAACACAATTGTTGTGCCTTTTCTATAGGTACCTTGTGCTGACACCACAGAAAAATGACACCAATTCAAAACCCATGTGTGCCAACTGCTGCAGGTAGTCTCTTTGGCTTTCCTTTGGTTTACATTGGTTGAATTCACTATGGAATCAACTAAAGGAATTGACAATTCAAAAAGATTACGTGAATTTCACTTCAGCTGACTTGCAACACAGTGTTGTTTCCGAGAGATCTGCAAGTCTGACATCAGTATTAAATAGAATATCACACTTCATGGACTAACCATCTGATTCACTGTGACAGTTTTTTTCCTCTGATGTTTGAAGTTATAATTAAGGGAGGAACATGTGGGAGAGAGAATAGAAATCAAGAGATAAAATAAGAAATTGAACTGCAAAGGCAAGGAAAGAACCTTGTAATTTATTACTCTTGGGAGAAATACGGGAGCAATAAGTGCCCAAATAGTTGTATATTCTGATTAAGAAACCCAAACCCATTTTGTTTAATTTTACCTCAATCTGGAGCATTCTAAAAACTCTTTTTCATATGCTTATAGAAATTTGGCCAGTTAAGTAATAAGCACAAGGAATAATGCTCTTTACAATTTTAATAGATAAAAATTCCTGAGTGAATGTGTGCGTGTGCATGTGTGTGATACCAAGCTGAAACTGCAGAAAGGGCTGAACGCACCAGCACTCTGAGCCTGCACGGGCTGTGCATTGATCTGAATATTCTAGTCTGAGCTGGCCTCAATTAGAATAGATCTGAAAGTGACATCTGCTGCAAGTTAGCTTGTGTTTTATAGTAAGAGGGCATTAGTCAGTGCTTGTTACAGACAGATGAATGTTTGGAGTAATTTGGCTCACTGAAGAGCAGTGTCAGTGGATTCAGTTTCATTAGACTGAAGGTTAATTTCACCTCTGAAAAATAATACTAATTTAGCTGAAAATAATGGTATTTTCAGTCAGAAGTAGTTTTTAAACACCAAAGTGAAGCCATTCCCTGTAAAAATATAATGGAGTTGTTGAAGACTTTAGTTTAATATCATTTATGGTTTTACTTCCTTTACAGCTATTCAGATGGAGAAGTTCTGTTGTACAGAGCAGAGTAAATAGCTTGTGGAAGAGGGGATGGACAACTTCCGGTAGGCAATTGTTTTCCATCTTTTATAGCTTTACATAAAGGCCATTGAACAAATAATATGCCTTTTTATGGCTGCTGTGGCCTCTGTGTAGTTCATATCAGAGATATTTAGACATTTTGACCACCATGGCAATGGATTCAGTAGCCACCTTGCTATGCCTGCTTGGCATGACTCAGACCCTGTGATAATGAGGATCTCTTTAAACCATAACTATGAAATACCTCTCAAGTCACCTCTCCAGTTCCTAAATGGTCTGAACACAGTAATTTCTCAAGTAGAGCACCTTTCTTGATAAGAAATTTTGGCATGGGGACCCTGTCTTCAGTGAAGCCCTTCTTAAAAACCAGTTGTAACCTACTTCATCTCATGCTTGTAGGTGGCTGTGTGAGGAGATCTGGGGTTAGTGTCACCCTAGACAGGCCCACATGCTTTCCTGGGACAGATGTGGACAGCAATGAGCAAACCTGCTGAACCCAATGACATGTCATTGGGAATTGGCTGTTTTCCCACAGCATTTGGGCTATCATTCTTCATCCACATGAGTTTAGTTACTTTTTCAAAGCACTGTCTTCTACTGTATGGCCATACTTTTTGAAAGGATACTAAATGCTGTGGCTCATGTTGCTCAGAGTAGATTGTGAAATAAGGCTTATTCTTTGAGAATCTTACCAGAGTTGGATGGCTTCATCTTTGAGCAGAGTGGTGTGGATAACAGGGTCCTAGTCTGCAGTCTAGGGGGATAGTTCTGTTTTCAGTGGCCTCAGTGCAATAAGCTCACATGGAAGTGAAAATCCTGGGAAAGAAGACTTGTCTGGGAACTGCCTTTTCTTGTGGCATCTCCTTTCCATTGTGTCTACTATTATTTCTCCCAGCTGTTTCTATTATCACCAGTACAGACAGGCTTGGAAAATCGTAAGGGAAAAAGGGAAAATTTGTTTGGCTCAAGAACATTCTTCTTAGATGCCTGGGAGCTACTAGGAGTGTGGGATCTAAGACCATTCATTCCAACTTCCTTTTCAGCCAGGGTGCCTAGCAAGCAGGGAGAAGGCCCATTTTTTGAGACCTGTGCTTGTGCCATGATGAGACCTCCTCCAGATACAGGTTAGACCAGATCTTTGAAACACAACCAGCAAATCTTTTGCCTCTGAGAGGATGGTTCTGCAACAACTTTTGATTTACAGCACGTTGGCTGTTGTTCAGTAATTATTCTGTGTGGGTTTTACTGCCTGGCAAATGAAAGATCACTTGTTCCTCCGCTACTGCTGGGTAAGAGCTGGCACACAGCAAGTACCATGGCTTTGGCTGAAGGGCTGTGAATCTAAAAGAGAGATGGCTTGCACTCTGGGCTGCAGGCTGTAATCTCAAACAAGTAGGGCACATTCATACAGTGCAGGCATTTTCCTGTTTTTTCCAGACAGGGATTTTTATATTAAATAAAATTTGCCATCAGTTACTCTTACAGCATGGAGAGTTTGGCATTTCTCCTAATGGGACATCAGGTGTGCTTGATTTTAAACCTGGTGTGATCTTACTTCTTACTGTGAGGAAAACAAATGGTGAAAGAAAATTGGACAGCTAATAGCAAAATTAAATACATACTGAAAATGGACTTGAGCCTCTAAGCAATAGAACATGTAATGTGTTGTGAGAGTTCATATCTACATTTGCAGAAATAGTCTGTGTTTTGATAAATGTAAATAAATGCTGTGTTCTCATGTTACCTTTTTCCTGAAGGCACCTATGTGAACACAGATAGCACTTCCTTTCTCCCTTGTAAACTGCTTTAGGCACAGACAGTCATGATCTGGAAGTACAGCTCTGTTTAGTGGAGTCTAATCCCAGTAGTAACACTTCCGTGGTATAAATGACTGGTTTTGTATCAAATACTTACGTCACTTACAGAATGATGCTGAGACTTTAGTCACTTGCTCAGGTAAAAAGCAACCTCTAAAACAGGTAAAACGATATAGGATCATGTCCTTACAATATTTGTCCCTATGCTGAACTCCGTAATTGACACTGAAATTAGGCAAATTTGCTCAACTTATCTTTTAAAGATTTAAAAATAAGATTTAAAAAAAGAGACCAATGCCTTACTGTTCATATGCAACAGTAAATTTAAAGAAAAGCAGCCAAATTTTTATACCAGTCTGCACAACTCCAAACAAATATCCAAAGCGTAAGACGAAGAGAATTAAGGTTAAGGCTCCAGTGAGACACCTTCATGTATGCACTGGCTAGTGCTTTACAGACCCTTTTATAAGGAAAACAGGCTTGCAATATTGTGTTGTTGTAACCTATGAATAATAAATATAACATCAGGGTAAAGGAAAAAACAGAGATTGCAGGCATGCTAGGACTAATTCTGGTTGGAAAAGCTAGATGAGAGGAACGGAAAATGAAAAATCTGGGGATGGGATAGTTAAATGTTGTTATATGAGAAAAACAGTACAAATAGAGCTGCACTTTTATATGTGTATTGCATAACTAAAAACACCTCTTCTCAAAAGATGCTACAATGGGTATGAAGCATATCCAATTTTACTGAAAGCACTTTTACACAAGCAGTGAAGCTTTTCTTCTTTTTTTGTACACAAGAAACCAGATTACTATAAAGAAAGTAAGATTTACTAGTCTGTCTTAACTTCCTATTGAGAATTTTTTTGACTCTTGGCAGAGCAGGCATGACTTGGGGATGTAGAGTAAAACAATGAATTTCTCCAATGCCTCCTTACTACAATAAACTACAGAAACTTGGTACTATCCTACATATAATGGATTATTTAGAAGGTCAGTCAACTTCCTGTGGATGTGTATATACCTTTAAGCACAATCATTAAATACCCCAAACCTTAATAAAGTTCTAATAGCAGTCAAAGGGAACAAAAACTACAGTTTTCTCATGTTCATCATGGTTTTTTTCCATATAATGTTTCCTTTTGATACCTACAGGAACGGGTATCAAAATGAAGCACGTCGAAACAAACAGAACATCTGTCAACCACAACTACATTTTTTTACCTACAGTAAATATTCCTTTTCCAAACTTGTGCAATCTAAGGAAGATGTAGCACAGTACAGCTTCCTCAGGTCATATAATGCTGGAAACAGGTAGGGAGGGCTGAGCGTGAGTGCATTGCTTAACAAATCTGTAAACTGAATTCAGAACAAACAAACCCCTTAACGTTTAACAGGTACTCCCTGTAACTTTTAATTAATTTGCTTCACTGTAATAATTTCCTGATTCTGTTTTCTTCTGGGGCATGACCCATAAAATTAAATGGCAAAGAAATTCAGCGGAGGCGTATTCTGACCAATCAAACATCCAGTGTAATGGGCAAGTAGCCTTGCAAGTCTGCACTTACTTTGAATGGGATCTGCTTGTGCTGTTCTGCTAAGCCTTTTCTTTGGCTTCCTTTGCTTTGATTATCGTTGAGGAATAGAGTAGCTGATGCGTTCTTTCCAAAGGGCGGAGGTGGGCATCCTGGAGCCCTCTCTGGTGCACTGCTATAGTTCTGCTAGTTTTGCTAGTTCAGCAGGAGTAGGAGGAGAGCTTAAACTCCAATTTCAAAATGCCTCTCCCAGCACCGATACCTGGTAACAAAGCCATGTGTTATTTCTGACCTTCCAAAGGATTTCAAAAGAGCATCTGAATACTTACATTTGATACCAGGGTTTGTAATATTCATTCGTTATTTCTTTCTTTCATTTTTTCTTCCTTTCTTTCTAATTTTACTTTAATCTAGAAATGCTGTTTCCCTTATATTTAAGAAATTGGGCTGAAGTATGATGTTCATCATAAATAATACTCTGGTTGAATTTAAACAAGATTTGGAATTCCTTGCTTACAATTGTCTTATTGTATACCTCTGGTTCCAGAATAAAATGAGAGCAGCCTTGTTAATAACTGGCTTTTTCTTCTGATAGCTGTGGTTTAGCATGCTGTGAGGTGGGGTGATAACCATAGGCTAATCTCATGGTTGCTCTAAAGAATAGTCAGGAACATTAGAACTGTGATGCAAAGAGATATAAAACATCCATTATAGACCATTTTTTCCCCAAGTCCAGCGGCCGAGGCATGTCCCAAGGTATGTTTATGAATGTGTAATTCCTATTACATATGCATGTCAAATATGCTTTCAAATTGGCGAATTTGTGGCATCAACTGTATTTTTAGCAACACTTACAGTGACTAATTTACATGTATTTTCTTTCCATCAAGCTTGTCTTTTGGGCTCACTCTTTTGTATTTTGAAGTTACAGGTGATAGACATGTCAAGTTAACTCTTTCTGTACCTTTAGACATATTCTGGTGTTATCCTTTCTTACTTGACTATGATTTTAAGAGTAGCAAACTCTTCCCAGCCTTTCACAATTACCCATTGTGCAAGTCATTTGCACATGAAAGACATAGAAAAGAACAACAGATTTTGAAGACTGTATGTGAAGGTGGTTTAAACCTTCAGAAGTTACCTGAGCTCATTGGGTCTCTGCAATCAGTACTCCTAGGCTGCCCCATAAAGCCTAATTAGCTCTGCCTGTGTTTATGGAATGATACATTAAATGTGTGTTAGCCACACAACCCACAGATGGGACCTGGACAAGCAGGCAACTCTTTATTTTGCATTCTAGGCAGGCATTGCAAGCACTTTGGAAAAGAGCTGTAACTGAAGGAGCTCTCCATCCTAAGCCTGATGAGAAGCTAAAGCTATGTTGTGATGCCAATTAAGAAGTTGGCTATTAGCAAGAATGCTGTTGATCAAAACCAATTTGCCAAAATTAAAAAAGAATGTTGAGCAGATATATTATCTGGATGAATACTGAGACTAATAAAAAATGTATCAGCTAAAATGTTAATCATAAATTATGCTTTCACATCTAGTCTTGGGACTGACAAGTGCAGTTATACCTGCTGAGTTAAGCCTTCTTCGTTTCTTTATAATTTAAGTACTTTTGGGGCTTATTTTACAGACGTTAAGACTGGGAGGACTTCTTGCATCATCCATTCTCCCACTGCTGAAGCACTCCACTTCCTCATACATCAGTGCTTAAAAAACCCCAAACATTCAAACTCCTCTTTCCTCCTCTCCTCCCAAGCCCCTGCCTGAATCTTGCATGTCTGAATTCTTCTGATACATTCATTAACATGGCCTTCTAAGGCACAGGCTCCTCTCACAGGGCAAGCCTCTGCTGGTTTTACTACAATGCGGTTGTGTGAATGTAGGCGAGAGAAAGCAAAGGGTGTCTCTGACAATATGATTCATTATAAAATAATTTGCTAGCACAGCTACTGATGCTTCTTTGTTAATTCACATTTTGCAGTGAGCACAATGAGAAGCCATTTCATCTAATGCAAGGTAATAATTCAAAGCCCTCTCTCCTCAGGTTGTGGATATTTGAAAAAAAAATTAATTTACATGAGACCTCTAGAGGCTACTCCATCCCAAAGTATCTTATGAAATTTCAGTTTAAAAACTATGAACAAACAGTATAGGTTAGTGTTTCTTTGTCTACCCATAGAGATTAACACCAGGCTGAGTTGTTACATGTTAATCACTGGCAACAGTAGTTTTGAAACAAATGGCTGTTAAGCCTCATTTATTTAAATATCTTAAACCATCTGAAGAGTGCTCTCTCCATTATTTACTTCCCCTGCTGCTGCTTGGAAATACCTCATATTTGCTAGATGCCTTTCACAGTGAAAAATGAAACTCCAGGAGGCTGCAGTGGATGTGGGTAACATGAATTCACCCATCCTTGCAACACAGCCAGCTGTTAAAGTGCTACACGTTTCAGCAACAAGTAAACAATTTAAGGTAGAATAATCATAAAAAGAGACTTTTAACTTTCAGTTCAAATTTTCTGATATTCTCTGTCCTTGCCAAGACATCTGGCATATGTTGTAATGCTCTGAAGTCTTAGCCTTACTTTCTATTTTAGCAGTTTTATGCTTTTTAGATGGCAGGTGAAAATGGCTAATTACTGAGAGGGCAGGATTTCCAAATGATTGTAGGCCTGATGATGGTCAGCTTCTCAGCACTGAACTTGTAGGTGTTGCATCCCTAATGAGTGTTTAGTCCTTCCTACAGCACATCCAGATTTGAATGCCTTAGGGTGGGCCTGAATTGCTATGAGGCCAAAGTGCTAGAGGACAGACGTGCATTGGGCTTCAAGTGCATTGCTTAGATATGGGGTTGACTCTGAGCTTGGCATTCTCAGCCCATGTGAGAGCACTAATCCCAAGGACAAAACTCCCAAGGTGTTATATGTTCCTGTAGCAGCATGGTGGTAGCTTACACTTGCTGTGGACTCTCTGATAAAAATCCAGTTGGCATCTTGTAATCACCATATAGACTTAAGCTACATGCTATAGCTGCTGTGCTTGGATAATGCACCCTATTGCCCAAGTCTCAGCTCAGGCTTTAACAGCAAGAGCATCATCCTTCTTTTTCCTCCTCATTTCTTTAAAAATGAGAGCAAATTTTGCAATATAATCCTAGCGGGTAGTCACTATATTTGAAATTGGTGTACTTATTTAATGTTCTGTATAATTTAGAAGCTTGGTTTAATTCACTCAGGGTTGAAAGCCTTTGCCTGATCATTATTCTTCCATGCTTTGCATATCATGTTGCTATACAATCTTTTGTGTTCTCTGCTGGTTATCTGCCTGAGTTGTGACCCAGTCCCTCTGCTAGACTGACACATAATGATTCATAAGAAACTCATATCTGCTGAGAAAATCAAATAGATTTAAAATGGCAGTTTCAATCTGTAGCAGCAACGGGGGCTATTACACTTTAGTCGCTGGAGAATTTAATGTAGTCTGTGTCACTGCAATCAGCTGAGCACATCAGCTGATAAGAGATTGTGGGTTTCATCCTGAAGAGGTGGTGAACTGTCAAATAATGAAGATTAAGTAAGGGAATTATATCATTCCTGCTATTATGCTTGTTGTCTGTGCCCCATCATGTCATCCCTTTGCTATTGCATAGTTCGTGTCATGCCGGTAATGCCCAAGGTCATCAAAAGGGTTTCTGAGAGCTTGAAATACTTCCTGCAGGACTGTTCTTGTATCTCACTGTTGGGTAGGTTGGATTCTTTGCTATGTGAAGTAGAACTGTACTGTCTTGAGCTTGCCTTGAACCCTGAGGGAACAGGGGAAAAGTGCTGCTAGAAAAACACAAGGGGAAAAAAAAGAGTGAGTCCAGATGTGCCCAGGTGTCATAGTTCCAATAGTGTCTGTAGAAGATGATTCCTTTCTCTCCTAAATTTTTGTTGTATTGAATTTCTTCAGTAATGACCCTTTATTACAATGTGAAGCATCACATGACTAGATCATCTCTCTTGTGAGGAAAGGCTGAGGGAACTGGGCCTGTTCAGCCTGGAGAAGACAGAGGGGATCTTATCAATGCATACAAATATCTCAAGGGCAGGTGTCAAGAGGATGGGGCCAGACTCCTTTCAGTAGTGCCCAGTAACAACGTAGAAAGCTCTATCTGAATAGGAGGAAAAACTTTACTTTGAGGGTGACAGAGCACTGGAACTGGTTGCCCAGAGAGGTTGTGGAGTCTCCTCTGAAGATATTCAAAACCTACCTGGATGGGATCCTGCGCAATCAGCTGCTTTAGCAGTGGGGTTGAACTAGATGATCTCCAGAGATCCCTTCCAACCCCAACCATCCTGAGTTTCTCCCTTTACCTGTATTTGCTCATGAATTTGGGTTGAATAAAATCCATGGAGCTGGAGTGAAAGCACTGTCTGCATGAGTCTGCCCTAGAAAAAGCTGTTCAGTGTGGGTCTCTGGGCTGAGCAGTGAAGGCTTGTGCTGTGTGATGCTGGTGAGGCCATGGGCAGTGTTGGCTGCAGCTGAGCACACAGAACCTGGCAGCTGCCTTTGTCTCTGGCAAGGATGATGTGATTTTTCACAGTATTCCTGTATGATGGATCTGCTGGATGAGTCGGGGTACCTCCAACTCAGAGACAGTAAGAGGGAGCTGCTTTTTCCATGGCTATTAAGGCTGAGCTCTTCAAGTTCAAGCTCTTCAATTTCAACTACCTTCAGCTCCTCTGAAAAACCCAGTTTCCGTGTTTGATAATTACTGGTACTGCCTCTGGATCTAAAATTAGCAACAACTTGCTTTTGTAAATAGCCCTTGGGGGCTGCTTCGATGGCTTTGCACCAGTTAGCTTGAACACTGGCACATTACATGTGTGTCTGCTGTAAACCTGTGATAGTCCATCTCATACAGCCTTTCAGAGCCTTCTCTCCCCACTGCTTCTCTTATTTCCTCAGTACCGGAAGACAAAAGCAGTTACTGTAATTCTGAATGCATACGTGCTGCTGGGCTGTCAGCAAGGAATATATGTGGGTGAGTGGCTGAGGGAGCATGAATGAATGATTGAACAGAGGTAAATGCAACAAAAGCTGTGGGTGGAAAGGGAAGGCTTGAAATCAGCTCACCCGCCACTTTAATATGTTCTTTTCAATGAGGTATACAAGTGAGAAGAGGATGGAGGGGTCTTTACTCCCCCAACCATTTGAATTCAATGTACTTTTGTATTGGAAATATTTTTGCTTCTATGGTTCCCTTCAGGAACAAGGAAAACGGCCTGGCTGCCAGTGTTCTTAAAAGTCTGCTTAAACTTCCTGAATAAATAATCTGCAGCTTCTGTGGTGAGTGCAGGGAGTCTTGCTTAACTTAATGCTCCATGGAAAGCTGCTAGATAAGGAGAGCTTGGCTGTGTGAGACTGAGCAAGTAACTGACTATGGGATTTTCTGATATCCTAAAACCCAAAGTGTTTAGCAAATAGATTAGGTCAGTGAAGCAAAACAGACATGCAGATGTTTCATTAGTCTGTTCAATTTGATGATATCTGTGGCCTATTCACGGGGGAAAAAAATGTGTTTCCCACCATTGAACTGGTTTCTCTCTGGGCTATGTTGTGGTTTGGCTGTAGATGGCTTGCAGAAGTCAAGGGAAGAATAAAAAAGTAAATCTCTTGTGCGGCTGCAGAAGGGTTGGCTGGCCTGCTATGGGGAAAAAGCATGTCCTTCTGAGTAGGCAACTAAGCAGAAGGGAGATGTAATAAGTATATGGTTGGATATTGGCTTTCCTTCCTCAAGGCATAAACCAACCTAAGATGGGAGGGAATCAATGGAGGAGGGACTGCTAGGCTCATCTGTTCCCACAGATGCAGTAAGTGCTTGACCAATATCAAGCAGGAGAGAAAAAACAGTATTGTGTGGCTTCCTTTGAACTAGGGGATTATGCTTTCCCATAGTGCGTAACTTTTTCTAGCCCTATCTAATCTCATCAGCCTTGATTCTGGTTGCTGCTAATTTGTATTCTGTGGAAAATGGTGTGATATCTCACATGCCTTCCGTCAGCTGCCTGTTAAAACAGGTATCTTGTGCTCTTGACTGAGGTTTACTCTGTAACCTTAGAGTTAGTAACCTGGTAAGTGAAACAAACCAGTCTCCTCCCCATGGTAAAACACTTTCTTTTCACCCTGTTTTTGGTGGCACAGGATATGCACACATTCTTACACATACAATTCAAGTCATGTGTCTCCTCAGGAACACCCCTGCAATTTTTTCCAATCGTTTACTGAAAGATAAGGGGGGGTGTTTAAATTAGCTTGGAGAAATGGAGCTTGCTGTAACAATCAAACTTTGCTTTAACTTCAGTTGGACAGCGATCAGACAGGCTATGCAGGTTAAATTTCTGCTTTTTTTCAGTAGCATCAGAAACACTCTAAATTATGAGCTTTTACAGCTTTAACTATTAATCTGGGTTACTTGGTGCAAGCCAGACATCATGCATTCAAAGGTGAATTAGAGAGTAGTCAACCCTTGAAATTAAGAATCTCAGGATGATAACAACCACCAGCCCTGGAAAACTGACCAACAGTATTGTAGTTGGGGACATGATATTTGGAACAGCCAAATCTCTCCTTGCAAGTCTTAGCTGATCTGTGCTGCAGATGGGAAGTTTTTTTCCTGCCATTTAAACATCAGAATTTAATTAACCTTCATCCTAAGCTGGGACTAATGACAGCTCAGTCACTGCTCTGGTTGAAGTGGGAAAGGTAGACCTGGAGGAAATACCCCGGCACAAGTGATATTTAAACATCACCTTCCACACTACGGTTAAGCTACTTGTCTCATTTGAGAGGAGGAAGGGAGCCTGCTTTGGATCCACAAAGTTATTTGCTTACCTTGTTTTGTGAAATAGTGCTATACCTTACTTGTCCTTACAAGGCAAAATCATGTTTTACAGCACTGGGCTGCAGGAAGTGATACTTTTTCAAAATAGCTGATGTTTGGTGGGGTATGGATGGGCATGAGCGGAAGTGTAGCTTTCTTGAACTGTTTTGAGAAGTCGATGCATGCTCTGGAGAGCTGATTTTGTTAGTACCCTGATCTCAGCTTAATTTTGCAAACTGTATGTGTTGTTAATCCGAAATGCCTCCAGTGTGCAGTTTTGTTTATCTTACATGTGTTTGAAAGGTATGCAATCAGACACAGACCTGATATCTAGTATGTAAAACTCGCAAGAGAAATAGGAACCGTATTCAGATCAACACTCAGAAATAGATCTGGTTAATGACAGGCGAAACAAACAAACAAATAAAAGCTACAAAAATTGAGGAAATGCATACTGTGTGATGTCAACTGAATTCAGTGTTCAAGCTCACTTAGTAGGAAATAATAACAAAAAGTATCCAGAAAATAAATAATCCTAAGTGAGAAGTTTTATAATGTATGTTTCCCTGAAGATTCCTTTTACAGTGTGTTCACATCTTGTAAACTTCTATTTCAGGTGGAAAGGAGAAAATAAGAAATGATGTGACAATGCTTAAATGGTACTGAAATTATTAGACCAGAGGAATGTTGCTGCCTTTTTCTTTTCCTTCTTTCTTGAGTTACCCTAGGTGTCTAATACTGAGAAACAAAAATACTTCAGTCATTTTTCCCATAGGAGTTAGTGTGACTTTAGCCTCTTCTTAATAAACTAAAACAAGTCAGGTATGATATAAAGGCAACTTAAAACTCATTAGATGGATTAAGGAAAGAAGGATCCTCTGCAGAACTGAGCAGAATTTTCTCACCTGTTTTGGTTTCATCTCTTTTTAGTCGTTCTTGCTTACTAGAGGACTTGTACCACTGTTGAGGCTGATACATTAAGTGAGATTGAAACTCTTGAACAGGAAGGCAGTGGAACTTGTGCAAGATAAAATATGCATTGCAGTTTGTAGTACCTATGTGCCACCTATGTGCCATCTGCCATGAGATTGATTATATCAATCTCAAAGTTTTTAGTGTGTTATGGCTGGGAAAATATGGTGTGGGGTTTTTTTTTATGGTGTTGATATTAATGAGGAAATTTTCTTGGCTCCAAAGGTATTTAATTAATCAGTAGAGAAAGCATCAGGAACTTCATTTAGTGCATCCTGTGGTTATAGATTCACTGAATCCACCCTAAAATAGAAGACTAATGTAAGTTATTGGCTGTATTGTCTGTGATGGAGTTTTTAACTTAAATGAAGGCTTCCCCCTTGTGGTTATGGTGCAATTTACCCCTTGCCTAAAATCCTTTCCCATTCTTTGTGACTCCCCATAGTGTCCTTGTGTGCTGTGAGCCAGAACTATGACATGGGAGAATGGTAGCCGATGTGGGCTCTGTTTAGTGGCTGGCAGCTGCTGGTATCTGCTTGTCTGATTGAGGGCAGGTGGGGAATTGCTAGGCTAACAGCAGCTTGGGTTCATGGCCTAACCGTGGGTTTTTATGGCTCTTAATTTTTTTTTAATTTATTTTTTTATCATACTTGCCTTACCTGCTATCTGTATTCAGATTTTATTCTCAACAGTTCTGTGGCATAGGGGAATACAAAGGATGCCCTGAAACATTCCCATATGTATAAAGGGACTTTGATGCAAAAATAGTGCATGCTGTATACCAGAGTTCCAGGCTTTCACTTCCAAAGTGGCTTATTTGGTTGCCTACATTCCTTTGAAGTCAGATTTGGGTGAAAAAGGATATATAAACATACTGACATGGTATTTTGAGAGAAGTGTGGTTACTTGCCGTAATCCTATTTGTTCAGTTATTTACTGCTACATTATGGTCCCTAACACCAGCAATGGTGTGTGCCAGCCCATGCCTTGCAGCTGGAACTCTGTGTGGTAACTTCAAGAACTACAGCAAAGTTTAACTAAAGTCTGCTTTGTGATCTCCTTTTAAGAAGGGAAAGGATGTTTTTAAAGGTTTGGGGTTTTTTTCCTTTGTCTAGAAATATCTTTGTATGAAAAGACTTCTGATAACAGCACTTAATCTAGCAGAGCAAGGTATTGCAAGTGCCAGAGAAGGTGTCTCTTGCCTTGAAATGCACTGGATCCAAGGTTACTTTCTGAAGAGTTGCTGTAACCCAACAAGCTTCATAGGTTAGTGCCCTGGGGTGAAATGTTCGGGCCTGTCTTCTGCCAGGACTGAAACCACAGGTTCATAATGAGACATCTTAGCCTTACAATAGATGAACTTTAATACTGGCTGATTTAAAAATGCTGTTTTTTGTAAATTTTTTTTTCTTTTATCAGACTAGGTGCATTCTCTGTATAGATGGCAACAGTAAGTTATTTCTGGTAAACATTTTCCATGCTTGCTTTTATTTTCTTTAGACAACTGATATGGCTTATATATCCCATAGAAGCAAGTATCGCATGTCACTTGCTTCTGTAAACAATTGTGGCTTATGTATGTTTTACTTTTTAATTTGGCTTTGCACTGTGTACCATACCAACCAGGGAGTATCTGTGTTGGGTAGTCCCAATGGATTCTACACCTGTGTTGAACGTCTACTGATTCCTCAGTTTTCTCCTCTGTAAGAAGAGGCTCATCCAAGCCTTTGAAGTTGAGAGCAGACAATAATGTTGGTAGAGGTCTTCTGATTTCTTGTCTGGCATAAACAGACTGTTGCTTCCCTGGTGTCATTTTCTGTCTCCACTTAACTCTTCTCTGTTCTCTTGATGCAGTTCTTAATTTTAGCTACTGCATCCCAGTGTAGCTAGTGGCATGAGACTGAGCATGTTGATGGTTTGTCTTGGGGCCTGTTTCTGGAATGACTCACTTCAAAATGACTGAAATATGACTGAAGTTTGTCAGTAAGAAAGTTGGTTACAGTAAATGAAGGGGATGAGCAGTCTACATGGTCCTACCCACTCTCTGTTATTCACATCCCCTTGAGGACTGTCAGGACAACTCTTGTTGCTTTGCTCCTACTCTTACCACAGCAGAAGTTTCCTACCAAGACTTAAATGTATCTTCATCACCATTTACATTCCTGCACAGATTATTGCTTCTTTAATAACATGGAGGCAGGATTTTAGATTTATTCTCAGCCTGCTGTGTGTTACGCTATTGTTGAAATGCTACAAATATTTTTTCATAAGGATGAACATCCAGCAAGGCCATACCACTCCCTCATAATAACAGGGTACATGTGATTGGTAAGTTACCTCAGCAAAAAGTGGACAATCTTTGACCACTGATGACCCACTGAAGTTTCTCCTGTAATGAGGCTCTTCTTGACAGGTTAGAGAAACTTGCTGATAACTGCAGTCACTGTGAATCTCTTTGTGTTGTTTTCTTTCTCTTGGATGTCATCATGTTAAAAGTATTTATTTTTGAGTGAATTATTGGTTGAAGTTTAATAGAATAGATGCTGGCAGCTGGAAGTGTAGAGTGGTGTTACTGCTAATGGACTGATTACTGAATCCCGTACCTTACAATGAAGCCAGTATTTCAGGGCACTTAAAACAGGAACTTTACCTCAGTTAGGCTTCCAGGCTCTTGTGATTTGCTTAATCATTTGTGCACTGCTAAGCAGGCATTTGCAGAGGTTCCCTGTTAGTAAAGAACATTTCATTAGCAAAACTTCAGGACCTCCCCTGTGTTGGAATGTCTGTTCATAAATGTGTCTGAAGTTTAGCTGGACACCTTGAGGAAATGTCTGGAAATCCTGCAGCAGAAAACAAACTGTGAATACCGAATATGAGAGGAGTGGGAATGGATGCTTTTATTTTTGTGGAAGTATAATGACTTTACTTTTAGCTTGAACAGATTCAGTAATTCCCTTTGGAGAAGGGAAAAAAAAAAAGGCATCCATCCCTTCATTTCTCCTTTGGGGCCTTGGCTTGGCTGTCTTAAATTATGGGTGGGTGGGAATTCTGTGTGTGTAAACAAAAACAAAATGAACAAAAACCCCGTTTTTAACTTGTTGCTTAGCCGTTGTTGAATTTAATACCATAGCAATTACATTGTTATGGATTACATACGATTTTTCAGGAAGATTTTGTGGACTGACAACAACTGATCTGGATTTTTTTTGTTTGTTTGGTTTTGTTTGTTTGGTTTCTTTTGTTTGTTTTTTTTTTGGGTTCTACACTAAACTATTAGGAGTCAATGGAGATCAGACCAATAAAAGCAAGCAAATCTGCAGCGTAGCAAAAGTACTTCTTCATTAAAGCGACACTGCGTGTCTTCCCTATTAATACCTTACATCCTTTTAAGACTACTCTGCCCTCTGTAGGACAGCTGTATTTCTGTGACAGGCAGCTGCCCCAGCTGCAGGAACTGAAAATATCGTAAAACAGGGCTGTTGAAATCTGTAACACTGGCACTACTGCACTTGGGATGCCTGGAGCTGGACTTTGATCAAGCAGCAAAAGCAGAGAACAGGAGTTACTTTGTTATGGGTAATCCTAAACTCCCCTGGGCTGGAAGTTGTAGAGTATCACACCGTGCATTA
Source organism: Corapipo altera (assembly GCF_003945725.1). Taxonomy (NCBI): domain Eukaryota; kingdom Metazoa; phylum Chordata; class Aves; order Passeriformes; family Pipridae; genus Corapipo; species Corapipo altera. The sequence goes on from NW_020884876.1 coordinate 25,206,442, forward strand.
TAGATGCAAATACTTGCACTCATATAGACAGAGCACACTTTTACTTCCTGAGGGGAGCTACCCTCTGGCTTCCACTTTGTATGTTTGGCACTGTTGCTATATTGTTACACTCTGCTTTTCCCTAGGAAAAACCATAGTGTTTCCTTGATGTAACTGACTGTGCTTCAGTTTTGTAAATTTCCAGTTTTGTAGTTTCTTACCATTGACAGCAAATACCTGCATTTTCCAGGTGCTTTCTCACTGGAGCAAAGGAGCCACTGGGCCACTGCCTCTCCCTTGGCAGCACAGAGAGCACCTGGGTCCTGTCTGGAGGTTTGTGAGGACTGACCCCTCTCCCAAGAAATGGCCCTTCGTTTCCTCTGCTACAGAAACAAGCCACAAATGTTGGAAAAGACACCAGGTACGGACATGAAGAACCCTTTCATATTTGTATTCTCTTTTCACTTATATGTCGGCTTCTCAGGAATGCTTGTTAGGGGATACACTGACTAACTAGGTTTCTAAAAACATAAATGTTTTTATAGGGAGAAATAGGGACCTCTCAAGGGAAAATAACAGCTTATACTTATTTAGATTTCCAAATAATTCTCCCTACTCCCATTTCTAGATGGCCAGGTAAGTCTTAAAACATCACAGCTTCTCTCCTGCCCAGTCTCATGCCCCTCAGTTCATAGGCACTGACTGTATTTCCAGCTCTGGAATACATCATACATTTCAAGGCTTTTACTGTGGTTCAAATAGCTCAGTATGGAACACAAAGCCATGTTGCCACACTAATACAGCAGTCACTGAATATTTATGACTTCATAGCAACACATCTGCAGTATTTGTGGGAGTGTTTTTAGCAGAAATGTGGGTTTTCCCCCAGAGAACAGATAATTTCCTGAAAATGTTTAATCAACCCATTTAAAATAGAAAATAGATTTTTAATTAGTCTAAATCTAGATGCTTTCAAGATTCTGTCATTATTTTAAAATCCCAACATCATCTTTTTTGGCTTATTTTTATTTCTAATGGTTCACTTGGCACAATAATTTATTGAAATTTGAAAAATAATATAAGTCCTGAGGGCTCGAACATCAAATCCACTCCCCTCTTCCAAATTTGGGTGTCACATTAACATGTAGGTAAGGAGCAAAATTCATTTACAGTTAGGTGGTTTTTTTCTTTTATTTTTGTGCAAAAAATAGGGCAAGTCATCTTGCATACTCCTATCATCACATCCTCACTTAAATTTTGTAGAATAACACTATGGGAATGCAGACCTAACCACATTTATTCCTTTACTTTTGCTGTGTTAAAGCAGTAGAGAGTGTTTTGGGTTTGTTTTGGATATTATTTACCTTGGGCAACTTACTAAACAAAATATAATTTCCTTTTAAGCCAAATTCTTGTAATCACTTTAATGCATTAGCAGATAATTAGTACTGATTTACATAGTTTGGCTTAAGAAATTATCTTTACTGTGAGTACAATTATTTAAGCTAGTGATGGAGTACAATTATTATTCCCAGGAAAGACAAATTTTTATACAAAGTTACTATAACGATGTTTTAACAAGAAGTAAAAAAGAAATTTTATTTATTATCACGTTATAATCTTCATAACTTTTCACAATATTCCTTTTCTGTGCATAAAATCTATTTTTAAACAAATATGAAGAGTGATAGAAAAATTAAAATGACTTAAAAAATTATTAACCAAGGTATGCAATATATATTTATATAAACTTTCAACTGTCATCTTGGGGGGAAAAAAAAGGCAAAGGAAAGATGTAAAATTCAGTGCTGACTTTATAAGAAATCTTATTAATTTTGCTTTAGTGATACTGGTCTTCTTCTAGAGCTGGCCCAGGCGAGAGATTCCAAGACACTGAAAGTGCAGCAATGATCACACCTCTGTGTTGCAGCAGGAGGGGCTGGAGCCTGAGGCTGTCAGGGTACAGCTGGAAAATGTGTGGGATACCAAGCAGAGGAAACTGATGTGCAGCTGGCTGAGGAGTTGCACTATAAGAAATAATGAAAAATGTCTGTTATTCAATAGACTGGGTCATGTTTGTTTAGAATAAGATCAAAGGCTGTGTTTGTTAAAATGAGCATGAGAGAATCAAAATCAGTCTATTTCTTCAGACCCTCCAGGTGGATATCAATTCCATTATCCTCCTCCCACCTTGCATAAGGAAAATGTGATAATCTGTGGGTAGGCATGAGCTAAGACAGCTAAGTACTTTGCACTGGGCCTGGAGACTTGGTTGTTTGGAGGGTCAAAATATTAGCAATAGAAAGGTAGGTCTTTAATGTTTATCTGCAATTTTTGTAACAATCAAAGACTCAAAAATCTCCCTGCAATTAGTCATAAAAAAAAGTGGTCTCTCCGAACAAATATGAAGACAGAAAATAGCAAGAAAGCTGTAGAGGAACCGTAATTTGCAGAAGCAGAGAACCTTGGACTTTGATGTGGATAATTCACAAACAAAATTGATTGAATGTGCTGGATAAATTGTATTTGCAAGTTCTCCCACATCTAATTCACCTTCTTTCTCCCATATAATGATTTTCTAAAGGTGACGGAAATCACCTATTCTGGTCCCAAGGTTATCTCCCCTTACATGATTCATCTCACTTTAGCAATCCGAAATTTATAAGCATCTCTGTTATTACCCAGGTGTTTGGGTTTTTTTAGTTTTTTTTTTTTCAGTAGTTTTCCCCAGTTTTGGAGCTTTTGAAATTCAAAGCTTTTTTACTCATTAAGTGCAGGTGACTTCATCTCCACTCAAGGAAACAGCTTTCTTAGGAATGCCCATGTAGGAGTTAAACTGCCTCTTGAAGGAGTGAGAATTTTTCATTCTCAGCTCGTGTCATAAGACTAATTTTTTTGTTTTAATGAGAACTTTGGAAGAGGAAGGCATGAACAAGTGATTTAGAGGATGAGCAGCAGCAGAGGAAACACCTAGTGTTTTATAGTGTGGACACTGTACTCTGGTGAGCAGGTGGGCAGCTGGCTCCAGAAATGAGACATGGAAACACAGTTCTCACAAGAAGCAACTGCCCACTCCTTCACATGAGAATAGGATGGCAGAAGAGACGTCACTGAAGATAATCCTCTTTCAGTACCAAAAAACTCCCCACTCTAACAGTGCAACACTGCATCCCCTGACTTGGGAAAGTTGGAGAGGCAAACTGAATCAAAGTAACTTAGCCAACAAAGCCTTTAAAATGACATTTTCCTCAAGGAATAAACAGCATCATTTTGCTACTGTGAACAAATAGTACTTAATCCCTTTTGAAACTCTAATAATGCAAAATCACAAATTCTCCTTGTATCTAAAATGTTACACTTTAGTTTCAAAAATTTCAGATCCTAAGCTCATCTGAAGGAAAGCAGACTGAAGAAGAAAATCAAACTTTGACTTTTGAACCTGTTCAGCACAGACTGTTCTTGCAGAGATCAAGAAATAAAAAAATTTCAGTGCCTGAGAAAATCTAGGAATTGGGAATTTGGTAAACATCTCAAGGAAAAGATTTTCACATACATTAACAGAATGCTGACATCCTTGCTCTTAGCCTTGAATTTTTAATGTAAGTCATCCTTCCATGCATAAGAAAGGTTGCACAACTATTTTCAGAGGAGTTAGAAAAACAAGAATTTCATCTGGACACATCCTTGCATTCATAGCTTTCAACTTTATTCAATATGTTTGAATCTGCATGTGAAATCAGTATGTAGGACTAGAATAATACAGCTTTTAGCTGCATAAACTGCATTAGTTGCAATAAGTAACAGGAGCTCTCTTCAGCTGCACTCACAAGTTAGCTAAGTGCCTAAACTGCTTGCTAATCTGCTGTGCAGTAAACATGAAAAGGTTGATACCCGATAAAAAGTTCTAGGACAAACCAGACTGTGATGATGATGGATTATCTTGTGAAATCAGAACTTCTGAGCTGCACTTCCATTCTATTATTACATAAATGCACTCCGATGGAAAGTATTTCCACAAGCATTAGTTTCCATGACAAATAACGTATGTCTGTGGGAGTGTGTGTGGCACACATTCATACATGTGCTCTTACCTCTGTTAATTAGGCATATGTTCCTTGTCTGTTGGGCTCTTAGTTGAAGACTGAAAAGAAACAGATGCAATCAATAGTCATTTATATCACTAAGTTAGTTCGGTGCACAGAGTCTTTCAAAGTTGAATAATCCAGAAAATATATACCTAGGATGAGTAATTTCTTATTTATTTTACTTCAAATGTGAAGACAACACAAGTCCCTGGGAGCAGGGGAGCAAGAGACATCCACAAAAATAAGCAGGTGTTGTGTGGGAGAATGACATGAGGTGGATTACGTACAAGTCTTACTCCCAATAGCATGTCTGGTCTTTATGAGTGGCAATTAAGAGAGGCTGAGGGGTACAAAAATATTCATTGCCTTGGTGAACTCCTCAGTCAACAGCGTGACTGTGAGCTTGCCTCATGAACGCCTGACTCTGACAAACAGGCAGGAAACTGATTTCTGTTATTTTCTTGATATTAAGTTTGAACATCATGTGAAGCTGCAAAATACTTATGAAACTGGAAGTAAGCCAGGCTAAAGGTGTAGCTTCACAAGTCCAATGGACACTGTTGTAAACTACCAATGAGTAAGTATTTTAAAGACCAGAGGTCCTGACTGAAATGCATACTGTTGAGGTAATGAAGAAAAAAGATGCTTTTCTATGACTTCCTCACTCTCCACATATACAAAAGCTTGTATGTGCTTCAGGATCCCAAGTAATTCTAACTTTGCTAACTGGGCTGACTAAAGAAGTTTGAGTGCCCACGGATCCAAATGTCAAAATTAAGATCTTTGTTCATCTTCATTGACCTAGTAGAGACAACAGAAACTGGTTATTGTGCCCAAAATTAAGTGCTGGTTTTTTGGGTTTTCAAAGAACTCTACTCAGACACAACCTGCAAGCTGGAGTGGTATCAACTGATGAATAAGCAATCTATTAGCAACTTGGACTAAAAACAAGGTGCTGATGAGGGTTGAGGAATGAAGCCAGACATTTAGGATAGTGAATGTAATCAATAAACTGCCAGTTTGTAAAAGGTGCATTGTGCATGGTTTTTTTGGATGAAGCTGGGAAAGAGAGTTGGTCTTTGGCAGCTGGTTGGGCATCTGCAAATTTGGAAATCAAAATCTGGAAGAAGAAATTCTGCGGAGGATGCCTTTACTGCAGTGGATGACCTGGTTACTTATAGTGCCTTACAGGAGTGGGTCAGTATTAAACAGTCTATAGCAACAGCTAGTAAAGCTGTCCTTGAGTATGAAGGCCACTTCAGTGTAAGTACCTATTGATTTTAACAGCTATGAAATAAATGGTTAAGGTTGAGATCCCTGGGGAAAAAGCTTTGACCCTTCCACAACAGGCCACTTACCTTGCATTTAGTCTTTTCTAAGACCTACCTTCATTTAAAACTATTATATAAGTTGCTGGCATATAAATAACAACAAAACAACAACAACAATAATAAATCAAGCTTAGCATTTGTTTAATGCAGTATTTGTCTTCTGAAATCCATCTGAGTTATAGTTTGTCTTTGATGTCTGCTCATTATCAATGAAGCAGTGACACCTACTAGTCAGTTCTTGCTGCTATGTCAAGAGTGGAGAATAGAGCATCAGTCATTCCCAGTTTTGATGAGGAATCTTGCACTTTACTATGCATTCCTAAAGACCTTTGAACCCTTGTTCAAGGTTCTATAGAGATTAGCTATGAGAGGATAGCTCACTACAAGCAACGAAAACCATCTTACATAGTTTCTGCAATCTTGTGCATATTTTTAGATGCCAGATGACAAAATCCATGTGATCTAGCACATGAGGTGCCACAATGCAACTGCAATAGACGGCAGATTATGAAATCTCATTTTCATAGGTAATTCAAATGGCCAATGATGCAGACAGAAGTGTTTAAAAAACAATATGATGCCTATGTGCTAGTAAGTATCAACCTGGAATACATGTGGAAGCTGCATTGTTTTTTAAGACTTTAAAGGAAACTTGTCTAGTAATCCTTGCATAAATCCTGTCTCAGCTGCTGCCATTCATTTTCTTAGTGGACACGCACAAACCCAAGACTCTCAAACCTTCGATTCTGCTGTTCTCTCCACTCTGCTGTCTCTCCTACTCCGTAGTACTTCAGGAGTGGCAAGGCAGCTTTCCAATTAGTGTGTGAGCCTTGCTTACAGATAGTTTCCCATGGGCAACAGGCTACTTTGGTGGTGCACCCTAAAAAATCTCAGCTACTTAAATTTCAAAATGGGCCTTTTGTCCACAAATCTTTTATGTATTTCCCTGAAATTTTATTAGAGTTATTTGTTTTTATTGGTTTTTTTCTGCTGGCTAACATCCTATTTACTTTCTTGGGAAAAAAGAGAAGATATTATCAATGTCTATGGGTCAGACCGTATATATATTATACACTATTGAGATAAACCATTGTCTGTGCCTCTACCTTCTGCAAATGAACATTCCAGGCCTTATTTAGTTATTCTTAAAATGGGCTTTTGTAGATATTTCACTCCAAGAGTGGCAGAACTTTTTGCTTTGCAGTTGATTTTTTTTTTGGGGTGTTATTCAGTCATATATTAAACTGTTGCAAATAACTTTGCGATAGCATCAAATGTTATAATTCAAGACTGAACCAAGTGCCACTCTCATTAATAACTTTCATTACAGGGAAGCAAGATCAAACTTATCAAGGAACTAAAAATTATGTTCCACACTAATTTATAAGAGATATTTTCTTTTCTCATTAAAATAAAAGCAAATTCCTTTCCTACCAGGCTTCTGATGTGATCTCTTTAAATCCTCAATCAAGACTTCAAAAACTGTCTATGAAAAAGACTATGCAAATCCTTATTTCAAACATGGAATCAGGAGAGGGAGGCCCATGTTTTTAAAGGTACAGAATGGAGAGTCTGTATACAGATGTAAAAACTAGAATTCTTGAAACATATCTAAGGACTGCTAACATTCATATATACTGCTTTATTAAATGGTATGTGAAAAAAAAAGTCTCTCAAATTAATGCTCTCTGGTCTGCTTTCCTTACGAACTTTGAAGGAGAAAATAATTTTCATTTTTGTTCCAGGCAATGTATTTCTGTCTGGACTTAAGTACTAGTTTTCTGACATCCTTCTTAATTCTTGCCCTCACTATGCCTCCAGCTGTAGAGGAAGCCCTTATTTTCAAGCATTGAAATATCTGATAGTAAAGTGCAGTGCTGGACAAGACAGGGGCCTCCATAATGATTCTTCCCACTGTATTTCTGCAGCACTAAGCTGCTGATTTATATGCGACATAGGACATCGACAGTGTAACAGAGGGCAAAGAGGTTAAGATCAGAAGGGAACATAGTGATCATTATCTGAGTTATTAGATAATTCCACAAAATTTACAATTCTGGTGTTGATACTACATTTCTGCTGATACAATTCAATAAATAAACTCTGGAGAGGGAGGACAGCTACAGAGGCAGGACAGATCTGACCTTACAAAAACCCAGACAAATACTTTCCAAGAATCACCTCCACGTTGACATGAGCTTTGCCTTGCCTACAGAAAACAGGCTGTAGGTACAAATGCAGTGACCCCAAGCCCTCAGGTTCTGAGTGCCTTGTGAAGGCTTTTGAAGCTGCACCCCTACCAGCCACAGAGGATATTAACACTGAAATATCTGGATTGCAAAGCTGCCACTGGGTAGCTTTCCCTTACTTAATTACAGTATCTCATAAGCCCATATAAATACAACAATGTGTAAGAGAATAACAAAAGCAGTACTGTGGATTATTTTTCTCTTTTGCAGTAACAAAATAACACATTTAGGTGATAATTTTAAATAGCAATATACAAATGGTACTGGGTCCAATGTAAAAAAGAAACACTAATTTTTGTTTCAGCATATGTACTGAATTTTACAGAAATCATAGACCTAAAATCAATACCACTTAATACAATCTTTTCACAACAAGAGAAAACAGTTTCTAGGAAATGAAGATGATTTATACGGTTGCAGATGACATTCAATCACAAAGAATCATAGAATATCCTGAGTTGGAAGGCATCCACAATGATCATCTAGTCCAGCTGCTGGCCCTACACAGGACAACCCCAAAAGTCCGTTTTTCCCCCAAAACGGAAAAAGGCATCTTGAAGGACAAATGGTGCACTTTTAATTAACGACTCACAATACTCATAAAAACTGCTGTAGCAGTGGAAAGTTCATCAAGAATTTGCAAGTGCCAACTGATGGCTGATTTACAAATAAAATATTGAAGTCATCAAACAAATTGTTCTAAAGAAACCATCAACCCTAATTGTGATGATGCAGTAGGAAATGGGCTACAGAAAAGCTGAGCTACAGATACTTGGTAAATTTTCTGCCCCATTAACTCTCAGTGAGTTTGTCTCTGGGATGAAATCTTGACTCTGCTGAAGGCCTGATTATGCTACCATAACTTAAATGTGGTCAGATACAGAAAATGCTCATTACAAATTCAATGTCTGATCCAAAAGGCTTTGGATTGGACCTTTGCAGTGTACTTACAGTTCAAGGCTTCAGAGTTCTAAAAGGCAGAAAAAATGCAACTTACCATTCAGATTTTAATTTTCTTGTCTGTTTCCAATAGTGGTGTCTCTAGGGTGATGCACTTTTTCCTTTAAGTAAAAAACAAGCATAAAACCAGCAGCAGAAAACAGTAATGGAAGTTTACTGTAAAAATAATGAGTGACTACAAAAAGTTGAATTTTTTAGCATTCTGAACACCAAGCTTCTCTCTCCAGGAAAATAATTTTAAAAGACTGAAAAATGTTTATGATGGTAATTTTAGCATTTATAACTTAAGTCTTGTGGAATTTTCCCCCCCTCAGTAAGTTACATTGATTCTGGCATTAGATTACTGAGACTTGGGGTTCTGGGGTTTTTTTTTGTTCTGGACAAGCAATTTTTCTTCAAAAATCCAAGTGAAGACCAGACAGCTGCAGTGACAGCATGAAGTAAATTCACCATGTTTATAGAGGGGTAACAACAAAAGATTTTTCTGTGGAACAAAACCAAAGAAAAGGAACAAAACCAAAGAGAAGTCACACAAGTGCAGGGCATAAATGACCACTACAAATTAGCTTTTTCCAAGTAAATCCTTCTTGAAATACAGTCATCTTATAGTTTACCAAGAAAAAAAAAAGACTTATAGCTTAGTGCTGCTATAATGGCAGAGATCAGATATCATCTTCCTCCACAAGAAATTCTCCTGACTGATAGAACAATATCCACAATTCATCTGTGTGCTTGGCTGCAGATGGATTTGGAAAGGGGCATCCACCACACTCTTGCACTACTGCTGAACAGCTAGTGCCACACTCCTGGTGCCCAGCCCGGGAACCAGGCTGCTAAACTCTTCTAGGCCCTTGCACTTTTGCCATTAAGTGTTCCACTGTGATGACTAAGCTCAGACTATTTCTTCAGTAGATGCAAATGCAAAGAGCATTTAATCTCTCCTTGTTGGCAGCAACTGATAGCTCTCCCACTCTGCAAAGCAGCAGACTAGCTTTGGTTTTCCTCTTTCTACTAAATGACTCAAATGATAACAAAAAATATTTTTCTTAATGCATGACTTCATATAAAATGAGGGCATAACCTCTTCCTCCATGTGTCTTTTCAGGAGTAATTAACAAACCTCCTCTCCATAGCCTGCAGCTTTGATGCAGTTCTTTCAGTGACTCAGTGTGTGGGCTTTTGTAAATCCTGTTTTTGTGCACCTCAGTTTACTCCATACATCGAATACAAAGGAGCTGAAGAGGATTGTTAACAGTTCTGTATTCCACTAAGTATATTCAACATTTTCAGATATGCATAAGCCTGGTGTAAGTTGGTATATATTAACTGACTGTAATAAATGTATGCTTGATATAGTTATGTTTCTGTTAGTTGACACTGCTCAATAGCACATTCAGCTCATTTGGTTACATAAGGTTTGTGGTTTCTTGAAAAATGCAGAGACCTAAGCATCACCTAGCAGTTTCAAACAGAAACTGCTGGTCTTAGAAGACCAACATATTTAACTTGGGATTTTAACCAATGGCAACAGCACCCGAAGTCAGGCAAAGTAAATTCAGGAAGTCTCTCAAGTAATTAAACAACAGTGAAAATGTGTATCTAGTAAATTCAGAACCATAAGCAACAAGCTCCTTGGGAGCTGACTGGCAGATAAACCATGACTCTTATTTCTGACCTCACATGCAGGAGCCAAAACACAAGATTTTGTTTCTAGAACTTCTGATCAAGATTCCTGTCAAGAAACAAATTTCAGATTCATACTGTAGTCTCTCTTTTTCCTTCTGCCACCATTTAAATCTGTCCAGGGCTTCATCCACAGAAATTGCCCCCTTTTTCACCTGTTCCTGCAAGTGGATGGGTTCTTCCTGTTCAGCAGGGAGGTTGTATTTCATGATGCTGTAAGTTGCTGTGTCAGTGTGGCCTCTGTGTGCTACAAAAAAATGGAGAAAGAGAGAAATGAAAAATGCAACAAACCAATGAGGATTCTACCATTACTCTCTGGCAGCAGAGTAGCATCTTAAACATTTTGTTCATTACTATTGCCCTGGTCCATGGATTCTCCACTAGTGTTGGTTCATACAAGAACTTCCTTCTAGCACTACATTTTCTTCTACCACTACAGCTAGAGTACTGACATTTTAAAGGAAATTGTTGCTATGTTAAGACATAAAAAATATCCACAGTGCCTTTTTTCTCATTCACTCTCCAACTTCACTGCAGTTCCCCAGTACAGTAATAAATTAGTGATTACGTGCTGCTCTCTATGATTTAATCCTGACCTGCTACTTGATAACTGAAACAGGAGGAAATATCTTCACTCAGTGTTTATTCATTTTGTACACAACATTGTTAATTATTTTAGGGTACCATTAATAGAATTTACAGTAGTAACATTTTGAAGTGCTGCAACTCAAATAATAACTGGATTACCACAGGTAATTAATTTTACATGGATCTTGGGGTACCCAGGAGAGAACTGTTGCTCCCCACACTGCCATCTTTCCATGGCTGGCATTAGTGCACAGCTGAGCCTTCCTGTCTTTTCTTTTCTTGGTTTTAATCACAATAATGAAAGAAAACAGAAAAATGTGAAGTAACTCTGACTCTACAAATCTTTCCTACAAGACTATAACTTTTATTCTTCTTTCTTTAATCTGATCTCTTAATGCTGCAATACCATTAAGGACATAAATCACAGGTGGCAAAACAGATGCTAAATTAGCCAAAATCAAGTCACAGCAAATCTCTACTAGTTCTACTGAAAAATATCAAGGCAGTTAAAGAGCTAAATTAAATTCTGTACCGGGCTTCTTAGCGTCGCAATATGTCCTGTTGTTGTCACTGGTCACTCGAGTGGCCTTTTGCTGAAACACTGCAACAACATTAAGAATACAAGGAAGTTGAAAAATGGCAATTTTTCACACATTCTGAACAAAGGAAGTAGACTCATAAAAGCAGGCTGGAATAAATTTTTTGTTCTAGCCTAGCAGTACTTTTCAACCCACTTGTCAGTCTAATGTTAATTACTTGAAAAATTGTTCTATTGCACAGAATGGCAGGATTACTGATATTATAGATACCATGACAAAAAGCTTTAAAGAAAATAAAATGGACTTATCACCTTAACATGTTACTTGTTCAGAAGAAATAGCTAGATCTCAGAGTTCTTCATATGGTACAGACACTTACTGTAGCCTGCTTATTAATTTATGGGGAAAGCTAAGGCAGAAATAAACCAAATAGTACCAGGTGAGAATAATGACACTGCTAAAGAAAGAGTATGTGTATAGTCTTGTCTATTTTATTCAAGTCGTAGGACCATCAAAGCACAATCACTCTTAGCCCATCATCCCCATTCCTGTTAAGTGCCCAGAGTACAGCCAGCCTGGATATGCCCTAAAATGCTACCGTCAAACTTTTGCTGGCAGTACAGTAAAACCCAGAAAGTGGGAATTTCTGACTTAGCTACTGCCACACAAGCTTTTTCTCTTAAGTCTCAGTTCTGACTTTAGCTAAACAAACTGACAATCTAGAATAATTCCTTCCAATTAAGTAATCCTCTGTCATCACTGCAATGCAGCAAATGTGCCAGTTCAATGGAGCAAATATTTGCTTGGGGATCGAGGCCCAGTACAATGGAGCTCTGCTCAAGCAGTAGAACAGGCTTGGCGTGGTAGCCTGGAGTTCTGGCTTCTTGCTCCTGTGGACCAGGGAAACCCAGTGGAGCTTGGTTTGCACGTTGTCTGCCTGCCCAGGGCTGCCTTGTACAATGCATCTCCTTCTCTCACGGCAACGTGTAAAATGGATGATCAAGACCACTGTGACACCTAAACTCAGCACATGCTGCATGCAGAGGTGAGGAAGGAGCAATTCATAAGGGTGCGTTTTCTATACTGCAGAACAAAGTTTTTATGCTAAGTCCTGCGTAGGCTCGTATGAAGGTGATGATGAATGAAAACAGCTAGGGACTTGATGTTCATTAAAAAAGTTCTCAGGCTAAATGCAGAGAGAAAACACAGGCAGCATAAGCTAATGATGTTATGTCCCTAGCTCAGCCTAACACTGACAGATTTTAACTTTCATAATACTCTTCTGTCATTCTCAAAGTATCCTGCTAAATATGGTTGCAGTATTTTCTTCTGTATTTGAAATAGTATTCTCCTTTAAAAGATGAAATTAAAGTAATGAGAACACAGACGTAATGCAGGCAGCCTGAATTTTACTGCTTAAGGAGAAGGGACATACTCAACAGTGTGCCTGATTAGAAAGCACTTTAATTGATAGACTTTGAAATTTCTGCTGAGTTTTGCAGTGTTGGAGTAATCAGAAATGGAATTACTTCTCCAGTGAAAAGTAGAACTATTAAAACCACTTTACGTGCCGCATCTTGTTGGAATGATTTTAGTTGGCAGCAAGCATTCAGTGTGGGTGAGGTCAGTGAAAACAAACGCCTGTTTCTGGAACGCCTGGAAAGACAGGCACACTCCACTGTACAACTGCCATAGGTCTAGGGAAGACTCCAGCAATTCACCCTTTCATTCCCACATTCTTATGAACTACTCGAATACAGCAGTTAAATAAAAGAAACAGGTCATCTTGCACAGGAATATTCCATTATTTCTTTACGGAAGATAAAGTAAATATACCTTCAGCAAAGCAGGATTAATAAAGCAATTTTTTAAACTGTCAAAATTCCACAATCCTTTATTTATATATACATATAATCTGTGGCAGAGAGGCACAGAAAATCTGATTAAAAGGGTATAGTACTTCTTTTATACTTAATGTGCACATTTCAATAACATCTGTATGATCAGAAAGACAGTCCTTTTGAATTTTTAATCATGTTGTGACTGGCTAAAGTACCTATAGACGTTTGTAGGTCAAAATCCACAAATTAAATGTCCTGACCTGATATATGCTATATAATTTTTGTCTACAACGTATCTCTTCTTCCCTTGCAGTTTTTCTCAGAATTAAAGGAGGCTGAGAGAACTAATAAGTAATTCCATTTATTCCCTCTCCTCTCTTCAGCTGCTACAGGATACAGATGAAGTTTTTTGCAAGCCCTAAATACATTTTTATGCCTTAGGCAGTAGGATTGCTCTTTAGGAATGTAATGTAACCTCAATATTCCTCCAGCAAAGCAAACTCAGAAAGCATGAAACTACTGCAGTATTTTCTAGTAGGACTTGAAACCAGAAAGGAACATTTAAAAAGTGGGACAAAACTTAAATTTTGTGGCAAATATGCAGAACCCTGGGAAAATCCCTAACGTAAGGCTTGGAAAGTGAGTGGGATCCAAGGAACTCTGAATTGCCTTTTTCATCTCAATCAGATTAGCTACAGATCTTATTTCAGGCAGGTAAATAATGCTATGATTTTCAAATGTGGTTAATATTTTCATGGTTATCACCACAAACAGAAGGGTTAGAAACACTTAAAATCTAAGCCTCTTGTGTATAATTCTGTACTAAGAGCAGTGTTGTATAGTGCAAGAAACTGTGCGGGGTATAAGGGGTCTAGAGAGAGAGAGAGAGAAAATTTTTACAACAGCTTCTAGTTGACAAAAAGAACAGGAATCTGATTTTCAGAATTAATAGAGTTTCTAACACAAAGTTGTAACAGTAAGGAATCACAGATGCAGTATGACATTTCAAAAATTGCTTAGTGATGTAATTAGAAACACAGGTAATCAAAATGTGGAAGCAGTTAGATCATGGGAGAGGAGAACTCATATCAGTTAGGAGGCAATGATCAACCAAGAAATGGTTTCTAATTTATATTTTGCTTTACCCATCTAAACTATGAGGGATATCGCCTACGTGCTGTACTGGCAACATTACCTCTAAAAATCAAACAACAGTTTGCCACTATGCACTAGTGATTCAAACAAAGCTAGACTGATGAACCTACCCTCTAGAAGAATATATGAGCAAATCATACCTAATACTTATATACTTACTCCACCCTTCCAGTAGCCCAAACACAAAGGAGAAAAGACACAGTGGAATAAAAAAATCAATCAATAAATATCACTCTTTTGAATTCAGCTTGCTTAGGAAATTCAAGATGCATTTATTCATCAGCTTCATTGAGTCGATGTTCCAAACAAAATTATCTATCACCATGACTACTTTATTCAGTAAACATTCAAAACAAAAATACAGGGGAATAAAGACTTTATATGAACACAAGACTAAGTGATAATTCAAATTAATTAATACACTAGGGTTCCACTTATTAACACATATCAACTCAGATGAAAATTACAATGAATTTGCAAGCTTCCTCCTTGTTCTTAGTAGGTTTTTACTTCATTCATTTTAGAATTGTCATGTAATTAATTAATGATTAATGGAAGAATGAAGAAGAAGGGGTGAATTGCTAGTTGGGATATGTTGCAGCTAGAGACTCCTATCTTTGCCCATTCCTTTTTTTTCCCCAGTATTTAAACATTTTAACATCTAAACTGTGTATGCAGAGTACCCAGGCAAATAAAACTTGCAAGTTCTTTTTTTCTGGTAGGGATTAGATTGTAAATTAGATGTAACACAGCAAGGGATGACAAATACACAGAGAATACTAAGGAAGGAATATAGTAGAATGATGCTTATTATTCAGGAGATGAGAACTCTGCAGATATTTGTTCCCATCTTTTTAGATTTCATTTTCCTTTTGTCTGTTTTGTTTGCTAACACACTGAACTGTACTCAGCATGAGGACTAGATAGAGGTCATCAATCCAATACTAACCAGTAAGTTTTGTAAGATGACTAATAACCACTCCTAAAACTTACACAAAATATTTCACATATTTCAGAATAAACAAAAAAATTCTAGTGACTCCTAACATGAAACCAGCTAAGGAAATGGGGCCCTGTAAACAGACTTTTTTATTTTTCCAAGAGAAGGCAGCTGAGCACAGAACAAAAGTGCATCAGTATGCCTCATGAATCTGGTCTAATTATTGTGGAGAAGGGATGGTTGCACAGTGCAAGGTAACAAAGGCTCAAGTCCCAGAAGCTGTCCTGTCGTTGCAGCATAGGTACCTGAATGCACGTAGCACCATGACAAGGTAAAGGGGAAAAGTCTGTTTTAAGTGCACAAGTGCAAGAAAATGAGTGACCACATCTCAGCTGGTAGAGAAATTCTGATCTGGTCTAAATGTTCAGCCTGACGCTCAAAACATTTTTGATAACACACGACAGTCATTTCATCAGAATAAAGACTAGGTGAGACCAAATGCACTTGCAGAAATATCCTACTGCCACGTCACTGTTACTTGCAGTGGCCCAGTGCCTGAGTTTTTCAGTGACAGCATTACATCCACTCATCACAACTTACACAGAGTATTGTCAGCCTCTACCTTGCACAGCTACTTAGTTGCCTGAGAATGAAAAATCCCATTTTCTCAGACCAATAGCAGAATGGTTTTAAAAAGAATTACAGTGTAATGACAATGTAAAATTATTAGTCCAAAAATAAACAAATGTTCGCCATCAATTCTCTTCCCAATTTTGCACATCTGTTAGAATCCCAGAAAGTTTGGTCAGTCCCATTTTTCTTGAGTACAGAAAAACAAAAAAGAGAAGACTCTTTATTTGTTTTTACCACAAGTATGCTATCTGGAAGAGTTTAGTTTGCAACCAGGCAGCATCCTATAAATATTTTTTCTCTCTGTGCACCTTATTCAGTATGTGCTTCAATCTACCAAAGGTAAGATAGCAAAAAACCTGACTGAATAAATACAATGGATGAAGCTGGTATACCACTCTCCAACCAGTTCTGTAAAAACACTCTAACTGCTCAAAGCCAGCTAAACAGTGCTTCCTGGTATCGTGTCATTCATGGAAAAACATCCTTAAGTTGGGAATACATAATGAAATTCATCTGCAGTGCAGTACTTTATACTCACTGTAGGAAAGTACTACAAAATCCCTCTGTGGGACATAAATGTTTTGCAGTTTTGCACAGAATCTTAGGCTTCACTTTGGAAACCCCTGCTTTAGAGCATTTAAACAATTGGCATAATAAGAATTACTGACTCAGGATGTGATCACTACAGTTCCCAGTAATCAGCCTGGTAAGTTTCCAAGACATTAACAGTTCTGTTCTGGACTTTGTTTATTCATTTCAGTTGGGTTTATACTGTCTATTCTGTATGTCAGATATTCTACCTCCCTAAAAATATCCACTGGTTGCTACTTTCCCTGCATACCCTGTGATTTTGATGAGCACTGAGAATGCTATTCTCCTTTGGAACAGTAACTGGAAAACATACTTTTCCACTTCTAACTTTTAACCCTAGTGTGAGGTCCCACAGAAAGCTATGTTTAAATAGTAAAATGTTTTCAGTGCACAGAGGGGTAACACTTTCCTTCAGGGAGTTGTGAGAGGTTTGCAAAGGAGCAAAACCTATAGCATATGAAGTTTTATTTACGCTGGTGTAGGACAGGTGTCCTTGCTGCAGAGAACCCTTTCATACTAGGGGTCTGTGATAAGAGGTAAATGATTAAACCAGGACAGTAATGTAATCCTTGACCTTGAGGCAGTCTAGTAGGTCAGACTTCAGAAATGGCAGGGGGGTATTAGGGAAACTCATGCATCTGCCCTACAAATACACCAGGAACTCTGGTATCCAGCTCAATCAAATCTGGTATCAATAGGGAACATTAAAATTGCATTCTAAAATGAAAACACAACGTCTTCATACATTTATTTAACAGTTGTTTTGCCAGCACACAACTAAAAAGAACCACTGAAATATCTACAGAGGAATAATAAGCACCTGAGGAATGGTAAGGGAGCACACTAAGAGTGCACACCATCTGGACAACAAACTATTTGGCACTAATTTTCAGCTCCATTGGTTGACAAGCCTTTCATACAGAAGACAGAATTCTTGCAGTGGTCTAAATTAAAGAACAAATGCACTCTCTGATTGTTAAAAATGCAGTATATGTTTACCAGTGTTCAGTACAGTAGTTGGAATGTTCATTAAAATTTGAAAATGGAATAAATGAAACTGAGTAAAAGCGATTTTACTTACATTTTAAATCTTTCAACTCCCCCATGTTTCCTAGAATTTATTTGTCAGCAAATTCAAGTCAGATGCTCAAACTGTAAATTGTGGTAGTTCAGTTATGACAACTTGCATCGAGTCTTTACTGCCTAGGTTTTTAACTGTAGTTCTTACTCTGAAAGTGACTCTAAAAACTGGCTTGTCAAGTCCCATGTTTGTTTTCCATAGATCAAGTTTCCCTAGCCTGTTCAGCAGAGCACCAAGTGGGGTAATCTACAGGGAGCAGACTTTCTGCCCAGTGTAAACTTGAGATTCCATGTATTTGGAAGCTGCTTATTACAAAGAAAGCAATTTGCTCGCTTTCTTCTTTGTTGCTATTTTCATGGAAACACCACTTCTTCTGCTTAAAGGAAAAGATACTCTTTTGTAACTTCATGGCCTTTGTTCAATTTGTGGTGAAAGTCTCCATGGAAATTCAGCTACTTGATTTGTCCAGACAGATATAAAAAAATAATGCCTTTTTTCTTTTTCCAATAAACGAGCCCATCTATGGGTACATAAAAAGAAATCCTCCTCTTGCATCTCTGTATGGCACTATCACAACAGTCCTTGCAATCCTTTGGGCATGAAGCTTGTTCTTTCCATTAACTCCCAAAGTACACAGGGATCCAGTTGTGAGTGACCTTAACACAGCCCTTCTCTGTGCATCATGCTCCATTCTCTAATCCCATTTTTCCATAGGGCCTGTGTCTTACTAAACACCAGAAGGAAACGGTTCTGGAGATCAACCAGAACTGTGCAGTGAAGACAATCTGTTTCTTACAGGAATATTAAATTATTTGTTTTATAAATTGAAAGGTATTTAGTAAATGAAGAGAAAATGCAGAGGAGGGGAGGATGCCTCAGTTAAGGAACTAAAATTTGCTCTGCAGAGCAGGACTTCTCTTTCCAACAAAGTCCTAGCATAATGTCAGATATGTCATTTAAGCCAGCAATCAGGCTTGTCAGTCCCTGATGTCAGGGTACTGACTAGACAAACTAATGATTTAATTTGAAGTTCTCAGTGGCCACTGAAATCAATGGCTTTGGATGAATAAAGTATGAGTTAATGCTGTTAAATCTCAAGAATCTTAGTTACTTCATATTGGGCATCCGAAAACCTCAATGGATAGAGAACAAATCAAAGGGTTTAAAACAGGAGGGTCTGAAATGTGGGACCTAAGGCAGGAATGAATTATATTTTAAACAAAATGGGAATAAAAAACACTGAACTTTTTCATACTTAACCACTTTAAACACTAGATGAAACAAAATATCTGTGATAAATAGGAGCATATTTATTACTGTACTGCAATGTTTGTGGCAGGGTGAAAGAAGAGCAAAACTACCTCAATTCTAACTTTTGATTATTTGACTTTGCCTCTTCTGTAATACACTTTTTAATACAATATATGAAAATAAACCCCAAAAGTATAATCAATTTATTTGGATGAAAAATGTGTATATGCACTAACTAGCTAGAGTATTTTACACTGATTAGATTAAATTACAAAGGAATGGCCACAAACACACACAGATTTTAATGATGGACTAGAACAAAATTTTCTGGTTCTTACAGATGAAGTAATCTTTTTTTTTCCTGAATATAAGCAATTCTAATATAATAAACTTGAAACTGGGATGTTGCTGGACTGGATAAAGCACTTTTTAACCACTGTGGAGAAGAACAAAAATTGCCAATCCAAGTAGCAAGAAAAATCTTTTACTGGAAGGTATATTCCTTCTGTCTGAAATTTCACTTGCTATCTCAGGAATCCCTGAACAAACAGGAGAGTGAAATACTCCAGAAATACAGGTAGGCAAAAGAGAGGTCTGAGTGGTCAGCTGAAGCTTTCTTGAAGCGCTTCTACTTTTCTCATGTTCTGTGTAAGTAAAGTAACTTGAGTCAGACAGGGGCTGATTTCAGAGAACTACAGGAAACTAATTTGTCTACTACTACTTGCTTATAAAAACAAAGGTAAAGACCTTGTGGGTGTGTGTATGTATAAATATATATATATGGTAAACCACAGTCCCATCAAAGTGGTTCCTCTTATAATCTCTTCCTTAGTAAACAGTTAGAGGAAACAAAGTAGAAATATTCCAGTGCAATAATAGACAGTAAAAGCAATCCCCTAAATAAAGCACCTTCACATGAAGGGTTTTCAAATCACTGGCCTATCTATAATGACGGTGGACCAAGATTTGAGATGCTGCTCCAGCAACCTCAGTAAAAGCAGCCATGTCATGATTTTTATAGCTGTAACAGGCCCCCTATACCCATCCATTCTTGGACTACACTGTAACTACTGTAATAATTCATACTTATGCCTCCTGAATACGCTGAAGAAAGAGTAACTAAATGATGACCACATCAGCTCATGCATTCTGGCCCTAACCTGGAGTTATACAGCCTGGAGGAAGAGAGCTGGCTAAAAAGAATAAAAGAAATCACTGACTGAGACGGGTATGAAAAAGGAGGTGCTCCTCTGTATTTGGTGGAATATTTTGCATAGTATTAATTCTGATTTAGTGCAAAACATGCACTGCACACAGTAAGCAATCTAATGATGCCCTTTGTCAGCTTATTTTTCTACCATTTATTCTTATGTATATTTTTATACCTTGGCAGGTTTTTGCAGAGGAGGCTGGAAATGCAGGCAGCATGGTTTTTGGGACTGAAACAGAGATCTCTACAGTAAGTTCACTGAATTCCTTTTGTTACTTTGAAATTTGGCTTCAGTTTGAATTGGAATGCAAAGATACCTGAAATACCTTCCAGCCTTATATTTCCATGAATAAGCTCAAAAACGTTCCCCAGTTTTCATAGTAATGGTAAAAGGACATAATCCTTCCTGCTAGAAATATAAATGATACCTAAAAACAGTGGCCAATTCTAGCATTTTGTATTGGAGAAAGGGTATTTGGAAGAGGAGTTCTCACACAGGCATTTCTCCCTACTGTTCTTACCAGAAAAAAAAAAAACAAAACTGAAATTTCTCTCTTAGAATTAAGTAAAATCATTTCAGTAAAGAAACCAAAAGGCAATTGCTAGAACAGATACACTCACAGCTAGCCCAGTGATTCTTAATTTTCCCTCATATTCTCATAATTTTTTAAATGCTAAATAAAAATTGCAATACTATCTGACATGTGAACTGAAAATTAACATTACTCAGAGATGTTCTCAGCTCATTTGAAGGGTGAGAATAGGTTGACTGAAACAAACAATGTGTTGGTTTGAAGGTAACTGAACAGGGATCTTAGTCTTTTAGAAAATGTTATTCATCAAACAGAAAAGATGTCTACATTCTGCTAGAAGGTATCGACAAAGCAACAGTGCTCACCTTGTACTATATAGGGCGTGTTCTCCTCTCTGACCAGTGAACATGTGGGATGAGGGGCAGGGGCTGGCAGCCTGTTCACGATAAAGGACCTGCAATGTTTCCTTTTCTCCTCCTCCTCACCCCCTATGAAATCATACACAGATTCCTCCAGTTTCACAGCAGTTATGGGTGTTCCTCCTCGCTGTCTTCCTCACATGTATCTTGGTCTTCTCTGTAGCATCCTGTTTTGAGTCCATCACCATGTTCTCTTTTGTTCCGGTCCATCACAAAACTCCTCTCTGAAAAAGGAAGAAATTGTGTTGTATGTAAAGGGTAAAGAAAGGAGACTAGGACTTAGCTTAAAGCTTTAAGTTTCCTAAAGTAATTCAGAGACCTAATTTCACTTCTAAACTGAAGTGCTCTGATTTTCAGAGGCTTCTGATCATGTAACAGTAGAGAGAACGTCCCAAAGGAATAATTACAACTTCAGGGACTCCTCCTGATTTCACATCAGATTATCAAACATAGATTCTTAGCTATTAGCCACAAAAGAAATGGACTTATTTAAAGAAATATAGAGTGCCACAGTTGCTCTCACACACATGTTGTTTCATGGTGAAGCCAAGTGAGTGGTACCTGTGGTCCTTGGCATTTTGGAAAACATTTTGTTTCTTACCTGTTGCAACAATGACTTAAGAACTCAAATTATCATAGAAAATGTTGGATTTTGTCTTTCCTACATCTTCAATGTCCCACATGGTTTTGAGGGCTTTACTAAGATGTGCTGTAGGCCAAGGTCAAAAAAAAAAAAATAAAAAAATCCCCTTACAGTGTAGGTGAAATGTATGACCTCTTATAATCTGTGCTAAGACTACCCAAACACCTCCCAAATACCTGCAAATGTCTCTCTGTACTCCCTGTATTTCAAATATTTCATAGTACAACTACTTAGAACTTGCTTTCCTTTAACTTGTACATTTTACAGCATTAAAAGGCATTGATGAGTTTCCCGATACCTGGGTTTGCTTTGATTTGTCTTTAAAACCCCCACAAACTTCTAAGAGTTACAAGATGTTACTGAAGCTGGTGTTCCCATAAATGTTTATATCTTCCTTGTGATGATTACCCATCTTTCCTGCAAAAACAGTAGACCTGCCTGGAATTCTTGTACTGAGTCATTTTTTCCTTGTGTTGTAATTTACTGCCTGTACATATGTGTATCTGCTAAACTAGGCTGTGGTCACTACTGGTATTTTCAATCGTTTGGCTGCTATTTAAAGAATGATCTATTTATGGGTCCAGAAGAGCTAAACAACCTTTTAAAGTATGATACCTTTGTAAATGGGATGCATCATTTATAAATGGGATGTATTAATAATATGTAATATCAACATGTATTCTGACTAAGATATAAAAACGTTTTAAAACAACAAGTGGGATTAATATACCTGCCGTATTTAATACGGATATTTTGTTGCCGTGTCACTATACAAGTTCTGCTTCTTTCTCTGTAGGACATTCTTTTTTTTTAAACTCCCACAGGGGGCACTCTCAGGCCACTGCCAAAACACAGACTTGAAGAAAAGGGGACTTGCCTTTGAAGTACTCCACAGCAACTCCTAAAGCAAGCGGCTCACTGCGAATACATAGCAATGACTCATTGGAGCTCCTCTTTGAAAGCAAGCATCATCCTCATTTAGAGGAATTCTGATAACTCATTCCCCAGTCATGTTGTATGGCTAAACACAGGAAAATTCAGAGCACGTTTTAAATGAACTCTTCACACAGGAGCATTTTCAGATGAACTCTGCTTTACTAGGACAGGATTTGGTACAGGACACTGCAAAGCCAGGAAACTTTCTTTGCTGGTACCCACATACAGACAGCTGGTGTTCGGCAGAGATGGTCACATTGATGGTATAGCCATGTAAGACCTATTCCAAGACAGGCATTTATATCAAACCTACACTAACAAATCCTGTGTGCCAAAACTGACCCCTCATTTATACACACATATAGCTCCAGTTGAGTATTTTGTGGGAAGCAAAACGTATTTTTAGCATTAATTTTATTCTGCCCCTCTTTCTCTTAGAATTCACCTGTGGATTCCTGCATGTAGCCAGCTTTTTCTTGGACAGTAGAACACAGGAAAAATCCTACCTATAGCAGGCTATAAGACTAGAGAGCTATTTCTGTCTAATTATGTGAACTTCAGAGTGCTTGGTGATGGTAATTTAAGTCTCTAATAGGTTACACCACATTTGAAAACAGAGTTAACAGTTATAAGCAGTGGAGAAACTGAGAAGCAGTTTGTGTGCACACTTATCAGTAGTGTCCACAACAAGTAAGAAGGGCTTTTTTCCCCTATTTAAGTCTGGTATTTCAGTTTGGATTCTTTTGCATACTTATTTTCTCAGTGAGAAAAATTGATGATCATCCCTTTTGAAACAGATGCAAATAGCATTTTGGGCTTCTCATCACTTTAACCAAACCCAACACAAAATTTTAGATTTTTACTCTGGGGAATAAATATTAGAAAAAAAAGATAAAAAAGGGAAAGCATTTAATTCACAGTCAGAATTTCTCCCTTTCTTTTCAATCTGCAACACAATATAGCTTTTTACTTCTAACTAACTATAACATTAGCTAAAATATAAGAAAATACTACATTACTTCTCTCTACATGGTCACTTTCTATTAATTCTACCTGTGAAATTCCAAGCTATATTAAATCAAGATAGTATTTAAGGCTTTAAAATGGTAAATACTTAAGGCAACTTGACAAAAATACAAGCTCAATCTTTTGTTTCAAGCCTCTCTTGTAAATCCAGTGCATTATTTGGCAGCTCTCTGAAACAGGCATAGTTAGGAAAACATGAACCCAACAGCCCAATACCAAAGTATTACCTGACAGACCTGGTCATGAACATCTTGATGCAGCAAAGTGCATATGCACATGCTTGCTTTGCAGCATTAGGGTCATACCGCCTAGCTACTCTGTTAGAAGTGATCATATGTAATCTGTGCAGCAGCACATAGTCTGCACTTGTACATGTTTGTATCTGGGCTTATTTTTCTCCCAAGACTGTACCTTGTGATTTGTGCAGATTGTCCTGTCTTAGGATGCCAGGCAGATTTCGAGGGGGAGGAGGGGGTGGCCTCTTACAGAGAAAGCAATCTCTTCTGTTCTCTTTGAGATCATCCTGTATGTTGGCATACAAATTGTCAGGACTGTTGTGAAAGCTATATGATTCTTCCTCTTCTTGATCTTCACGTTCTGTCTCCTCTCTGCTGTCTCTTACATCATCTTTCTTTTCCTCATCCACATCAGCTTTGTGTTGGCATCTTGATCCAATTCCATATTGATCTCCCGGGTTCTGCTTGGTTTTTAATACTAAAGAATGCATTATTTCATTTAAAATTTGCCATCTGGAAACATTTCCTCTTTCAAGGATTCCCACAGAAGCAACACAATGGCTAATAAAACTTTTATGAACTGATACAGTAGAAAAGCTGTCAAATACATACTGCCAGTGAACAGCTTTTTAAATATTTACCAAATGAACAGTGGAAGTTTTCATTGTACCTTGCTACTCTGATACATGCCATCTTCGTGCGTGCAATGTTAAACTCTTCTAGAGCTGCTGTCAGAATGAAATCACATACACTCTCCTTGCCTGCATAATTTGTATTACTTGATTTTCAATGCAGCACAGTGCAACACTTAACAAAATAAAGCCAGAGCTCACATATCTGTGGTACTTGTTTTTACACAATGGGGTTTTGGGTGCTTTCTCCTTAAAATGAAATAAACATTGCCCATGAGAGACATGATCGTACACCTGTGGAAACAGAGTTCCTCTGCCCAGGTGGCCAAGAAGGCCAGTGGTATCCTGGGCTGTATCAGGAATAGTGTGGCCAGCAGGACATGGGAAGTAATTCTGCCCCTGTACTCATCACTGGTGGGGCTGCACCTTGAGTACTGTGTCCAGTTCTAGGTCCCTCAGTTCAGGAAGGATGTTGTGGTCCTGGAGTATGTCCAAAGAAGAGCAACGAGGCTGGTGAAGGGACTGAAGCACAAGTCCTATGAGGAGTGGCTGAGGAGCTGTGGCTGTTTAGCCTAGAGAAAAGGAGGCTCAGGAGAGACTTCATCACTCTACAACTACCTAGCCTCTTCTTACAGGCAACCAGCAATAGGCCAAGAGGACACAGTCTCAAGATGCACCAGGGCAGGTTTAGGTTGGAGAAGAAGTTCTACACAGAGTGACTGGGCACTAGAATGGTGCCTCCCCAGGGAGGTGGTGGAGTCACCACACCTGGAGGTGTTTAAGAAAAGACCGGATATGGCACTTAGTGTCATGGTCTAGTTGACAAGGTGGTATTGGATCATAGGTTGGACTCGATGATCTCAGAGGTCTTTTACAACCTAATTGATTCCACAGTACCTGGGGAATTAGCTCAAATGGTAGAGCGCTCGCTTAGCATGCGAGAGGTAGCAGGATTGATGCCCACATTCTCCATTTTTTCCCAAAATTTTCATTCACGAAGCCTAGCCATGATTCCACAGTTCTGTGATTCTTTCTTTAGTGGCCCATGGACCACAGAACAAGAATACAGTGGAGGAATGCGAAAGTGTACATTTTAAACTGCTATGTACACCATCAAAATTTTAGCAGTCAAGATCAGTAACATAACAGAGTAACTACACAAGTGCATCATCAGACTGTACTGAACCCTTGAGTTAGGTTTCCATTCTGCATTATCCTTTGGTGATGCCTGCCTTTCACCATTGACTCAAATGTGAGGTTAGGGTATTTAGCTGGCTAACGTGGCCAGCTGTTACAATTTGTTTTCTTCTTCCATGTGTCCACCCTGCAGTGTTCACATATACAGTGTGACAGAGACACTGGAAAACCTACCAGAGCTAACCTGTTTTTTTCCAGTGTCTATCATCCACCTATATGTGCTAAAGCAACCAGCCTAAATTTAGCAAATAAGAAACTTCCTTTTCATATGTATGAGACAGTTAAAAAGATAAAATTATCAACAAGATAGAAAGAGAATAAAATTTAGCATTATAGATCCAGGATACTCTTAAGATATATGCAAAATATATGCTATCAGTAAATGCAAATAAGCAACTTTGCAGTTTTCGAGGGGAATGGATATGACCACAGATCATCAATAAGCTTGTCAACAATCTATGCTTAGAAGTATGAACATCAAGCTGCAAAACATCAACTGTCTGTGCCTCCATACAGGACTTCACTGCACCTGTAGGCAGTGCCTCCCCTTATCTGAAGGCTGTTCTCTGAGAACTTGGAGAATTCAGCTGTTTTCAGGGTTCAGAGTAGAGATGATAAATTTCCAGAATTTACAAGGAGGTGTGGTTGCACTGAGATCTCTCTTACTGAGCGATAACTTTGTTATCATAGCTGAATCCCCCAACTGTCTTCCCCTTCTCCTAGGACATCTGCCTTCCCTGGAAGTTGCAGTAACATGTGGAAGTTGAAAGTGTTAGAATAAATTTGCCCTCTCTGTCCATAACTTCAAATGCTTAATACAGCACATACAAAACCCAATAAAACTGTCTAACAACATGACTTACTCATGGCTGGTTGAGTTTCCAAGCCTAACATAAGCTCATAAGTGTTACTGTCTTCTGCTTTGTCTCTGCAACTGGTGAAATTATTTGCTGCATTAATCTACAAAGAAAAATAAAGAAGAATATTTGTTTTAGTGACATCATCTCCTACCTTCATACTTTGCTATTGATATAATATTCAACATTCTACTAGGAGGAATGTGGAGACAGAAACATTGTACATTTGCAACTATGTAATGATATACATGTTTTGGCAAATGGAACACATGTATCTCAATACATATAAAGGTTCTGCCATGAAGTGATACCAAGTTTACACAGCAAGGATTGACGCTAATTCATCTTTACCTAGCAGTGCACTGGGCTGTCCAGACAGTTCCCAAGGTTGCTCCCAGCTGTGAAGCACTCATAGATAATGAGAAAGATCAGTAACAGAAAAACACGAAAGTCCATAGGACATGACTGAACAGCTCAAGGGTGCACATAGTGCAAGAAATCTCTGGAGAGCTCATTACAAACAGTTCCTGTATCCCAGCGGTTGGTATAAAAAGTCGTGTGTGCACTGAAAAACCAGAAATGGGACTGCAAAGCATGTTAGCAGTTCTACTCAGTGTCCAAATGTGACGAAGTGGTTTTCTGTTCCTCTAGAAAGTTACATTCACACAGTGCTATTCAAAATTAGCCTCAGGAGGGCCAGAACAATCAGCTTTCTAAAACATTATCAACGTATTTCTTCAAGCAGAAGAGATACTCTGCTCACCCACAGCAGCTAAAAGTAAACCTGTAATACAACAATAGACAGACTTGTTGTCTTAAAATACAGAACACACATTTGCTAATTGTTGATTTTCAGAAACAACTGGAATTTCAAAAGGTGATAGTTTTTTTTAAGAAACCCAACAGGACCTTGATTCCCATGTAAATGGGATATGAAACTATCCTCCACAGACACAGTAGAGCCCTTAACAATTATTCAGGAATTTTGAATTACAAAACTCTGGGGGTTTGAATACACCAACCCCAAAGCAGGCAAGGAAACAGCATGGTCCATATATCATCCAGACTGCAAGATAAAGTACAGGCAGAAGAGTGGACAGTGGACTTCACAGTCAAGAGGAAGAACTGATCTGTAGTTACACCATTCTGCACAGTACAGAAACTGATTCTCAGGAGCTCATACCAGACTCAAGAAGTTTGTTCCTAGTATCCCGCTGTCTCCTGGCACCCACAACCATTGTCTCAGGGACAGAGTTCTTGCTGCATGAAAGAGGAAAAAATTTTGAGAAATAGAGAGTTTTTTTGTGGAACTGAGAATGCTTTCTTTCCAGAAGCTCTTGTACACAGCCACCTCATGAATACCAGTCTGAAAATGGAGTAGCCTTCAGACTGCACAACAGGTGCCTCCCTGGCCTGCTTTGTTGCTCTAAGAATATACCTGGATCTCTACACAGCTATGCTTGCTTCCAACAATAAAGTATTAATCTCTGCCTTCTGTGCCCATACAATGTGTGCATCAGTGAGAGAATCCTGTTTTTCTTGAACTTCCCCATAATTTCTCTGGTTCTTCTATACTTTGCAGAAACAGGATACATCTTAAAAGCCACAAAGTTAGAGCTTTTCAGAATATTTATTTTCAAAATATTTAGGCCTGCATGTGCTAAATGTAAGTGTACATTGTGAGAATAAATAAGGTCTAATAAATAAATATGTTTCCTGTGAAGAGAGGACGTGTGTAGAAGAAATCAAGCAAGGAGAGCTCTAGATATATAAAGCTCTCCTGCTATGGCACTGGAGTAACATGTCAGAGAAAATCTTTCAAAGTCTCCACTTTTATCTGTGTAAACATGAAGTACTCATGGATATACAGTTGGTAGAATGAAGTCAAAAGGGTAAGTGGAAAAAACAAATGGCATTTGCTGATTTTCTTCAACACATTTCTCAGCTGAAGGAAACCTGGTGACTCAGAGAAAAACAATAGAATAGATATGATTAATATGCATTTTTGAAACTTCAATGTTTCAAAAGACTGAAGGTCAGCCACCCTGGAAGCTTATAATGGTTCTACTGACAATGCTGAATCTTTGGGAATTCAGGATGCAATTTAGAAGTTTAGCCCCTGACTACACTTTCTAAAAGTCTCCAGGACCTGTGAGACACAGAAAAGCTGAACAGATGGAAACAGTCTTTAACTAAATATGGTTACACTAGAAAAAAAAATTCTGTATAATGCAAATTAATGACAGAAATCTCCTCTGACACTGGGTATGATGACACTGTGCATCTGAAAACAGTGCAGTGTCTCCAAAGGCAGTCCTTATTTAAGAATGCAAACCAACATAGCTAAATCAGAATAATGCAATGGTTCAGCTTGCAAACCTTGCCATGATGCCCTGAACGAATGCCCATTACTTTTAGGACTTTTATATGGGCTGGGTCATGTTACTTGAATGTAACAGCGTAGTTAGCATGATGTTTCTACATTTAGGGTGTTGAGTACAACTCATGCACAGACCTGAACTTCCAAGTCATTTGAGCCTGTTAGGCTGAAAATGGGTCTTTGATTTATACTGAGATTTCTTATGGCTGTCAAGTCACCTTCCAAAGGAAGAACTAGCTTCATTGGGAACCCGTATTACAATAAAAAAGGTATAAAAAAGTTGTTGCTGTCAGTACAGAACTGCTCCTGACAGACTATGGGAAAGGGCTCTGAGTTTTTGAAATTAGTTTGTGAATTGAGAAAATAATTTCCTCACCTCAGCATGCAACGAGAATGTTGGGATGAATTGAAAGTCCTCTGAGAGACTGATGAGGTTTCAAGTTCTGAGACTAAATGCCATCTCTCAACATCAAAAAGTAGATACTTAATTTTCTTTCAGTTATGTATTTTAACTGTCTTAACTGTCTTTCAAAAAGGTCAAGTTTTTGAATAGCTTCAAAGTTGTCCCTCATAAGAGGGACAAAGCCTGAATTGATTTATCTCAGTTATTTACTCAGGAATTCATTATCAAAGTTATTATTACCCATCTTGTCAGCATTTCTTTCAATGCTCTTCTGAAAAGTCATCTTTTTAAGGCACGTTTTCAAAAGATTTTCTCCTTGTTATACAAAGGATTTTCTATCCCTCAAAGTATTTTCCTCCAATGACTCTGCACTGAGACAGAATCATCCCCTCTGGCAAGGGCCCACAGCATTGAAATTGGGTATGTTGTACCCTCTTGTATAGTCAGGAGTGAAACTGAAGAATTCAGAGGAATTTAACACACCGGTGATACTTAGATATGGCAAGAGTTAGATATGGCAAGAGTCATATACACCTGGACATTGTATTTAATTTATAAACAGATACTTACAGATAAATATATCAATCACAGCTCACATTAATCCTTATGTATAAGATATAAATGGATATATCTAAAAATATATCTGTACCCTATATTCCTAGAAACAAAGTAAGACAGGACTACTGAAGGCACATTGCTCAACAGCTTTCAAAAATCAGATCTTCATGCTTAAATTGGATCTGGGATAATGCTTAGAGTAATAATACATTAATTCATATGATTCTTATGCGCTTTATTGTTTTCCAGTTGTCCATTAGTTGTCCTTTTCTTTCATTAAATTGGCCCTTAGTAAGTTGAAATTCCACTGTATATATATATATATATCTTTTTAGGCTGAATATCTTATTGTACTGGTATTTTTTTAAAAAAATTAAATGTATGTAACAAAGCCTTTTGTGTCTCTGCTGTACTTTGGAAACTCATGCTGTCACCTACTTCCTCAGTTTTTCTGGATTGCAGCAATTAGGAAAATTGATGGAGAAAGTCCTTATCATTGCTTGTAAAATTCTCATTGAACCCTTTGACAAGACACTCTCTTCAGTTAGGGTTGAATTAAAAAAGATATCCTCTGCTTCAGGATGGAGTGATGCATTTTTATCCTGTGTAAAAAATGTCTGAAGAACATCATGTGTTCCTTCCTCAAGACAAGATTTTGTCTCCTGAAAGTTAGTGCATTATTGCCTGAGGTAGGCAATGCCCTTCTCCTTTTCCATACAAATTATCTTCACTGTAGCCAGTATTTCAAGTAGGAGAGCACAAAAAAGGCAGCTCCCTGCAGTCAGTCTCACAAAGCCCGTAATTTATACGATTACTGCTGGCCACATCTAGATTTTAATTCCAATCTTAATTCAATTTTAACACTTCAGTCAGTCCATCTGCCTAACAGTTTTCTTCATCAAGCCTTTTTCTGGGAGAGACAAGACTTCAAACACTAGATTAAACTGAAGGTGCTGCCTTTAATTTGTTTAGGACAAAGACAATTTGATCTTCTTCTGGACTCCAGGGCATTTCCAGCTGTCTGCTGGATAGCATTCAGGCTTGCTATTAGACGTCTTAAAAACACTATGCAGTCACACTAAGGCCTGTTCTTTCAGGGCTGATACAGATTTGGTTGTTTATAACACATCACCACAACATTCCTTCTTATCCTGCTCCCAAAGTTCGCAGTTCTTCCAAGAGACGCATTGCTTGTTCATCTGTCTCCCACTATTCTGTAGCTCAGCATTTCAGATCAGAGGACGGGCATGGCCGTCCTAAAGACACAGCTTAGGCAGCCTCTTCTGACCGCTAAGCAACAAGGTAACATTGCCAGTCACCTGGAGTTGAACCGGTGCTGAACATTAGAAAACATCAATTTCTACTGCTTGACTTCTTTGAGATGCACCAGTCTGAAAGACTCCAACAGTTGCCCTCTCCCTCTGCTAACCTGGAGCCCTGATTCTCCTGGACTCTGAGAAACAAGCAGTCACATGCTGGTTAAAGCTATCCCAGTCTACGTGGACTTGCCAGAAAGGCTACAAGAGTATGCAGAGCCCAGGTGCAAGTACAGCAGTGCTTTTAAAATTATTTGATACCAGCTCTGGACGTACATGGATACCTGTGTCTCTGGAGCCAGTGCCTCCTACAGAAAAGCAGTATAAAACCAAGAGGACATGGTCTCATTTACCCTTTTTCTTTCAGCACCTTGTCTTTATTTTTTCTCTTCAGTGTAGACCTCAATATGTCATACAGTTCTTTCTGAAAAGTGAAATCAACAGCTTTGGAAACCTAGAAGTAGATGTGAACTGTGAACACTTCAAAACTTATGTACCTGGATAACAGTATGTCCATTCATAAATCACTTCACTGGATCATGGAATTTGAAAAACCTTTCTACTCTTTAAATTTCTAATAAAGTACTGAATAGTACAGGAACCAGGACAACACTAATTAATAAGCCTTTCCATTTTGACTATGAATCACCGAAAACTAGCCTTATAAAAACATTTCTTATTCTTTCTGGTTTCTCTTGTTAGCTGCATTTCATTTTGTGCCTTAGTCTTTCTCACAGTATCCTAAAGTGCCTGTGCTACAATTCTGACTTCGACCTTAGTAACCCGATACAGTTTCTACTTCCTATGGACTTTATTCTCCTATTTGGGGTTGTTTTACACTCTTTCAACTTTTCTTTCACAATGAGGTAGGTATGCACTTTGATATGCTTTTCTTTGAAATCTGTTGCTATTATGTTGTTATTTTTCATTCCCATCATAGAAACTGTATATAATAATATATCTTAGATTGCTCTCACCAAGGTTACCCTGTCTGGACAACCTCAATGATTTCCTCTTCTTTATTTACAGAGAAAAGAGTCTTCTAGCTATTTCCTTCACCTTAAATGTTAAAATCTTACCAATGCATTGAAAAACCTATTGGATAATGTTTCCCACTGTATTCCTTTCCAGGTACATGTTGGTGATCTGGACCTCAGAGCAAGCCTACACGCTGATACACAAGCTGTTTCCCCTTTGTTTCCTGGACAAGTTATACTCTTTCATAAAAGTCGTATAAATTATTCCACCATCTACCTATTAGACAAATATTGCCAGTTTGGTCACAAAGAAGAACTGTATCCTTATCTTAACACACCTAAGATTTTTGAGCACTAGCCTACTTTTCTCTTCCTTATTATTTCTTTAGGCTAAAAATCCCCACCCCTTCCCATTTTGCAGACAACACAAATCACTATTGATCAGCATTCCAGAGTCTGGAAAAGGGACATAGCATAAGTAACCTAAGTCTCAATTTGAGAACAATAAGACTTAATATGATCATGAGAAGTTCTCATAAGGTATGTGTTTTACCTATTCAATTCAAAGTACTGGCATGAACACCAAAAGAAAATATGCTGGCTTCCTTCTGAAAAAGTATGCTGGATTCTTCTAGAGAAGGTCAACTTGCAAAAAAACCCCAAACCATCAAACTGAAACAAAACAAAACAACAACAACAACAAACCCCCCACAAAACAACCCTCCCTCTCAGAAAACCAACCACCATAACCAAATCCCAAAACCTGCAAACAAACAAAACCCCCCTACAACCTCTCTAATGCAAAGTGGAAAGTCTCTTCCAGATAATTTAAAGAGAAAACCACAAACCTGTTTTTCAGTAATTTCATGGCCTTTTCCATGTGACTGTTTGATGTAATGGAAACCTTACTGATCTTTTCACAAACTGCACAACTGAAAACCAGGATTGCCTCTGATAAAAAAACTCACAGAAAAAGCTCAGTTGATCTTCCCACAAAATCTACTGTCATGTATGCTGTGAAGATATAGAAATAGATTAAATATAATACAAAATACTGCCATACTTTGAATTCTATGCCCTATGTTGTTATTTCTGATCTCAGGAGCAGAAAAATATTCCGTCAGTTCCTGTTTCATTACTGAATCATTTTTTGGTTTTGGTCCTAACATGCTCATTTGGAAACTCAGCTCTTTTTCTTACTTAGCATTAAAGCATCAACATAATATATTCTTTAGCACTACACTTCCAACTGCTTTCCACACAGCCAACTTTGCTTTTTAACATTATCTGGTTTTGGGTGGGTGACACATTCACATTTCATGTAGAAAGGACTTAAATTCTGTAAAAGCAGGACTAGATTCCTACTTCTTTAAGTACTACCGGAATAACAATTTTAAGGTTAGCTTTATGGAGCACTTCAGGGTATTTTCTGATGGACAAACACTGTGACTTCGGTGACAATGAAGATAGATTCACCTTCCAGTAAAAACTTATTTTGGGGTGAATGTAGAGAGCCCTTCCCAAAATAAAGGGCTATCCTTCTGACCTACTCTCTTCCATCTGCCCCAGAAGGCAGCAGCCACAATAAAACGCCACTTTCCTCTGTTGCTAGATATCAAATGGCATACTTGGCAGGTTATTTATTTCCACAGGAGGTGAACTGTGCTGGCAAAACCAAAAGCCCAAGCTGGGTGCCTCCCAGGGGGAGGGGTCTTCTCCTGTGCTCTAAAGGCATTATTAACCAGAGGGCTTCACTGCACTTTTGGCTGACATAGATACACACATCAGCAGGCAGAAATTACAGAGGCGGGACACTTGCATTGCTTAACAGACTGCAACCATAACTAGAGTATCCTCTCACTGGGAGTGAAGTTAAGCAGAGAGGAAAACGGGATGTAAATAGGTAAGTCATCTCAGAACCTCAAGACAGAAAAAACTGATTTCCTTGGCTGGATGTTTCCTCTATTTCCTTGCCATAGGCATACAAGATCTTCTTTCTAATGTCCTTGCTTTCAGAGAAACTGGACTGAAACACAGCAGTTGGATCTTTTTTTCCAGCCCCAGGTGATTCGCTTGTACCATTCCTAAGACCTTGCCAGTACTGTCTGCTCAGACTCTAGATGCCACAACTGAAGCAGAAGGGATATACTGCCATTTGGCATCATCTTCACAGTTTTTGCTCCTTTTGTCTCACCCTCACTGTGGTCTAGCCTATACTATGCCCATTGTCACTGCTCTACCAGAGCTTTCCAGAATGCAAAGGTGAGAACTAGTACAGCCTTGGAAATATTTTCCATTTGCACTCTCAGTACTTCATGAAATGCAAGCAGATGATTTGGCAAACACTTTTCTTTAATTCAGTTCCAGCTGTATCCCTGAGCCTAGTGACCAACCACTCTGGTTATAAAATTTTTCTAACTCTCAGGTCTGCATTAGTTACTAATTTCACATATTCTACAATGTAAAATATTCATCAAAGTATTGGAAGTGTTTAAGTATTTATTACTCATTTTTCCCAGGGTCCTGTATAAGGACCTCGAGAAATGACTGAAAAAGCCAGCTTCATAAAATTGATCGCATGCATGAGGACAGATCCAACATTGCTGTTCATTACCTTTATTAATGTCAAACACTTCTACTACCCCATTAGCTTGCTTGATAACTCATGCTTGCAAAAAAACATGAGAAAACACAGATTTCTCTAAACTACGAGTGCAATGAGACATTCAATACAGTGTTACAATCAAAGACAAAAACCACTTGGGAATCTAGCCTGGTTGTAAAGTGGGCAGGTGGGAAGAAAAGTGGTGGAAAGAAGTTTTGCTGCACGTTCTGCTGTGCAATGCTGAAAGACAGTAGTTGAAAGCAGTGTGGGCTGAGCAGCCCAGAGGTTACATCCAGCCCTTGAAACACTTGAACTTGGTCTCCTGACCTAAGCAAGACTTGCCTTAAAAAAAAAAAGCCAAGAACACCATGTATTATCCTGCCAGTCAAAACTGCTGCTTCCTACTGCCTGCTCCCCATCTGTCAGGGCAAGCTGATTTGCAAGGCACTCTGCCTTCTCAAAGGCTGAGCCACCCCTGATATACTCCATGTTGCTGGACAAGGTGGGCCCTCAGCTTTGTTCTCTGTGTCACCACAGATGAGAGGGTGTGTCACAGTGCCTAAGCTCTACACCGCACCTTGGACTCGTGCACATCTCAGGCTATGTGCAGGAGCTGCACATGCAGCATTGCTAACTCAGAGAGATCAGCATGTCCAGCTCCCAGAAATGAGTCAGAAGACCCTTTTCTGCTCTACTTGTTCATAGGAAAAGTGAAAGGGGATTTTTTTCACTGATGCTGTTCAGCGCTATGTTTTCCATTATTTCCCTTCCAATTTCCTGTGTGTTATTGAGGCCTTGTGATATCAATACAAGATGACAGAATCCTCAGTGCCACTAATAACCATTAGCCAGCTGAGTGAGAGGCAACTGACCTAAACCTGTCTGTGCCACATCAGTCAGACTGCAAAAAGAACAGGTATTTAACCATAATTAACTGTATTTTCGAACAAAGCTGCTCATTCTAGGAACAAAAGGCAATGATTGCTCCATTACTCAAAATGATTCCTCAGAGTTGCAAGCAATCATAATTTATTGCTAACCCCTCATGTCTTTCTCATGCAGCTGTTTACATCATGTGGCTTTTTATCAGATGTCTGGACATATTAAACACAGAAGTGTTGTTGCATCTTAAATACATGATCCCTACCCCCATTATGGCTTTAATATGCATCCATTATGCCTTTAACTCCCAATAGTTTTAAGTGTTCAAGGTCAGGATGGACAGAGCTTTAAGAAATGTGATCTATCCTGCCTATGGCAGGGAGGGCAGATTAGATGATCTTTAAAATTCCCTTTGGACCCAAACTGTTCTCTGATTCTACCTCAACAGGACACACGATTTTCTTCCAAAGGCATGTTCCTGTTGTGTAAAACTGCAGCATTATCTTTGCCAGAGCACAGATTTCTCTTTCTGGGTCATAGGTGTGTGTATAATTGCTTTATTTATCTGTATGGATTTCAGTTTAACCTGACACTTTCTACTTTGTTCATGTTAATTCAAATCAGGAGTATCACATTATCTAATGGACAAGTATACTTATGTGCTGATTAAACTAATCCTAACAAATTAAAACAAAAACCCCCACATACTAAATAAGATAGAAAACCAAGCAAGGACACAGAATGGCAGTAAAAATAATACTGTGACATTTGACAATAATTTGTAAAATTCCCTCTGCAATATAATTTGTCAGAAGTCTCAACCACTACCATATTTTCTGCAATAGAGAAATGTTAAAATTCTCATTATAATGTGCTGAAAGTATATAAATGCACACAACTGCCAGAGATAGACGATTACACAGAATAAATGAGAAATTAAGTGCTCCACTGCCAAAGTCTGATGATTTTGCGATCAATTTGGAGCAAATGTATGACTGAAACAATGATCTGTACAATATTAAGAAACTAACAAAACATCAATTAACACCCAACTTTGGGCTCAGATATTTTAATAAGAGCAAAAGGAATTGTTTCATTTGAAAGAATGTATTGTAATCTTAAGCAATTTCCTTCTAGGCTCCCTTACTAAACAACTTCAGTTGCATATCTGCTTTAACTTCATTACAAGCAGATTTATTGCACTGTATATCAGCCAGCATCGCTGAAGTGATCCCTACTTGCAACATTATTCTGTGTAACTTCACACTTACTTTGTATGCCTGTCTATCAAATCACAACAAACTTTCTGCAACTCTTTTTTTAACTCCTACTTTTCAATGAGTTTCTGGGGAAAAAAGCCCTCCCTTTGTACAAATCACCACCACTGAGAAACAAACAATAAACAAAAAAAATCAAACTAAATAAAAACTCAGCATGTCGATAACTTCATGACTGCAGCTTTGAGAGATAACCGTTACTGCAAGAGAAACAAAAAATTACTTCTAATAACAGAACTTAATTTACTGGTATGTACAAAAATATATTTTAAAAAATCAAATCATTGCAGCCTCCATTTGAAAAATTTGTGCTCGCTTTCCCTTTTCTAAACATTTATGCTGTTCTCTAATCTAACTGCTGAGTATCGAGGGATTTTTCTTCTGAGCATTCAAAAATAAAATTTCTCCTCAGACTCATTTTAGCTCATTTCTCCTTTAATGACAATTCTTGTTACTTTGATTTTCACACACCCACACAACTTTTTGAAAGACTTTCAAATCTCGTAGAGTACTGATTCTGCTGAACAAAATATCCACTGCTGTTTGACAGGCTGTGTAATCATTGCAAACTCCACAAAAGCATTCCTATCTCTCACACAGGTTAATTTTTCAATTTAGCAGGGTAAGAATTTTTTCTTGCTTTTCTGATTTTTTTTTTCTGGGCGAAGCAATAACCATTCTCCAGAGTGTTTCTCTTTCACTTGATGACAATTACACTGTTTGAACTTTCAGTGTAGTTACTAAATTACTACTCCCTTAGCAGATCAAGAGATAGAGAGAGAATCACAGAATCGTTTAGGCTAGAAAAGACCTCCAAGATCATGAAGACCAACCATAGACATAACACTGCCAAGTCCCACTAAGCCCTGTCCCTAAGAGCTGTGGCAGCTTGCAGGACCAAAATCTGAACCAGTCTCCTTCCACCACAAATTGAAACAGGAATGCTCCACTCCTTTGCCAAGCCAGCACCTGCTGACCATTTGTCTGTTGAACTTTACAGTTATTAATTTTACTTCCTGCTTATTTCTTTAATGTCTGGGAGATTTTGCTTTACATTTGCTGAGATCAGTTCATTAAAATACTAATTTCAAGTGGTAATTAACTCCTGGTGGAAGCAGCAGTAGCACTGATATGCTCTCAGCTGCAGGAGAGTTCACAGATGCTCAGGTCCCCGGGAAGTAGAAGATTCATTAAGTGACATTTAGGGTATGTGGATGCTGCGAGATGAAGGACCCATTGCATGAGTCCCCATGGAAATCTGAACAGGCTTTATATAGATGTGCTGGGTCTGGCTGTAAAGGAGTTAACTCTCTTTATAGCAGCCCATATGGTTCTGTGTTGTGGATTCGTCACTAAAACAGTGTTGATAATGCACCCATGTTTTGGTTATTACTGAAGAGTGCTGGTACAGCCTCAATATCTTCTCTTTTTGCTCCTCTGCCCCCTTCCAGGGAATAGGCTGAGGTGGGCAAGAAGCTGGGAGCGCCAATGGATATTCCATACCATTTAATGTCATGCTCATTAACAGAAACAGGTGGAGGAAGATGAAGGTGGGCTTTTTGGCTTCCAAGGTGGCTACTTGAAGACTGGCTGGGCATGGGTCTACCTGTGGGAGGTGGTGAAAGATTTCCTTTGCTTCACTTGTTTTTTCCTCCTCTTTCCTTTACATACTAAACTGTATATGTCTTGCTTTTCTCTTCCTACCCTCTCTCTCATTCACTGGAGGTGGGGCGGAGGGGGTGAGTGTGCAGTTTATGTGGGTGCTCAGCTGGCTATGGTCAGCTCACCACACTAGATAAGTACAGCACTGTACTAAAACTAGAACTACTGTTCCAAAACTTCTTGGGCAATGCCAACTTTCATTATAAGTCACCACACAGTTAAGGTTTCCTCCCACCAATTCATGACAGCTCTCAAGAAGCTGCTGTCCAACTCAAAACTGTGCTGGCACAGCTTTGCCTAGAACCCTAGCACCACCAAATCTCACTCAGTAACGAAACAAAAATGCTATACCCACTATAGAGATTCTTCAACTTAAGAGAAAGAGAGTATCTGCAGTACCTGATTGACAGATATGGAATAACACAGAATTTTAGATCTCATACCTGTTTATTTCTGCTTTTGTTTCTCCTAGCTGGCACATATAAAAACTTTTGTTTTTAAAATCCAAACCAAGAAAAAGTCATTAGCTCTGAAAAGCTCTTTCATTCTCTTAGCGATAATGTGAGCAGGTAAGAATTTTGCCTTTATAAAACATAATTATGATTTAGATGACCATAATATCATCTAGGTATGTGAAATGTTTCCAATACTGCAGTGGCATGGCAGCTAAATAACAGCTAGATACAAACACATCCAAAAGGGTAATCAGCTAGTGGAAGAGTAACACTTGTGGAAAATTTAAGATTAGCACAACTGAACAGCTAATGCTTAAAAAGAAGAGTAAACAACTGGCCTTTAGTAAGGTATTGAGCCCCTGAAATAATCAGTGACTCCACCTGGAAGGAAAGCAAGAGGATGGTGAAAGCATTGAGTAAATACATCAACTGTGCCCACAGCCCAGGAAACTTTCAACCCTTTTCCATGTAATGAGGACAAACATGGTCTGGCTGAGCAAAAGAATATCCCGTCTTTCCATATGGTTTGTTTCAAAGCCCTGTGCTCCAAGTTACTGAAAAGTATGCCGCGGGCTGGAGTCAAAGACAGTTGCATTGATGCTACTGGCAGAACATTTATGATTTATCACTGGGCTCTAGATCTCCAGCAGCAACACATTATTCCTCATTTTCTATTCTGCATCCTATGTATGCACTGCAGAGCGCTACCCTAATGTGATAAACAGCTGCTTTATTGTGCACCAGAAGACCTACATTTTAGATGCCAATAGTCACAGTATTGTTTGTCATTTGAACTCAAGTAAGAAACTTCTAAGCTCTCTGGTGACTTCTGAGATTCAGCACTCTTCTCCCCTGGATCCTGGTAAATGCCCAGAAATTTTTCTTTACAGAAACCAGGAGGACTTTTGCTCTATCTAGCCAACTTTTAAAATATATTGAATTAAAGAGGAGTAGGATAAAGTGCCTAAATCTGTGAAATTTCATGGTATTTCTAGAACGTGTTCCACATACATGTGCTAAAAATAGTTTTCAAATAAAGATTTTTATATTCAGGTTCTTAAAATCTTTGTATTCCTAAACAACAGCTAAGATAAAGAATGAGAAAAGCAGTTGAAATAGCAGTTATTATCTGTACTGCATTCAACTGTGTCAGTTAAAAGAACTACTATTCCCATGGCTGTGCACACACACACCAGCAAAAACTGTGTAGTGAAACACTTCTTCTGTGGGAAAACACTAGTTCAGCATGTGGTAATATTAGGCACTTTATGATAAACAAAAGCAGGAAAAAGTTAGAATATGATTTTCCCTCTGAAACATGTATCATGCAAATGACACACCTAATCCAGCAGATAAATAATTAGCCTCCACAGAATTTAGTTTTCAAAGGCCAAGCAAGGTCCTTCTCTTATTTTTGCTTGACTCTAAATGTATCTAAACTTGGCTCATATATTTGCTTTCAGATTCAACTATTAGGAATTTGCGGCCAGTACTCTGGTCATTCTGCATTATTCTTTTAGTTCAAGTATATCTCATAATGTATTAACTGAAGGATGGTGATAGTTAAAGTAATAGAAAGCATATGAGCAAATGAGTAGTGACCTCTACACTATTGTGTTCAGACAAATCATTTCCCTTTAAGGTGCTTTGCTGCTTTCACATATTTCAGCAACAGTTTTTTTTATTTGATGGTTGTATATTTACTACTTTCAACCTCTAATCTATTATCTCAGAAATGCATCCTGCATGTACAGAAAATGGCTAAAAGAGACAAAAAGTCCAGTCTAATTTGGGTCCATTTTGCATACATCATGCAAACACTATGAAGTCCATTTTTCTGGCTTCTACATGCCTTCTGACAATCCAGACCTCCAAACAGAGGAGAGAAGGTAGCAATATAGAAAAAGAATACCAAGCTAATTTTTAAAAAGTTAAACCAAGGTACCTGCAACTCAGGAAAACAAAATTCTTTTCAACGATCTGTTATGTCACATAAAGTAACACTGTGCTTTGCTTGAATATTTCTATCGTAGAATCACAGAATGGCCTGAGTTGGAAAGGACCTTAAAGATCATCTAGTTCCAAACCCTCTACCATAGGCAGGGACACCTTCCATCAGGTCAGGTTGCTCAAAGCCCAATTCAACTAGTCTTGAACACTTTCAGGGATGTAGCATCCATAACTTCTCTGGGCAACCTGTTTCAGTGCCTCACCATTTTCACAGCAAAGAATTTTTTCCTAATATCTAATCTAAACCTGCCCTCTGTCAGTTTGAAGCCATTCCCCCTTGTCCTGTCACTACACGCTCTTCTAAATAGCCTCCCTCCATCTTTCTTGCAGGCTCCCTTCAGGTACTGGAAAGCTCCAATTTGGTCACCCTGAAGCCTTCTCTTTTTCCAGGCTGAACAGTCCCAATTCTTTTAGCCTTTCCTCATAGGAGAGATGCTCTATCCCTCTAAACATCTTGGTGACTATGAAGAGAAACTCCTGATATTTGAGTAAATAATAATACAACATGAAATTCAAGTTAACAGATGTTACTGAAAGAAATAGAAGATTATTTGCCCTAATTTTATAAGGTATTTCTCTCTGAAATCTTATTTCTCTGCTCCCATATCTTAAAAAAAATACCCAGTCCTCTTAGCTTTGTTTGCTCTGTGAACAGCAACAAACAGAGAGTGAGCAGCCACTTGTTCTTTCACATTCTTTCCGAGAGTAGATCTAAGTGATTTGTACCTAGGATCACATATACTTCGACTCTCTGTGACCTATTGGGAAACCTGATGTAGTATGTGGTCTATGCCCCTAGACAAAAAACATCCTACTTGAACTATGGTGATTCATTCCATCTTTACCACAGCCTGCTTCCACCTGTAACTGCTTTCCATGTAACCTCCAGAAGTGCACACGCACACAGATATATATAGATATATAGAGATACAGATATATATGTATGTTACTTGCAGCACTGTATCATCTCAGAATTTTACATGAACAGATACAGGCTGAACAGCATAATGCACTGAATTGTATGCTATGCATCATAAAATCTGTCACAGCTGAGGAAAAGTTAAGCAAATATAAATGTTTTGCATAAATCTGAAAGAAATAGATTCCCTGACTGATGACTGAAACACAATTAGTTGCTGCTCGCAGAAGGTAAAAGGTACCTGCTAAAAGCCATTAAAAATTACTTTCAGTGGTATGATATCACTGAGATCTACTTTGGTTCTGGAGGGCAAGAGAGACATACAGACAAAGAACTATGTAACTTCTGATCTGTGCAATTTCTGTTTAAAAAAGGGTGTAATACTTTTTCTTCTCAATTTTAGGGGTGGGGAACCAATCTAACTTGAGTGATCAGCCTGCTTTCATGCTAGTAACATCAGTATTAGAAAATGCTTAGCAAGCACAGCTCGCTAAAACTGTATTTGACAGCCCTTCTAATGGCAGCTGCTACTAGATTAGACTTGATATGAATATGGATCTCAAATATTACCATTTCAGTGAGCACTTTCAGTTCTCAAGACAAGAAAGAAGGAGCAAATTACAAAATAAGAGCCAGGGTGGGAAAAGACTATAAAGCAAGAGAGAAAAAGGGCAAAGAAACCTGTATTTGACATTCAGTGTGTAGTTTCCTACAGCATCATCTTATTTAATACCAGCAATGTTAGTCTACATCCATTACCTTCTCAGTCCCTTACATTTTTCTAATCCACAGTCAGGATCCAAAAGCTTAGTTACCGAGGATGATAATTTAGAGCAGCAGGTCAAGTTTTGCATTAGGCACACATACTTGCTGCATTAGAATAAAACAAGATGCTAATGAACTTGGGATGCAACATGTTAGTGGACTGGGTTTCTTTCCTGCTCCCATCTCTCTTTCAGACACCTTGTAAGCCACTACTATCAATAATGCAATGCTATGTAACAGAAAAGCAATATAAGCAAACAGATACACTGGAGTTTCTACTAAGCAATTGGATTCTACCTTTTCACTTTAGTTTTTTTAAGGGAATTTCTGTTTTTTCCCTAACAGGACATATAGCAATTTTTAATTAACTCATTCCCCTTTTTCTCCTCCCCCCCAGCACCACACAGAAAGTACCTGTTGAATGTAAAGACTGAGTAACTTTACAAGAGCTCAGGAGCTGGAAGGACCCCAGCAGTGGATGGAAAAACCAGCAGCAGTCACTTACAAAAGGAGTCCCATTTTATTGTTTCCCCCGGGGCCTCTGCCAGTCATGCTTCACACACTTAGCTGCATGTGCATGCTGGGTAACTCTTGGGGCAGATCTTCATATGTAGTAAAATGTGTGCCAGCCTCAAAGGGACTGTAATATTTTACATGAAACTATACAGCCTATTTTTTTTGTCTTAATACATTTAACAGTGTAGGAAGAATGTCTGAATCTAAAGATCTATAAAATGCACCTATAAAAAGGGGTCCATGGCGGAAAAAAAGAGTTACAAATGGACTGCCACTGACAACTATCACTTCAAGGTCGTTTGTCCCAACTGACCCTTTGTTAAATGTGGTTACCCCAGCAAGAAGGAATAAAAAAAAAGCCAAGGTAGAGATGGCACTGCATAACCTGTGGTCCATAGCACTCTGGCATTGTTTTTCAATTGAATGCTTAATGTCCTGCCTTGTCTTTTTGTTTCTCTGTTAAAGTGTAAATTCCCATTTGTGGGAATTTAATAATGCATCTCAACTCCGACATGCAATTCCTGTGATGGGTAAATCTTGGATATTCATGTTTCACTGAACAAACTCACAGTATGTGTAACTTCATACAGATGCGTATGATGCTGAGGAAGTTTAGAAATTGGATTTATTATGGTTTTATTTTAAAATAAACTCTAATACTGAAGAGAGTTAATTGCCACAACAGGCAATTGTGGAACAATGAGAGTTAGAACTTTGCTGGTTCAGGAGGAATGCGTGAACAGTGTGAATAAGAAACGTTAAAATTCAGTATGTTTTGAAATTTAAAAGCTTAAGCTGAAACCATAAAGAGGAGACAAAGCTATTGCAGGGGAATTACAGTTTAAGGAATATGAAAACAACATAACCCAAGTGTATTTCATATTGGCATTTCCACTCCTGCTAAAATACTTGAAAGGTTTGTTTCTCTGAATACTGCTTGAACTGTCCTGTTGATGAGTGCTGAGGAACCCAATAATAAGAAAAAATATTTTTCTTGCTTGTTTTTTCACCTAAGGGGTAGGAGGGATACGCAAGACCAAATATGTAGTTTTAACAAACTGGTTAAATATACCTAAACATTCCTAAAAAAATATAAAGTCGCATCATAGGTTAATACAAAACTTGCAATTTCCAGCCTGTCTCTACTTCAGCAGTAAGGCAGACACGATAGGATGACAGAAGAGAGACAGATGAACAAGGACTTTGGGGCCTGAGTCATGAATTCATTGACCTACTGCACCATGGAGCACCAGGCCCTAGCTAATTCATTCTGAATCAGCAAACAGCAAAAGCCACACAGCAACAGAAATCATCAATACAGAAGACACATGGCTTTGACCCTTGGTCATGCCTGCAGGTTCCATGGGTAACTTGTT
The DNA here is from genome assembly GCF_003945725.1 of Corapipo altera. Taxonomy (NCBI): domain Eukaryota; kingdom Metazoa; phylum Chordata; class Aves; order Passeriformes; family Pipridae; genus Corapipo; species Corapipo altera. Next base: position 25,251,138 of record NW_020884876.1, read on the forward strand.
CACATTTCACACCTTAGAGTGGTTGCAGACTATGGCACTCGTGTTTATTATACTTTAGAAAAGCTTAGATTAATAAATGAAAACAAGCTCATGAGTACTGAGCAGACCCCAGGTGATTTCATTATTTCTTTACCATAAACTCAAATGAGATGTTTCCCCTTCAGCACAGCAGATTCTACACTCAAACAGGTGCTTTGTATGACTGATGCAATGAAAATACCACAGGAATACAAACACTACTGACATTTTCCAGCAAATAGTTAAATTTTGACACTTCACTAAAAACCATTTCACTAAAGATGATGGTGGTTTGGCACATCTGGAAGAAAGGGGAAAAGAACTGACATACAAGCAGATTCTCTTCTTGCTTCCCAAGATCTGTACATAAACTCACAAGCTCCCATCTTGCTGCCAAAAAGTGAATCACAGAACTGGACTCTATAGCCTAAGGGACGCACACCTTGTGTCATCTTCCCTTCTCATAAGAGAAGACAAAGTAGGAAAAAAATAATATAATCATACCTCCTTCCTGCACAGTTCAAGTTACACAGTTTTGGAAACCATGGGGTCCTCCGTAACCTTGGTTTGTCTTTGAAGTGAGCAAGCAGAAGAGGCAATAAAATGCTTAAGAGAAGGATGAAAGAACAGATGAACATACGCTACCAAACTCAGTGTCTAACAACAAATGATTCAACATAAGAGACTGAATTGAGGTTTTTATACATCAGCAGTCCTCCAGTGTAGAAATTCAATAGGATGGTTATTTATTGACTCAATTAAAATCTTAATAGATGAATGACAACCTTGTTTCTATGACAAGGCATTGATGTTTCTCAAGGGAGGAAGTTTTAGTACTTCCTACTACTTTTACATTGTAGTAGACCAAGGAAATTGCCGAAGTTAACACAAAAGACTCATATTTGAGACAGAAAAGAAATGTTACCTGAAGAGATTAATTTAGGAATTATTATGGTATTCTTCATCATAACCCCTGTACACACACAGAAATAGCAACTATGACTCCTCAGCCTGATTCAGTGAAATACACAATTTAGAAGCTTTAGGGACAGCTTTCATTACATTTTTATATTTCACTTCATTTTCCTCTACGTTTAACCATCAAGACACTCAGATTTTTCTTTTTTGCCAGTTTAACTTTTTGATTACCTTATATAACAAAACACTGTCAATGTTCAAGACACAAATGCCCAGTCTAGAAAAAACGTGCAACTTCCAAATTGCTTTTGGTAATATAAGAAAAAAGTAGAAACCCATGTAAACTAGAGCTCTCCAGAACTCCAAAGTGTTGGCACACAAGTCCCTGTAGGATGTATATGAACAGGCTTTCACTGAATTACAAGGCAAAAATTAATCAATCAGCTTAATTGTGTTCTATTTTCAGTAGCGAAGGTGTCACTGTTATCAACTGTTGCAATTTTTAAGATTTGACGATCCTTGCAAGTCCCTTCCAACATGGCATATTCTGTGATTCTGTGTAAAAAGAAAGAGGGAGAGAGGGAGAAGGGAAAAGGAGAGGAGGGGGAGAGAGGGGGAGGAAGGAGAAAGGAAAGAAGAAAGAAGAAAAGAAAAGGAAAAAGGGAAAAGGAAAAAAGAAAAAATAAAAAAAAAGAAAAAAGAAAAAAAGGAAAAAAAGGAAAAAAAATAGGAAAAGAAGAAAAAAAGAATGCTTCCTAAAGCTTCAAAGAATTTACCAGAAAAATATATATAGCCATGAAAAACAGGCAAAATGAAACAGAGAGAGACAGAAAAGGAGAACAAGAAAGAAAGAGAAAGTATGTAACAAAGCAGGAAAAAATAACCTTCAAATCAAGCTGATGGTTCCAACTTGGCATATTCTGTGATAAGTCAGAATATTATGCCTCCTCTTCAGGCAGTCTTCAGAGAAGATAACTCTCATAAATTTAGCAAGTAAGGTAGTTCATGTTCTTCGTATGAAAAGAGAGTTTTGTTTGTACACACATATGTGATATTTATGACACCACCTATGACACCTGTGGCTTAAGGTAAATCGTTGCTATGTTAGAAACAGCACTTGGAAAATGTAGTAGTTCCTTAAAAATCAGTGGAGCAGCACAGCCGTTTCCATTTTTTTACACTTCACAGACCAATTTGCAGATAAGGCTTTTTTGTTCCTTTTGTGGGGTTCAAAAAGCAAAAAGAAATTGAGAGTATGTGGAGATAGCTGCAGTGACTCTTGGGAAAGAACTGGAAACACCTAGAAATAAGAAGATCCTGTGGGAGCTTCAGCAAGTGAGCAGTAGAAGAGTCATCCTGATACACTGTCGACATATGATGCAAAAGAGCAATACTGTGCACACAAAAAAAGGGTATCAGCTGACCGTCCTTGACCAAGAGAAAGAACAGTGGTATATAAAGAGGGAGGTAACTTCCTACGAAGACAGAGAAGTATACATGTCAGGACCCAACACCCACTAAAGCAAAGAAGTTTTGTACAGAGCACTGATGCCATTTTTATCTCCTGTCAAACACAAACATCACCACTTAAACTTCCTCTTCCAGAAGCAACAACTGGCACTGGAAAATTTCTACAGTAATAAAGAAAATCATGCTATCTTCTACTCAGACTCACAATCTAGACACCATCTTCCTGGGTTTTTATCACTGCAATCTGTAAAAAAATGGTTCTGGCAAATGGTTTTTTCTACTCTCGTATTCTAAAATGATTAAAAAAACCCTGTGAAGCTGAAATGTGTGGTATTGAAAAAGAACCAAACAACAAACCAAACAGAAAATTAATCAAATTCTGCTCCTTTTCTGAAAGCTAGAGCTCTTAGTTGTGTATACAAAGTGCTACATAGTCTTGATTATATCCTACCTGCCAGATAGGCACATCTCTGTTTTGTCCTACAATGTTTGGCTGCTTGGTTTCATTTTTCTTAGATCCCTGCAAAAACTCCAGTTTCTTTCTCTAATGCTCTCACTTGGTAGAGACTAATTACTATGACTTTCTCAGGACTGCAGTGTGAGGGCTGTAAGAGCAAATGCTGGCTCCTGAGACCCCATAATTTCTTGGGTCTTAATTTGTCACATGCTCCAACCTTGTGCATAAGGGGTCAAGTTAAAGTTCATATAATCTCTAAATTTTTCAAGGGGTCTAGACTCTTTACCTAAAGCAGTAGCATAAAAATTACAGATATCTGTGAAACAACAGATGCTCACATGCCCTACTGCACTTCAAATTCCTTGCCATATTTCAGCATTCCTTGGGGCTAGGTCAGAGGTTCAACGCACAGCCTTTCTTGAGAAAAGGGAACTAGTTTATCCCTTTTAAGGCAATCTGTTCCCTTTTCTTCTCTGCTCCAAATCTCCTTACTTCAAGCACTTTTGTTTTATAATCCCCATCCTCTTCACCTGGGGACTCCTCCATCAGCCTCCTTAGGTCAGCCAAGTCCCACGAGCTGATCTGTTGCTAAGTTACTACTCCTCTGTGTTTCAGACTCAAAAATGATCAGTCTGGGGCAACAGCCAACTTTTTGTAAAATATCACTCTATTTAAGTACACATTCATTGTAATTAAAATGACCTGTTATTTTTGCTCCCTGGCATTGCAGATACTGTCCCTCTTCTCCCTAGTAGATTTTATAACAATAAAGGAACAACAACTGCCAAGAAAGAAACCAAGCTCCATGTTCACACTGGGGTTTGTAGCTTGTGGTAGACTCTGTTCCCAACACTGAACACCCGTGCTGCACAAAAAAGCCCACTCTCCCCCTCCCTTTTTGACTGCATGTGACAAACCTAGAGAACATGCTCAAAACATATGCTTTTGCTGTACACTGAGCTAGTTGTGTCAGCTGTATTTTGCTGTAGTAAATCGGTAGACTTGTATGTATGGACTTGCTGTGCTGTTTCCACTCAGAACTCAAATCCATTACAATTTGATCTTCCTATACAGCATCTTTCAAATTCTGCAGATCTTACAGTTTTTTTCCTCAAAATCTGAAGTTACAGCCTGATTGTTATTTCCCAGTTGCTAGCTGTAAACCACATTAATTCCCCCTGCCTCAGCTGAATTATTCTAGATTACCTGAGCATCCGTGAGTGGAGAATCAAGAAATTCAGAGAAAATGAGACAAAAGTCTTCCCCTTACTTGATTCCTGCAGGCAGATAACTGTCTACCACATGAGATCTGATGAGCACTAGACTCGTGTCTCAGTCTGTATTCTTGGAGAGATTGTTAGTGGTTCCAGACTGCCACAAATTTTTCAAACTCCTCCCTGTGTCCAACCACGAATTTCACAATCCTTCCACTGCCTTGGCATTCTTAGGGAGAATACCTGCATATGTTTACCTTACAGAACCTTAAATAAAAATTACAGCTTAAACAGGAAAAGAAAATGAGTTTAGCAATACACTGGACCTTGATATTAGTGCAGGTTCAAAACCAAGTTTGTTTACTGTAGAAACTATTTCCAAAAGCTTCATTTTCAATATATAGCATTATATTCTCATATTTTACAGAGCAAGTGCTTGCAAGATAAAAGACTATTGACAGTGAATAAATAAAGGCATGAAAACTCTGGTCTCAATGGTGTTAAAAATAATCTAGCTGATAAAGATACACAAAGGTAACCTAAAATAGCTAAAAAAGATAGAAGGACACAGAATGAACTTATACATGAAATTGTTGCAAGATTGTTGTTTCAGAGGCCATCTTTTATTCTGGAAAGCAGTTTTTGTTATCTGTCTAGGCCACCACCAATGAGCACAGAAGGGACTTCCCAGAAAACACAACTGCTCCCTTCCCACACGCACATCCACATTTCCCACCAAGAGGTCTTCCAGAGACCCTGCCTGGGAATCTAGACTGCGAGACCCTGTGGGTCTTGTAATGTAAATAGAGGCTTTACGTATTTTTCAGATGCTATCTCACAAGAGACTCTTATTCGGGAGGGCATGTATGTGTCGCTAACATCTTCAGAGTCATAGAAGAGAACGAGGCCTGCAGGTTGATCGGAAAACCATTTATTACCCAGAAGCGAAGGGCCGTGAGGTGCTGTGTGCATCCAGGCAGCACCACTACCATCAACAGAAACTGTGTGCCAGGTGGATTTCAGAAAAGGGTAGGATGTTTTCCCCTGTTACTGGTGTTAGTATTCTTCAAGACTACCAACAAGGTAATGACATAAAATAGGGTAGTTATGAACAAAAAAAAGTGAGTTATGAGCTTATACTGACTGCAAAGTTTGCTCTCCTTCTAAAAACAAATTACTGTTTGTATTTATACAAAATTTATACTTGGAATTTGACATCCTGCATTATGTCTCTGTTGTACCTGTGCTTCCACCTCTCAAAATCCAACCTCACTTAGCATTGTGAAACAATAATGAAACTGCAATAAAACTGCAATTAAAAGAAAAAAAGAAAGAGAAACATTGAGATTTTCTTTGAGAAGAGATAAAAGTATAAAGGTTCCACAAGGGACTTTACTACTGCCATCAATTCTTACACTGAAAGATGGAAGTTTATACGCTAAGGAGTGATACGATTTAAATCTAAAACAGAAAGCTCTCACTAAGCAACAATTACAGTTTAAAGATGCCGAATATTTGTGACTAAGCACACAACCCTTGACTGTACTATATTCTGTGGGGCAGATCCTCAGATAGTGATTTGGACTCCTGAAATCAATTTATGTCAGCTGAGGAGCTGCCTTACGAGAGTCAGACGCTTTTATTAAACTGAGAATACCAATGCACTTATTTACTTCTGTACCTCTTGACTAGAGATCCAATTATTATTCAAGGGATTTACTGGACTATATTTGTGACTACTGATACTGTTCAGTGTGTTATTTCAACTGCCTTTATACTGAGATACATAATGCAACTTTTATAAGCAGTTGCATAACTCACTGTCCCAACACATCACAATTTTCTTGACCGGTCACATTAATGCCCCTGACAAACACACATACACACAGACTGCTAATTCTGACACAGTGGAGTAACATTCACGTTGCCTTCAAGATTTTTTTGTTCCCTTTGAAAAATGTTCTTTTATCCTGAATTACCCTTTATATTAGGGAAAAACAAGGAGAAACAAATGCAACAACTCCATGAAAGATTGGTATGTATCTTCTTGGAGGCAACTGTCTCAGAGCTGCAGTCAAACACATGCCTTGTGTTTAGCTTCACAGGTTTTGAACAACAAAGTCACTTCAAAGCTCCGTTCACGTTCTCTTCTGATCTCAGGTTTTCTTTGCATTCAGACTATATATTGAGCTATATCATACACTCATAATCCCTTCTTAACAAAATATCAATTCAGTCTACTGGGAGCAAAAGTGGCATCCTAGTTAAAGCACAAGAGTAGCAATAGTCTCTCTTTTTCTCAAGAGAAACTGCAAATATCATCTGCCATGTGATGTAAAGCAGTCACTACAAAGCTCTTACTTTGTCTACAATCAAGGCCACTTAGAACTTCATAATCAATGTGAAGTAACCAAAGACACACATGGGAGTATCAGTCCTGAACAGAAACATCTAAATCAGCTCACTGAAGGCTTATGCAGCACAGCCCAAAACACACAGTCAGTGTGCTTTCCCTGTCCAGCTGGTGACTGGATGTGGAAACTGCCAAAATGAAACCACCTAAAAATATTACAAAGTGGTAAAAAACCAAAAATCAACCAAACATAAAGACTAGTAAAATCCAGGTAAGGGCAGATAGACACAAACCACTGAATCCTGTAGGGAAGAATTTGGGGACCATAAAAGGAAGAAGTGGGAATTAAAAGCCATTCTCCCATTTTAAGGTTAAGAGAGAGAAATTGTAGCTCCCAGGGTGCCTTTCTGCAGAATACTCTATCTACCTCTATCCTTACTTTGATGTGCCATGAAAGTTGCATTTTCCACTTTTTCATGGATTGAAGCATTTTCTATTCAACACATCACAGTCCAATTTAGTTTTGCCAAAGCAAACAGCTGAAGAAAACTGTGAAGCTTAAGAGGGGCACAGGTGTCTGAAGCACACATATATCCACATACCACACTACTCTGCAGCGACAGAAAGTGTAGACCTGCCCTGCAGTACTTCACCACCAGCTCTTTAAACCATAATACTCTAGGCTCTAATAATGCCCCTTTGTTAAATAACAATGCAATAGTTACAGGGCCCGTGTTTCATGCTTTCCCCATTAAAACGCAAATCTCTGCCTTGACACAATGAGACTCAAAATGGAATTCTGTGCAAGCAATGCAAAAGCACAGAGCTTGTGTCATCTCCTGATAATGGCTACTTCTGTAACCCTTTTAATTGCTTTCATGTTTATAATTTTATGCACACATTTTCTTCAGGAGGGAATAATTTTTCATATAGACTTCACAAGAAAGACATATACTACAAGATATGAGCTTAATTAAGTTTTCTGATCTAAAACAATAAATTCCAGGATAAATTAACAGAAACAATACAACAAGTAGCAAAAAAAGATTAACAGGAGGATTCTAGCCAAAACAGGCTTTTCTAATCTGGGGATCTGACAGTTCCATAAAAATAGCAGACAAGAAGAAATAATGGCAAAGTTAAAATCACAGTGGTGGTAGTCTATAATAAACCATGTATTTTGCAAGATTATGCTGTGAGTGAAACTTTGCACCGAAATTTCTTGAGCAAAAAACTGACTGTCTATAAAGTTATCTTTCGTTTCTTGTTCTGGTACATATGGAAATGAGAAAAGCCCCAGATCTTAAACTACACAGCAAACTGTCCCAGTTACAGAATTTACATAGCCACCTGAATAAAGGAGGAAGAAACTTTAACCATGAGAGACCCGTGGTTAAACACACAGTACTTTATGAAAATCCACAACTAGCACTCATCTCTGGATAACTGTCAAAGAACATGGCTGTAAATATTGAAATGGTGTCTCACAAAAGGAGGTATAATTCTGCTCCATTCTTTGAAGTTTTAATGCTGTTAAGTGTCTTTGCTTCTTTTTAGTTTGGGGATCAAATAATCAATTTTATGAAGGTGAAACTATACAGGAAAATTCTGCTGTTAGAGCATGGAAAACAGAATATTATAGAATCTGAACCTGCTTTCCTTTTCCATCCAACAAGTCACTCAAGGATCAATGTCAGAAAGGGTTTGATATAAGCTCCAGCTGCATGTCCTTTTTGTGACAGTCTAATGTGGCCCCCGTGCACTGCTCTATTACACCACTATTAACTACTTGCCATTACACTATTACTACTTACCAACTTATCTGGAATCCCAGAACAAACCATCTTAGAACATTTAATTCCATTAGAAAATAAAAATGAATGTACTGGTTCAACCCAGTCCCAACAGTAGACATAAACACTTCTGACACTCTCCATACCAACTGTTTTTAGCTCAAGAGATTTCCTGTTTCCTTCTACTTATTAACCCACCATGATTTTCTCTTCCAAGTACTAACCTGATCTCTCATTGACCTAAGGGACATCCTTTTAAACTCTGAGCATTCACAGTACCCACGGCAATGATTTTCAGTAGTGTAATGCCTGCCCTGTGAAAAATAATGGCTTAAACTCAGCTCTTGCCAGCTTCACCCAATGCTCCCTAGCTCTTGCACCAGAAGAGATGCTGATGGATGTCTACCTGTCTGCTGCCTGACTATCAACATGGCTCTATCCCTCCTCTCATATATTCCCTACCCACAGATGCATTGTTGAAAAACACCACTTAAGCAAGTTCTTCCATAAGCATATATTCTGACAAAACTGCATCAGTCTTGCCCCAAGACTGATAAAGAAATCCTAATTTTACCTATACTTGCTGTTTCTACTGTGATTAAAAATTAATTGAAAGATCTGGTTCACCACTCATGTAATAGTATCTCCTTTTCCAAAATAAATTATAAGCTTTTTAGCTGACACACATATTCTGCCCTGAGAGATGCAACTTTCATAGGTAAACTGCACCAAGCAACAAAAAGACCTGTAAAAATACTACTATCTGCTAAAACCTCTAGACAGAATCCTCAAGTACTTGACAGAACTGTACTTTATTCTTCTGAACTTCAAAAAAAGTGCCATAAAAATCCTTCTGGCTGTTTCTGAATTATAAAATACAAAAATGCAAACAACATTTTTTCAGTTCTATCCATATTAAAAATTCTTGTTCAAAAGATTTAATAAAATATTTTCCTGGGATTATAAAGCAACTTTTTCTAACAGTCATAAAATCATGGAGTAACTTCTGTCAACATGACAGTCTTTGGTCATTAAAATTAACCTAACCAAAAATTTTCTCATTATACACAGCATGAAATCTATTATACTTTGCCATGTGCTCCTTAGGAGAATCTACTACTTATTTTAACAGGGTGATGTGGGGTAATATAAACCAAACACAGAATTATTTTGGTTGCTTTGCCCTCTCAGCCCCTACTCGGAATCTATATCTTAATACTTCCATGGTAGTAGTCATAGGGCAAACCATAATTTCAATGTTTCTCTACAAATACTGCGTTAGACTGCACTTCTTTATATTGTCACGCAAAACCTGTGGCTTTAAGTAGCCTATGGTATTTCAGCCTAACTCTCAGTTGATTTATAGAGAAGTAATTTCGCTGCAGACCAAGGAGTTGTAATGAAATCAACACCAGTTCTTAACGATTCACATCACTGAGCTGTCATGCAGTATCAGTTTCTGCTTCTTCACCTTTGAACATCCAGCAAATGCAACAAACTCTCTAGATCTGATTTTCCGCATAAATTTGAATGACATAAACCAGGAATATCACCACCACAATCACCGTCATTGTGTCTAAGAGTCAAAAGACTTCTCCTCTAAATTACACTTGGAAAATTAGGAGTTACTTTTCAGGTAAAACATTAAATTAATTTTGATTTCGCTTTTATCAGCAGTCTATCAGTTAAATAAAGGTTGCAGAACCTTTAGGGAAAGTTTATAAACAACACTCCTATTCAAAGAACTTAGATATTCAAGTCCCATCAAAACAGCTTATCATTTTTAGAGTCATAGATGCTTTTCCATCCACTGCATGCAGTTAGAGTTTATGAATTTTGCATGCTTTGCTTTCAACTTCAACGAACTTGAGACAGACCCTTTGCTGAATCAGGACTCCTCATTTTGCAGGAACAAATGCTTTTAGAGCTGCCAGTAAGCAAGGTACCATAACTTCATTTAAAGGGAGACAATTTCTCTTGTTCCAGATAACGTAGAAAGCTATGAAATATTAATATACCCAACTCCTTCCTACATCAAATAAAGGTTTTGAGAGCAAGACATTAAAACATGCCTGACAGTCAAAAGGTTGCAAGTGAGCACAGTGGAGGCTGGCAATCATGTTTTCATTTTCTCATAGCACTGTCCACACCTTGTGATATCAGCCTCATCAAATACCTGCCACAGTGAGGCCTGCTGTGACCCTCAGACAGTGTCAGTGAGCTTCATTATTAAAAAACAGTGAGCAACACAGCTATGTTTTGGTGCCAGTATGTCCCTGACTTATTTTTCTCTTGAAGTACACAAAACAATATTAAGTATCATTCCACTAGAATAAAGCACTGCATTAATTTGGCATTTTGTTGTGAAATTTACTACATTTTGGCCTTGGAGGGCAAAATAATTAGCAAATGGATTTCATGGCTAGGAGCAACCTGAATCCAGAAAATCAGAAGCCTGAGTCTTCACCATCCTTAAACAAAGTCAAGCTCTGAGATATACAATTAGCTCAGAAATCAGGCAGAAGAAGGGAGGGAAGAACAAGTATTGTGAGGAGGGAGACAAGTAAATGGGCTTTCAGAGCCAGTCCCCATTTAAAATAGACATGTTGCTATCAGTTTTATAATCTCTGACAACTACCTTTGTTCTTGCAACTAACAAAATGAGTGTGTGGCTTTCCATTAATTAGGCTGGACTGTTTTTTCAGGAAAAGGGTGTCACAAAAAAATCTTTTAAGTGCATGGCGTGAAAGTGGTCATGATTCGGAATGTTAATTCCAATTACTACACAATGAGGTCTCTTAATCTTTCCCATTGCACCATTTCCCAGGATAGCAAATCCAAAAAGAAACTGTGTAAGAATTGGGAGTGCACTATTTGAAGCCTTCAAGTTGTTTCACAATTTTATGATAGACTTAATAATCTAAGGAATCACCATTTCAGGTTGACAACATGTGCAGTCACTATGATCACAACACCTGACAGCCTTGGCCATGTGAATTAATCTTTGGCCTGGAAATGTCAATATTTGACTCTTCTCTAGTTTTTCTTTTAGTCACATAGGTCACATGGGAGATCACTTCAGAAGCATTACAATTGCAAAGTTGTCCTGACATCAACTTAGCCTTTAATCATGGTAATTTCACTACTTAGATTTTGAAGCTGTACCTATTTTAAGCTACTTTGCTGAAAGCATAGGGTCCAGTAAAAAAAGTGAAAATAACTGTGGTGAATCAGTATTGCTGTAAATATGGATAGGAACTGAGTGGTAAATAGGTGTGAGATGAACAGTCTTGAGCTGATTTAATGTTCAGAGGGAAAGGAGGTCGAAGAGATGAACTGCACCTGTACGTTTTTGGGCCCTGTGCATTTTTGTGTTTGTGACCAAATTCTATGTTTTCATCACCCATTCACAGGGAACACTGTTCACTTCAAAGCTTGTGCTTGATTCCCCACCTAAGGTACTTACTTCACACATACATACTAAATGCAAAAGCAGTTCTACTCACACCACCAGTTTACTGCATTTTGTTTCAAGCAACTTCAACTACTATTTGAATAACCACTGAACTGGCTCAACATTCTCTTAGATTTGAACCTAAATTTTGCTCCACTGAAAACTTTCAAGGTACATATTACTGGAGTTATCCTATGGAGACACTGTATAGACCTATTTCACATTTTGTGAAACGCCTAAAGATCAAAGGACTGCATTTGAAAGAAATTTAGATAAGGAGCCACACACAAATAAACAAATGTCTTATTATTTCTAAGGAAACAACGGTAGCAATGAATATAAACTAGAATGTACTTTTCCCCATAGGTGACAAAAGAGAGAACCCCCCCTTAACTTAGTTTCTTTTAATGTATTTTATATTCTGCTTTCTCTGTTATACTTTACTGTTGTACAGTAAAGACATTTGATTTTAGCTATCTTTAGCTGGAGATTATATTTACTTGGGGGTAAGAGAAGAAGGAAGAATTGCCTTTTTTGTGTGTGTGCATCCTGGTCTCAGGTAAGGCATGTGATCTGTTTATTGTATATGAAATGGAAATAGATTTAGCTGTGGTCTCTGCTCCTGAAGGTTAATCACACGAATACTAAGTCTGCAACATAAGCTTCCCCAGAACTGGCCTCACATCACAGGAAAGAGAGACAGCTTGAATGAGTAGGGAACTTTCTGTTATGTGGTACAGTCAAACTCCAAGAAAAGCTTTTCCCTTATTCACATGTAACAATTTGTGTGTTCAGTAACAGGGCATGAGCTCTCATGGGCTTTCCTCCCTGTAGCACAATCCTAAGGGTCTCTGCTCCACCCCTGTAATTTCTTTTTACAGAATCTACAGAAAGCAAACATCTTTACGAGGTAACAGTAGTTAAATTCCTTTCCATCAAATGTTAAGCCTTTCACCATAATCAATTGAAAATGGACTGATAAACCTAAGACCACGTTTGCTTTTATAGCTATGGTGAAACCAGCATGGAAAAGATTATGCTAATGCATTTACTTGGGGTTACCAAAACTTCTACATAAACTGTTGCAAACTATCAGAAAAAAGATTTTGTACTGACAGTCTGAAGACCCTTTAGAAATATACATAATACAACAATAAAAGTGGCTATCATCCTTTAAATATCTCCAGTTGAATACAGTAAGATTTTGGAAATACATATTCACTCGTAGTACATTACAATATCATTATTAAAATAAATTTCTTACACTATGTTCTTGCAATGCTACCTTTGCAAATACCAGTGCTATTGTATAGCTCAGTTGTTTGAATTTCTTTCTCTAAACTGATGTCTTAAAGTAGTATTAAGCAATAACAATGTGAGATGTAATTTTTCTCTGCATGTAAAGCGGTAATAATAGCAGGTCATTTCCCATGTTTCTTTATCTTTGCATTTTTATAAAAGGAGAAAACACTTTTCGCACTATCAAGGCAAATGATGCATGCCACATTAGCTTTCTTCTGTCACAGCTGGTCAGGTGTGCTGCACCACATTTCCAAGCAGGTAGGCACAAAGAGGCCTGACAAGACAGTGACTTCTTCAGACCTGGCTTTTAGGATTTACTTTGACATGAAAAACTATCACTCTGTACACTGGGAAGGAAATTAATTCACGACACTTCGTGTGTATTAAAAACGTAGATGCAATTACAATTTTTTTGATAGGTCAGCATTGTTTCTCTAACACACAGCTTCACTACACAAGGCCTAAAGATGGTCTTTAATTAATCTGTTTTTCTGATGTCAATCCAAGACACTTTTCTTCTAAGTATTGTACAATAGAACTGCTTGCCGAGTAAGTGTAAAACATGTAAGATGCAAATTTTTTAAAAAGTCTATTTATTTTTTTTTAGATTGTGTAACACCACAGCAACATTTGCCTTTCTACATAATAATCACAAGAAAGAATTCTGAGAAAATCCACATATAGATACTTGCTAGTTTTGTACAACACATATAATCTTTAGAACATGTCATTAAAATAATTTGTCTGAACCTCTCAAGACTTTATTGTTCTAACTTTCAGATTCCAAGTAAGCCACATGGCTACAATCTATAAGCACCTGACAGAGGATGCTAGCTCCACCGAAAATTAAGCAAGTATTTCACACTTATGGGGAAGAAGGGTGTTGAATACCTTAATCTTCTTTACACCTTTCAGGTAAGTCTCACCTAAAATGTTTTGGTGGCTTAAGAGCTTATAAAAATTCTATTAAACTAACAGTAGTACAGATAGTACTAGTTCACACTGAACAGAGCAAATGGAGGACTGTGTTAATGACATACATGAGTTTCACAATAGGCTGTTTTCCACACAGCCTTCACCTAAATTCTATAGGCTTTAAACCTGAAAGATCTATCACTCTAGCACTCTAACATGTAAAGGTAAAAACCTAAAGAATGCATTTATCTATCAATGGACAAACATGTCAAATTTATCACTACTTGTCCTATTAGAGCAGTGTAGGACAGGCAGAGTGCTTGTCAAATATGTTCACCTGCCACATCAACACTCAGCAAACACAGTTTTCAAAGGACAGTAAAGACAAACAAAAGTCACAACACAGTATTCAAAATATAAAACTAAGAGGAAGTGTTCTCCTTCCAGTCACAAATCGCTTACTGGTACCTACCAGGCCAAAAGAATTATCTATAAACATCAGGAAATCCAAACAAATGAGTATGTGGTCTCTACAGTGTTCTTGAATCAGTCCTTGACAAAGATTATAAGAAAAGACCCTATGTGTTCTGTGGATGGTTAAATTCTAAAGTTATGGTTAATTTGTTTAATTATGAACTAGAAGCTCTTCATTTTGCATTTTTGAAAAAAGGTCACACAAGAAATACAAAAAAAGAACAAAGCAGCAGACAAATGACAAATGGTGAACTCATATTATGCATATTCATACATTTTTTTTCCATCTTTCTACAAAGCATATCTTGTTCTAACCTAGCATATGGGTAATTATCATCCTAAACAAAGAAAGAGGATGGAGGGGAGGAGAGGTCCAAGCTCAAAAGCCAAATCTATACTCTTCTGCAGACTAAACTCTGTTGTTATGAATGTATCCTTTTATTAACCAGTAATCAAAACTTTCTATTCTTTTTACTTTTTCTTCTTTTCACATGTTAACTTTGAGGTAACAGTAAAGTGCTAGCATGTGGGATCCACTGGGATTGCTACAAAGTTGTTTACAGTCAACTTCGCATTTTTATTCTTAGCAGTTTGCTAGTTCAGCTCATGTAAACAATACAGAGTAAAAGACAGAATGAAAAACTGAAAAAATTAAATTAATGTAATCAAACCCTAACCGGTACATAAAACGATGACATATTGACAGTTTGGTGGTCAGTGAACAAGAACTACAGGAATAATTAGTTTCTAACAACCAGCTTATTGTTCAGTGTTTGTGCATAAAAATCAATCCCAAAAGCCTTCTGAATATATGGAAGAGAAAAAGTAAAGTCAAGCCTGACATTTAAATCTCAGTGGTATCTAAGTGAAATGAAATGTATCATCCTGAAATCTGACTCAAGCCCTTCTGATTTGAAGAACATTACTTTCAATATGTTAAAGCACACTGGCATAACTAATATAAGGTTTGCCAGACAAAATAAAATGCTAGAATCATCATACCATTGCCATTTTGTGAAGCAGTCAGTAGTTCTGGGCCATTCTGGAAGAGAAAGGATAACTCTGGCAAGCTGCATTCACCCCTTCGGCCAAGAGCAACAGTTTTAAAACAAACTGCGGTCTCAGATTTTGTTCTCTTACCCAATTTAACAATTGATGATTTAAAATCTTCTTAGGCTACTACTACGCTTTGACAGACTGCCATTCAATGTTCTTTTTTTTTAGTGTACTAGATGGAGGCAATGCAAGTCTCTTTATTCAGTTGCTTTGTAACACCAAGTAAACTCTGAACAGCAACTACATCAATGTCGACTGTAACTATTTACTCTAATCACCTCCATCTAGACATGAATGGGTACAGACAGACATACGAGTGCCTTTCAGGTGCAGTACTTCACTTTTTTCAGTGAAGGACCCTTGTAATTAAGTTTTTTATCGAGTCCTTATTGGAATAATTAATGGAGACCATCTGTCCAAACAATATCATACTCTGCTAAAGTCATCTAATTGTGGTCTTCAAGGAGTAGCACACTCCTCTGAGTATGGTAATCAGTCCACATTTTGACAACATTGATTTTTTCTTTTACATAATTTTCTAATTAGCAATAATGCTGTGTTTGGATGCATCATGGTCTCGCTCTTCTGGCATGAGTTTAAAATACTGCCTGTATTGAAACTCTTTCCCAGTTCCTCCCCCCACCCATGAATTGCATTGAACTTTTGCTTTCTGTTTTTGTTTAGTAAAAATAAACCCAGTAGAGGCTAAGTTCCATGAACTTGTATTTATTACTACTTCTTACACAAACATTTATAAGCAGAAGTGAATGTGCAACTGTGGACCATCTGTAACTCAAAACCCCCAAAGCCTTTTAGAGTACAGAAGTTTCAGAAAAGTACAGAAATTTCCTGAAAATTTCCTGAAAATTTGATTTTTCCAAGAAAATCAAAACAGAAGAAAAGCCCTTTTCTGCCATATATCAGGTACTGAACAGCAGGAATCTCTATGAAATTAGTAGAAAGTAAAGCATACTGTTAACACATATTACTGCAAATCCCTCATCCTGGACAAGAACTTTAGTGTCCTTGTCCAGAACACTATCATGTTGTGATAGATTAGAAACATTCCTCTGTTCTTGCACCTATGAGTCCATAAAGGGTGATTTCTTTCACCTCAGGGCTGCCTCTTGTCTTTCCCTACAATTCTGCTGTATGACTGCATTTTTTCTTTTAGTCAAGTTACTAGGCAAATAATGTTCCGAAGAGGTGCTCTATATATACATTCTTATATTAATAAAAATTAACTACAGCATCCCAATGTAGCATTGCTTGTAATCCGTTCAAGTATTTTCATGGTTTTGCAGTGAAGATGTTTTAGACTTTTTTCTTTTTCCATTTAAAAAACATCCAGTGAATGTCTCAAAGATAGCTGAATGCTGGTTTATTTGTTTAGCTAGGAGAGGGAAACCGTACAGATTTTCCACCCTGCTCTGCCTCTAAACTGTGGATCAGAAGTCCATCATCCAAGAAAACACGCTTTGGCCTTTCCACTGAGATGTTCAATGAATATATCAAGAAGTTGCAGTGGTGAGAGTATTCTGCAAAAGTAATACAAAGAACAAGAGCTAAATTAAATTTTAGCTGCCACCTTTTTGCTGATCTCTGCTAATCTGAATGGCCAATCTAGACAGACGGCACTGCAGATAGGAACCATTTAGCATCCATACAACAAACACAAATTTCTACATAAATCTACTTAACGGGAAGTAAATCACTGAGGAATTTACTGTTTGTTCAACAGCACTCATTTTCCTTCTAGTTTAATTCAGGCAAGGAAATTAAATACCTTGCAACACAGACATTACTCTCCTACAATAGTGTAGAAGAATGGCTTGAACAGAGAACAGCTTAACCCCTTGGGTAATGGACAGCCAACCCCAATTAAAAGGAGCTGGTTAGCATCTCAGAAAGCAGGAATAGTTCCCACATTTGCTGGACTACATCATCCTGGTGATATACATGTTATTCTAGCAATCATTTGTCCACCCCCATCTCTGCTGCTGTCAACACTGATGATGAGTGCCCAGCACTGTGCTGTATTGCTTAGCTAGAACAGAGATTTGAGCTGCTGCTGTCCATCATCTGTTCCCTCTCCACCTACAATCTCAAAAGTGAAGGAAAGAAAGAAACTCCCTGCCAGTAACCATTTTCAAATTTCAGAGGAATGAAAACTGAAAATATCCAAAGCAGCTTTGATACTCCTTTCTGCTCCATCCTTTGTCTTCTGTATCTTCTGAATTTAGGGGATTTTTTTCTCTCACAGCTGGGAGCTACTCAGTTCTCTGTGGGACTCAGGAGAGGAGAAACGGAATAAATACACCGTTCAGTAAAATTGTGTGTGAAGGGTACACTTGAACCCTTAAGCAAACCAGCAGCAGTTTGCTAAAGCTCCAAAGGAGGTGAAGGCCTGAGCTGCAGCCAGGTCAAGAACTCCTCTAGTTTCAGTCTGTTCTCTGAAAACACACAAAGAAGTAGAGTGACACTGTGAACATCAGTACATATGAGCTTGGAGCATTGACCATGTGAGTAACACATGAATAGCAGGTGACTTTTCCAAGACTCATTTATCAAGGAGTAAAGGAAATTGCGGGTACAAGGAGTCTCATACACACCTTTCTATTGCATGTAATTTGACCACAAGCCAAATGCTTTATCCCATATGAGCATTCCTTGAGTTCTTCCTGCTAAGCAGCATGGCTGCATGGTGATGATCTCAACTTGAACTGAGACACCTCTCAAGTTTGCTCCTTGTGGTAGAGACCTTTTACCTATGCCAGATTTGTGGTAAGTGCAATATTGCACATAACCCTGTAGTATAGTAATTTTGATTTGTACCTTGGCAGTTTTGAATCATTGTTCAAATGATTGTACCATACAGGAAAAGTGAACCTTGCCGTCGAACTTTGGTAAGTTGCGCTTTCAGAACAACATTTTAAACCACGTTTGCTAATACCTCTGACAGCAGTATTAGGAATTTAATTTACTAGTAGTAATTCAACAAATTAAATCACTCATCTGCAACACCTTGATCCTCTCCTCTATCCACAGGCTTTATGAGAAGCACTGTCTTAGCACAGACATTGGTGTAAGACACAACTAAATTTGGAGAAAGTATATTGCTTTAACCAAGGAGGCCATATCAGTTCCAGAGCTGAAAGGTCAGCACAGCAGCATTAGTGCAAGATGTATAAACAATGCAGGGTTACTTATATAACGAGCTCTATCTCTTCTGACCTTCGAATATGAACTCAGGCTGTACAGTCATACCAAAAAACCCCCCCATGACATAAACCATTAAATTACTGCCTTAACTGGAAGTTGTCTGTGATTCATATCTGCTGGGGAAGGGGGTTTAAGTTCCCTCCTTTGTACTGGGGTATACTGCATATGTTTCCCAGAAAATCACATCATTTGTGAACCAGAAGGTCTCCTGCACACTCCTGAACACCCTCAACGCATGAATGAGACCGAGTAGCCCACAAGTCCATGGCCAGAGCACACATGCAAACCTCTGCCTTAGTGTTTTCATCTAAACAAGTTAGGATATCTAACCTCACATCTCTATAGTCTTGGAAGAGCTCGTACTCCTGGGTCTAATGCCATGAAAGCAAACTATTTTTCAGGAAACAGACTCTCTAGTCTTATCTTTTGGTATTCTTGTACCAAAAAAGGATGTAAAGTGGAGTACAATTTGGCTCTTTCCAGCTCTATGCATGGCTATATACAGTACTGTAACAAATGCAGAGCATACTTGACACAAGTCAACCTACTCACCCATGTATACAGCATATTTAGGATAAAACCATAGATATATGTACATGACCAGGATCTGGTTTAATGAGATTAGACAAGAATGAAGAGGATAAGTTTCTATCTCCAAAACTGTGTTACATATGTATTAGAATTATGAAAGTTTTCTTTTCACACTGCAACTTCTGCTAAGGTTAGAGGAAACTATTTTATTATTCAGATAAATTCTGACCCAGGTCAGGAGCTTCCTCATCTCCAAATGAAAAATATCTTCAGCTAATGTTGGAAGTTTCTATGCAATCCTTTTACTTCCAAAAATAGGAGATATGTAATAATTGCACCTCTTTACTAGAGCAATAAAAAGAAGAATGCAGAAAATGGCAATCTTTTAGCCTGTCTAATGGAACGAAAAGAACTGCATTACCGGCATTAGTCCTACAATTAGGATCAAATTAATCAATGCTTGAGTTGCAAAAAGCAGACAATTCTTTTCAGTAAGTGATAAAAATAAAATAAAAATGAAAAAATTAGAAAAGGCTTAAACATAAAGTTCTGTGAAATCAGCACTAAGGTTAAAAGTAAAATGACAGTACTTTCTGGTCAGAAAAATGTTAATATTAGTTTTCCCCTGTTTCCCTATTATTTAAAAAATATAGGGGTTGGGGAAGGGATAAAAACAACAGATGACAGATGTCTTCTGGCACTTGTCAAATCATATTAAATTTATGTTTTAAAATATACTTCAGCCATGAATACTGAGCTGCTATCATACATATCTCTTGAACAACCATGCTTGAAACATTCTGACAAAAACACTTCCTACATACATAAGCCATCTGAATACACTTGCACCAGTTCAGACTGCATTACTAGAACTAAAATCAACAGTATTATAAAAACTGGAAACATCTGCCTAGAAAACATCATCAAGTCCTGTGAAATCAGACTCTTCCTCAGCAGTATTTTGACAGTCAGCATCAAATATTTTTAGCTGAAGCCATCTTCAAAATCACAGCTAATACAGCATTTTAGGCATGTATTAGCACACAGAGAACTGTAAATATGGAACTAGGCTCCAATCAGTAAGAGTATTTAAAAAATGCCAAATACCTTTAAAATTAGAACATCCTCATATTCTCTGATAGTTCCTCTATTCCACACAAGTTCACCTTTACTTTGCATTTGTTTCACTAAAGACCTGCATTGTTTTGCTCACAGTTTAAGACAAATAAATAAATAAATATGAAAAAACCCCAACAAATAAATATGCAAGGCCTGGGAATGAAGTTTATCAACTAGGAATTATTAAAACATCCGGAGAAAGGCTATTTTGTTAAACATTGTTACATATTGTAGAGAGGGATAAGAGGGCTTTTTAGAGAAGTCACTTCTCACTAGCCTATTTACCTTGGTTGTAATCTCTTATATAGGTATAAATGAGAGTCACTACTAAAATCTGTCATGAAGGTGCCATAACAAATAATGCCAATGATTCCATAATGGGATATTTCACTCTGTGAAAGTCTTATTCTACTTCCATCAAGCTCTAGCTATTTCTGATGTTTAGGCATTTTCTGGAACAGTCACAGAAAAGAAAACTAAAAAAAAAAAAGGAGAAAACAAAAAACACTTAATAAAGAACCACAGTCAATTTTTTTCTGAATACTGTTTTGTTATTAATGTTTTCAAAAATGTATCTGTAGCAGGCTTGCATGTCTAACATTTCAGCTCCCTTAAAAAGTATCTTCTAAAGAGGAAGTTCTCTATTAATACATAGGTCCTACTGGAAAGCAAAAATTCTTAGTAACTGAAAAATCCCTAAAATTGGCTAAAAAACAATGTGTGGAACTCCTGCACATAATAGGTTAAAGACTGGCTAACTCCAAGAGTAAGGCAAATGAAATTAACAGAAATATCCAAGGGATTAATTTGATGAATAATAAATCAGAAGGATAGTACATTATCACCATTACTAATGTTAGAGCATATTAACAATGATTAGGCACAATATGGTGCTATATTAGTTAAAATTATTGTGGGTTGAGAGCTAAAACCCAGTAATTCTTACCATTAGGCTAAAAAACAATAATTTGAATTTAAAAAGCACATCTTTCAAGCTTCCTTTTCTTTCAACATCTTCAATTCTGAACCATTAACTGCTGTAGCTATTTCTCCAAGCAACTGAGTTAGTGACAACCAGTATGCACTCTTCTTATCATGAAACTCTGCAGAACCTCTTCCGTGATTTAGTTCCACTTCCAGTGCCAAGAGTCCTCGTAGTCTCATGAGAGTATGACTCATCTCTGTTTGTGGAATGAGTAACCCAGAACAGAGTGGGGAATCCCAAACCCCAAAAATGGATTAGTAGATCAGATTAGTAAATTCAGGCAGGCACTGGTCTCTAGATCGCATTTAAAATACACACACCAGCATGCAAAAATTAAGCCAAAAAGAGCCTTCTGTACAAGCCCCAGCAATTCTAGCAATGCTAACAAATTCCATGCTATTATTCTGAAATCCTCAATAAGTATGTATATCAATCTAAGTTTCCAAACTGCTGCAGTACAGAAATCACAAATTCAGTCATGCAATTTATCAGCATTAAAAGAGGGGGATAAAAATCCTGCTGGTCTACCTGCAGGCACCCTTAAATGTCTCCCAGTGTTTAAATGGCCTTTTCCCATGATCCCAAAACAAGAAAGATGTTCCGAGTATACATTACAACATAAGGGAACCTGGGAAAGAGAGTTGTGCACAGATTTACAACAAACCATTTCTCTCTTCATGCTCAAGCAGGAAAAGGACAGAGACAATTCCTTTCATTGCTCCATTTGTAGGAGACATGGCAGATCCACAGTATTAGAGTTCAAAAATGTAACGCTTCTTAAAGTCAAAACCCCTTCCTTATCTGACAGTTTCAACAGAGAGACAGGGCTCCTGCATCAGTTACAAATCTTGAGCTCCTACTGCATGAGTCCCTGCCAAACTTAATTTGTCTGTTTAGTATGAAATGTATAAATGATACAGTAACAGTTACTGAAACAGCTGTGAATGAATCATCAGCTACAGTAAACACCATTTAGAAAGCCCCGATCAAAACATCTTGGTAATACTGGAAGATTTGGAACTGCCAACACAGAAATAGACTTGCACAATCTGCTGGATCCTTTAAAATTATCCAGAGAAGGAAGAAAGGTGGAGTAACACAGATAAAGTGGCAGGGAAAGCAGTTCCTTTCCTTTGCCTTCATTTTTTCCTCTTAGGCAACTCTTCTGTAGCGTGAAGATTGGAGTGTGATAACCTCTCCTCAAGCTACTCATATGCACTCTGGTTTCTCAAAAAACCCCTACCATCTCACTGCATACTTGACAGCAAAACCAGCCATTTCCTCCTGTTTTTTGAAGAACAGCCTACAGTTTCCTATGAAAACAAGAGGCAAGGTAATGTGCAAATCAATTTTGGACATGACTCAGAAGCCAAAAAAAGCACAAGCCTTTCTCTACTGACTGCGTTTTATTGGTCACGGCAGCACAAAAACAAGCAGGAGCCTTGTCACACTGTTTCCACCGGAGGCAAAATGTAGCTTCCAGGACTAATTTGTTCTGAAGAGTTTCTTTCTGATATTTTGTATATAGATTGCCACTGCTTTTCTTCACCTAGATCTAGTCATTCTTTGCTTAGATGAACACTTAGCAAATTAGAGAACACATGATGAAACATCTAAATATAAACAAATAGATACCATAGCTCAGTTGTCACTGGCATTACTCTGTTCGCTTAAGGTTGTGAATTTTGTGACTGCACACAATACAATCTAAAAAACTTTTTCAAACTCTCACTGTAATGCAGAATGGTATCTTGTTCTACAGGTCCTTAACCCACTTACATGGCCACAGACTTTGTGACAGTGCAAAGAGAAATTGCACCAGGCAAAACACACCAAACTAGCACAAAAGATCTATCTAGACTTTTCTTAAGTTTCAAAATAAATTTTACTTCTGTAAAAACATGTTTTACTTCTTCAGTCCTTCACACTTAGACATCTGAAACTTTTCATCTCTCTGAACTCACCTACACATGTACCCTTTTCTAACACATTTGGTCTGCAAACAGAGGCTTACATAAGTATTTTTAACTGTATTCGTCTCTAGCTGTCCATTTCCAATCTACTACTAGACCTACAGCAGGACTAAGATTTGGAAGCACTTAAAAAATACTGACTGTCAATGTCTTCCTGTCTGCCAACTTTTAATACTGCAGATTTCTATATAGTGCTTAAAATTAATTTCCTATTTCGTCATGAGAGTGCTCAAGTTTTTTTAAAGGATGTGTAGAAGGCACACAGGAAAACAATGCACTGCAATGTATTCGTGCCTAAGATAATTTCTTGAGGATACTAAGTTTATTCAGCTAAGCAAGGATATGAAAATACGGAAGTTTAATGGTAAGGCCTGTAAGTGGAATAGCTGCTGATTATCTAGAGAATAATGCATTTCATTCAGAAGATCAGTATGTTCAAAAAAAATGCAAGTCTGTTTACAACAAGGAACAAGAATTTCTGGTAAGAAGGCTACTTTTTACATGAATTCACAAGAAAACAAGCAAGACTTGAATTTTAATTCTGAATTTAGCATTTATATCTCCTTTGCTATGAAGTTGGTTAATCTTTCTAGTTGTTTTCTTGTAGAACACATTCATTTGCTTGGAGAATGCATTCTGCTGCAAAACCTTTGACAACATCCACACTGGCATACAAAACTGCAACAAACTGCTCTTATCTTGTGTCCACCACTATTAACCTCAGAATTCCTGCCTATTCCCGCTCCCCCCCCCCCCCCCCCCCAGGCTAACTACATTATTTTCCCAGAGCACTGTCTGCTTTTCTCTCCACAGAAAGACACATGACATGTCATACAGACAGAATCCTTCTCCTCAGAAATAATGCTCTAACCTGCATTACCCTCCAATTAGGTAACTGCCTAGGTCAAGTGCCCTGTGTTCAAAAAACTATCAGGTATCTGTTTGTGATTTGACCATCGAAGCCCTGGCTGCCTTAATATTCCTCAAACTGGGGAGACCAGACAGAAATATAGCTGTTCTTGTAGAAGATCACTGTGGACTGCTGGCACTGAAAATGTCAGGTAAAGCTATGCTCCAACCTCTGCTCCAGCTATTTCTTCTTTTCTTCTTCTTCTTGTATCCTGACAAGCAACACCGCAGGATTGGACAGGGCAACCCATAATTGCAAAGGGCCAGATTTGCTGCCTTTACTCCAGACCTAGAAGCTATTTCAGGGGTACTGTCCCAGGGTATTATCATTTACATGCACTGTGAACCCCACTGAAGGCATTAAGTGGAGTTACAAAGAGAGAAGAGGGAGTTTTAAGGGACCCATACCTCAAAATAAAAGAGACTCTTCTAATGTCAAGGTGTGAAACATTTCTCTATGGAAAACAAATGATGTAAGGCTGAACAGCAGCTCTGTTGTGTTCCAATTACACCAATCAGTGCTATCCTAGGTTAGAGAAAATTAACACTAAACTAAAATACTTTTACACTTTCTTAACATATCCATATCATATATAATTAATACAAAAGCATCTTATGCAAACACCATCATTTTATTCACGTACATAATTTAGGTAGCACTAACCAAAAAGCCCACATGCATAAAACCCCTACATATACACACACAACAAAGTTTCTGGACTTCTACTTCCTTTATCCTTCTCTAACCCTAGAAAACATTGTCCTACTATTTCTGTGTAGAAAATTAAATCTAACAGCCCCAGTGGTGTTCTTCCTTTTCTTAGTAAGTGTTGCACTTCTCTGATCAACAGAAAGAAGAACATAATTTTGACTGAGGGCAGAAACGACAAGGAAGAAATAACAGTGAAAGCACCCAAACTATCACACATTTATTGAAGCCTTGGAACTACACAACAAAGTCATACCAAAATGTAGCAGCTGTGAATAAATTGATCAACTGAATAGATAATAAAAAAAAAAAAAAATCACATCAGTGGTTTAGAATGAAAATAGCAGCCAGGTCAAATAAAAACCAATACCTGAGAATTAATTTTCATAACTCTGTAATCAACTGGGGATTTGATTCTTTATCTACCAAGTTTCCTGGAACAGAATCACCTACTTTCTCAGCCTAAAGGACAAAAGCTCATGTTATGGGCAAGTTGTAGCACTGTCAATCGCCAAAACTATAAAGAACTGGGTAGATGCCCACAAATTCATCTCTATTACATCAGTAACTTGAGGATAAAGTATCAGAAATTTTGGTGTGGGGAATACAAAGTGATCAGATTATCAATCTAAATTTTACATATGTAACTTCCGTGAAGCAGAACTGCTTGATATCATAGAAATCAATAAGTATTAGATTTCTGCACTGATTTCTCCTCCTCCTGTGGATCTCTACTTAGCCCACAGAATAGTGTCATGTTTGCCTTCTGCCTTCTGCTCAATGCTGTCCTATACTTGCAAATAATGTTAGGGCTTTCACACAAACAGTCCTTTGCTTCCTTTTCATTCTTTTACTTACTCCAGCCCTTTCTGCATGAAAAGGTTAGCAAAAGTGTTTCCTGAAGAAGGACTGAAGAACTTTTCTGAAGGACATTTTCTCTTTTCCAAATGACTAGTGGCATCCATTGAACCTTTGATGGTTCAGAGGTCTAATACTCCATTTTCTGAGTAGTCTCAAAGCCTTATCGAGTCTGCAAGAGCCAGAGTGTAAAACACAGTGCAAGACTAAGCCAAGACAGAGGCTGGTTCAAAGATGCCTGACACATCTACTTTTTTTTTTACTAGCTTCCTGTGCATAGAGTAATACTAAAAAGACAAAATAAAAGAACTGACAAAAAATAAAATTAGTATCTTCATGAGTCAGTCTGAGAAAAATACTAGCTTTTTAACATAACTGGGTTCTAAACAAAATACCATGTGACCCAGAATTATATCTATTAAAGGCTTCTCCCAGAACTTAAAGCTTCTCCAGGAATAACATTGAGGCCTCTTCCATCTCAGACTAACCAACCTCCCTTAGCAATAATATCTAATCATCATATACAGACTGAACACAGGAAGAGGATTCACCATCACAAAAGAGACACAGAACTTTGCGTTCCTGCAAACACTGCTAAAAAGCTGCACATCACTATTTGTGTATTGTTGGGTTTTTTGGGGGGGTAGAATAAGTTTCTTATTTATAATTTTAAAAAAGCCACAATCCTAGTGTTAATTGAAAAAACTATAATGAAATTGCACCTCACCCCTAATCAGCAGCATAATCAAAAAAAGGTGATTATAATTAGAAACAAATTAAAATCACAAATGAAATCTGACTTTTTGTTGGGTTAGGTATGTTACATCCTGATGGCTCTGACATGTTCCAGAGATTAGCTGAGATGGGAGAAAACCAGATCTAGACTCAGAAGCCAGGAAGGCTGAGATTCTGTAGGTCCACTTCTTATAAATAAATAGCTTCATAGGCACTGCTCTGACAGTCACTCCTCTCAGTAGCTATAGACAGCTAAAATGTGGAATAATACATGTAAAGTTTATGACTCAAATAATTTGTTTCCATCCTTCTTCTTTATCCAGACATAGAATACAATCTTAATGCACTGGGGCAATGATTTTGTCGGGATTTCTGAAACTAGATCTTAAGCTGTTTTTGCAGATGGGAACAGAAGGTGTCTAATATGTGTAATTACCAAATAAACTTTAAGCTTTCATCTTGAAAAAAATGAGTATACTCTGAGCTTGCAATGCTTAAAACACGTGGGAGCTGCAGAATGACAAATACTGGCAGATTTTTTTAATGTGAGATAATTCTAGTTATTATGTATAATATCACATATTAATGCATAAGTTTTGTTGCACTTTCATTTAATGGACACAGTTTCATATGTCTGAGCTCTAGGAAAGATCACCATGTACTGCTATACACAAGCTACATTGATAAGTGAATATTACATCTAGAGCAACACTTAAAGGATAAAAATCAAGAAATCTCTTTAAAAGTACAAACTGTTTTGCTAAAAACATGGAATTGTAAATGTTATAAGCCACCTACTAGAATAACTCTTAAATCACACTACTGACACCAATTTAGAGATAGCGATGTTCATATACATTTCCTCTCAATGCTGAGATCAAGAACTGAAGGCATCAGTAACCTTGGAAGCATTTACTCTCCAAAACACTCAGGAGCAAATTTAAATCACATTCCTATCCTATATATTATTGTGTTATGATCTTGGTGTAGTACCAATAGAACCAATAACACTTGTAAGACCATTATAATTATTTGTGAACCAACCTAACACAAAAATTTCCTCCAATCAGAAAAATCTGTGAATTAATCTAGAGCTATTATCTAATCAAACTAGCAGTATTCAATTAACATTTCAATGTTACCTGAATTATAATGAACACAATAAAATTTCCCAACTATTAAGTATTAGAAATGGAAATATCTGTAACTAGAGAAATCTAAAAAGGTCAAATTACAATTCTGAATACCAAAAATGACTCACAAACTTATTGAGGCTATAAAGAATCTAAGTCTCACAAAATATCAGGGAAAATGTCTGAAACAAGTATCATGAAGCTAGGGTTCTTAGTAATTAAAATTCTTGCAATCAATTTAATAAATAAACAAACCAGTAGCATTGAAATCCTCCACGTGATTCCTTGTAAATCACAGAATGGTTTGTATTGAAAGGGACCCCAAAGATTATTTACCTTCAACTCCCCTGCCAAGGGCAGGGACACCTTCCACTAGACCAGGATGTTCAAAGCCCCATCCAGCCTGGCCTTGAACACCTTCAGGGATGGGGCACCCACAGCTTTTCTGGGCAGCCTGTTCCAGTGTCTCACCACCCTCACAGTAAGGCATTTCTGCCAACTTACAGGATTTAAAACAGAACCAAGAATATTTCTGCAACCTGTTAACATACAGCTACTTCTTAATACTATTTTTCACTAGCCTTTTAACAATGAAAATAATGAATAGCAGCACTCAAATTTTTAAACCTGTATCTAATTCCACGGCCTTTTACTCTTGCACACATAAAGTAATTTTTTATATATTATTAGGTGAAGTACAATGTTACCCAGCAAAATTCAAGATTTGTTATATTCAGTCACTAGTTTATCTCCATGTGCTGTGAGAGCTACTGAAAGATCTTCTGAAGGTCTCTTAAGGAGATTACAATAAAAATATAGAATATGTGATTCTTCCACCCCAGCAATACAAACAAGCCTATGTTTACTTTTCTCTAGGAAGCTGATTCTTCATAAACTATCAACAATGAACTCTTTCCCTTGACGTGGCCTAGATTTTTTGACATACGTGAAAAGTCTTAGCTGTGTCTCCAATCATACAGTTTATTCAATGTAAGTATTAAATATCTTTGCCCCCACTGCAAAGATTTTTCAATTATTAAATTCTTCTTTTACCTCCTTTAAAATTTGACCCAAAACAGTATAAAAGTTTCCAATCTCATCCCATTAAAGAAGAGAAGAATTTCCACCTATATAGCAGAAAAACTTATTACAGTAGTAATTGGGAAACTGTATCCTTTGTTGCTTTGTCATAGTCATCATCACTATCCACAAACACTCCATAGCCCTTTTGCAGATCACAAAGTTCACTTTCTACGAATCCAATACATATTTTAAATTTTTTTTCTTTATAAAAAGACTGCCACATATGACATTCAGATCACGAATCCATCATTAGCTTTCCCCCAAATCCTCACGAACTTTTTACGCAACAGCAGTAAAGCCTTTTACTTTATTTAATACAAGATTTTCAAAAGGATATTAATCTTTTAAAATGACTGAAATTCTACTGAATCCTTCTCATTTTCTTCATATAATGCAATTTATGTTTACTAGTTGCCATGTTACATATGTCCCGGGAACAAAATTTTGACCCTACGCTTATGGGAACAAGGTGCTACATAGCATGACTTGGTTTGATGCTCACAGTCACAGTACCTCCAAACTCCAGACACTTTAGCGATCATTTTTAGCATCTCCATCTCTACTTAGATCATCATACGTTACCAACGTATATTTTCACCCATGGTGATCTTCAGTTGCTGGTGGAAAAAGCCAGATTAGAAATAATTACCTAAGAACAAATTCTCAAATCAAACAAAGTGAAAATCCTCATATGTTCTGTTCCAAATCTCTTCACTTTTCCCCACTCTACTGTGGTAGGTAGTTTTAACTACCATCTCTTATGAAGGTGTGGTTTTTCATTTATGCCCTGGGGCTGTTCTTTCTACTCTGTGAAATGGATGTTTTGTTCGACAGCAGCTGACTTGCTCCGCGTTTTTCCAAGGTTAAAGCCTCTACTCATGCACTCCTACTATCAACTATTTTTGCTGGCATCTATGGCTTGCAGATATAGGGTGAACTGCTGTTAAAGCCTTACCCAGTTGTTTACCATCTTTCTGGAGATTTTCAACTCCAATAAGTCTTTTAACTACTCCTCCTAGTTTAGTTCTGCCTGAACAATGTGCTGCATTTGTCTCCTGGAACTGTGCATTATTTGTTCTTCAGTAACGATTCACAGTCAAAGGGTCTGTAGAAGCCTGTTTCACCAAGTGCTCAAGCTCTAAACACACACATTATATTTAATGAGCCACATCACAACGCAGTCCCAATGTACTGTACATGCAAGCTTGTTTCTTTGTCCTTTTATTTACTAAAAAACTTGTAAGAAATATAATCTTTCTCTCTGCATTACATGGGTGCATTTAATATGCACAAAAAAAAATTAAAAATAAAAAACCTATTCTTTAATTAGTAATCTAGAAAAAATGATGTGAACAATTTTCACTAATGAGCTCAAATCATGACTGCTTTCAAAATTCTGAAATTATGTATTTTGGCTTTTTCCAGAAGCAAGTTTTTTTTCTTGTTCTGTATGGGCATGATTAACTCAGGCTTGCACCTACGTCTGTCTTGTTTAACTGTTATGAAGAGAGGAAGAAAGAATCCTATAAAAATCACTATTTTTTACAGTTAAAACTTCACTGATTAGGTTGTCAATGATGACAGGTGTCCCTAGGACACTGCCCAGAACTGACTGCGGATCTATATACCAGTACTAGATTTTGTCACCTTTGAACCTCTTTTCCTTCAACACAAGACTTTAATTAATTTGGAAGGCACCTTGGAGTTATATCAAGTCTCCATGGAAACTTTTGTTCAATCTTTTGATCCGTTTATGTAAGACAGTACATGCTATCAACTGGCAGCATTTTAAAAAATACACCTCATTAAAAAAGATCTTTGAAGGTTTGAGTGATCCAATTAAGAATCATACTTATTATATTACTTCCATGCCTGCTGCAGATGCTGATTTCTGTATTTTCCTCAACAACCCCAAGGGAACTTGCTAGTCACTTCCAGAGCCTTCTCTGCCTACCTTTATTCTCGGGGTTCTCAGGAAGTGGTATTTGTTAACAGCAGATGAACTCAGTTGGAATTCAGAAGGCCACAGCTGGCCAGTTGCAGGTCCTAAGCAGTTCTCTAACATTTCAAGGATGGCTCCCAGGACTATACAGGAGCAGCAAAATAACCTGGAATACCAGGAGCAAGTAAAATCAGGGCAACGTGGCTCAGAAGACTGGCATCATCATAGAGTGCTAAGATCCAGTTATATGCCTCATACTCACAGTAAGAGCTGTAGAGAACCTTTAACAACAACTGCCTGAGAACAACTCCCAAACCTCTGACATATGTACGCTGCTGCCAGTGACACAAAGATTCTGGCATGTAGCTCATGGGGTTGAAGTCTGCCCATGTTCATGAAAACGAACATCGCTGCATGTTCTTGTGTGTTTGGTAGAGTGTGGGAACTTGGAAAACGTTTTTAAGTTCTCATGAAATGTAAGAAACAGAAATGATTATTAACAGACACTCTATAGACCTGGCAACGAAATACTGAATCAGTTATTGTAAAACAATATATGGGGGCAGGAAGAATCAGCAGCCACAAAATAAAGACTATGCTTTCTGTGCAGGATCCTCAGACAGAATTATAAATTGAGACCTCGCAGGGCTGTGTTAAACAGAACTAACACTATGCTGGGTAGAAATGGATTTTCTTAAGTAGTTTCCATATAATGGGCTTGGTAGCTTCAAGAAATGCCTTTCCCTAATGGTCATTCTATTGATGTAGAGCCCAAAGACAATTTTTCTAATTAAGCAATAAATTACAGCTGTAGCAAAGTCTGGTAAGTCACTACTAGACCTGTGCAGAGCTCTAAAACTTCAGATTGCTAAGGACACAGCAAGTCTCTTACCTAACTTTACTCATTAATTCTTTCTTCTCCACCTATTTTTTCTTAGGGTTCTGAGATCAAAAAGCTTCCTTCAGACCTCACAATGTCACTCAAAATGTAGGTGGTTTTGGCTCACAGCTGCTTACCACAATAACTTTTAACAGTTCCTTTCCTCTCCTACTTTTCCTTCATTTTCCCCCATGAAAAACCTTTATTACCGTTTTGATCCACGGTGGTCTTTTGTGTTTGTTTTTTTTTTTTTGGTAATTCTCTTTTTTCCCTTCTGAGGGGCTGGAGAACGGTGCTGTTGATAAGCTGTCTTTCTTTATGCTCAACAACTTGTAAGATATGACAGATGTTTGATTCCTTCCAGATCACTGGGAGGCAGCCAAAGGGCATACTCCAGATAGTCTCACTGACAGCATATGCTATATAAAGGTAGACCTGCTTTTTGACAGCTGTACATATACCTTCAAATTGCTTCAACTGACAGAGGCAAGATCCAAAACTTGCTTCTAGACTTTCAACTGGAATGCCTCATCATTCCTTCCTTCTGTAGTAAATCTTCAGCTAGATAATTTCACTTTTTCCTTTGCATTGTTAAGGGTTTCTGAGATATCTATAATCGAGGAAGAAGAAACAAAAATGCAACCTCAGCATCTAATAATACAGCTATTGGAACAGTCAGTGCAGGAGAGTTGATGGAAAAGTACAAGGAGCAATTGTTTAAATAGAAAGCTGTGGGGTATTCTTTCTCTAGAGAAATTTCTTCCTTAAACTTATGTGACTGGTTTGCAACCTGGGTGGGGGACTCGCGCCCTCATGCTGAAAACAACACTACATAATGACTAAAAGTTCTCAACATCTCTAGCCTTTTGAATCCTTCCTATGCTTCTCTCTTCATCGGTTTCTTAACAAGGTGAATAGAAAAATTACAGCTTATATACAACAGTATTTCACACCCTATTTGTTTGTTCACTTACCAAAAGAGAGGTAAAGCAGCTCACTTATTTTAAAAACAGTCATTATTCTACATATCTTTACAATATACCTTCTAATACCTCCTCAAGCTAGTGCAGAGTCTTGATCTACTTCAACTTACTGATTTCCAGAGTTCTTTACAGATGCAGAGACCAGATTTGACATAGGCATGTAATCGATTTCTACAGCAACATAACATGGTCACTTATTTTCTCCCACTTCTACACTGGTGTTTTTCATTAACATAAACAGCTTAGCCAAATGTTTTTCAAATGTTCAAGCCAATTCAGAGTTTAATAGTACAGGTCAATGATAACTGTGATTCTTGTCAGCCTATACATTACTTCTGAAAAACTGGACACTCCACATCCCACCTTCCCAAACAGTCCCTTACCTAAGTATCTTTGATTACATTGCCCTCTCAACAAACAGTCAGAAAGATCCGTGGAAATCCATATTTTAGCTTTTACTATCCTAAATACATTTAAGAACAGAGGTATCATTAGAGAATCCTGTTGCATTTTCCATACTTCTAATTCACAAGCATTTTGCCTGAAATTCCATTAGTATTCAAGTTTCCCTTAAAAACTGTAAAAGCTTTTAGAAATGGTGAATTCCAAATAACTGACTTCCACTGGGTCACTGCTACAGTTACAGAATATCAAAAGATGAGACAAAATACCAGACAGTTGTTTGTAAAAACCATTCTTGTTCATTCTAAATTACACTCAAATTTCAATAAGCATCTTATACAAAAGTAAAGTTTCCAAATCCTCAGTTCCATTTATCATTCTTTTTGCAAGAAGGTTGCACTCAATTGCATAGTTATTGACAGGAGATTTAATCACAATTAAGGTGCAAGGTTCTAGCCTGAACAAAAGCCTACACAGAAACTTGAAAAATGTCTTTAGTGTAATGACTAATTTTTTAAAAATGAAAAAATCTAGCCTTTTCTCCTTAGAGCCAAAAATTTTCATGCTCAGTCTGTACCTCATCTCTTCGCTAAAGCATAAATTGCCTAACCTCAAAGAGCAGTAAGTTATTATTATTACAGGGAGAGCACGTCCCTCTGAGGACATGTGAAAAAGAAAAGAGGGAAACTTTGTCACCCAGTAAAAATAAAAATAATAAACTTCCCAAACTAAATCTTAAACATAAGACACCAGGCACTGATAATAGGAAGTCTCTCCAGAAGCAATTTCGGAAAAGAAAGAGAACACACTGAACAAATGTCTGATGGGATTGCATTTGCCTATCAGTTGAAAGAAGTTCACATGTCTTAGCTGCAATTCCTCCAGTCCCAAGAAGTTTAAGAATTTGATTTGTGAACATCCAGTCACTAAAAAGTATCAAAGAATACAGTCATTCTCTTATTCACATCAGCTAAGTAACTTCTGGTGTACCACAGAACACATGTAATCAACATTTCTGAACACTAAAATACTGTGACAAGAGCAAAATCCCAGAAGGCTTCATCAAGGACTCACTGGTGGATTAGAACGAATTTCAGAAACCAGACTAATCCTTTTCTCTTCCACATACTCTACCAGCTATTTGAAAGTAATGAGGTATGGGCCAGTGCAATACTACAATAGCAATTAAAGTAATTAAACAAATATTGACAGCAATCAGATTCATTTAGTTTAAGATTCTTTAATATATATCCACTTCATCTTTCTACACGTGGTCCTTCCCAGCAGAAATTAATACCTCAGGAGGATATTGTAACCAGACGTAAAAATATAACTGTTTCTTGCTGAGAAGCTCTGCCACGTCATATAGCCTTTTACAGAAAAACAAACCTAAACGGAAGAATAATACATCCATGTTCAGAAAATGCTGATTCCTGATGAGCTTCTAGAACTCCCTAATAGATTATGAGAATCTTTGGTGAAGGGATTCCTGATGTCTAAAGATTTACTGTCATTTGGCAACAGTATCTACAAAACCAAGTAAGATTCTTTGCACATAAAACATCTGAGACAAAAACTACCCTCAGTTTCCACGATACACTGTTTTTGTAGATTCTTTTCTATGTCATGAAGTTGAAGATGCTTCAAGAAATTCTGTATTCTGGTTCAACCATGCACAAAGTAAGAGATGAGAGGGGGAGGTATACAATGACAAATTACTTGCCCATGCCTTAATTTGCTAAGATTTATAAAAACATGGCTTGGCATTTCAGAAAGAAAAATTTCTTTCCCCCTCTCCGCCGCTATCTAAAATGTAAGTCTTCCATAAAATAGGCTCTGAGTGAAAATTATGACCACCTGTAAGATTGTGTTTCTCTCTGCTACTGCGGGAACTGCTAACCACAGTGAATTCAGTAACTGTGAATCTAGACTTTGCAGGATGTTATCTCAAAAGAGCTAGAAAGACCTGATGTAATTTGATGAATTGACGAAACTGAATTGACAAAAGAATTTCCCTCTTGGAAAGAAAAGCTGCTTCTGAAAAGCCATCCAGGGCACTAACTCAATCTATGCAATTCTAAAGGAACTTCACCAATGTGTACAGAATTAAATACCTATTATATTTTCAATAGCTGCCTGAGGGATACCTGAAGCAGGAAGACAGATAATTATATTAAACAAGAAATCCAGAGTTTTGGTAGTGGCAGAGGAAGAAGATTTTTCTATCAGTCTACTGTTCTGCTACAGATTGTCAAAGGCCTGGTTACAGATCTTGAGCAGGTTAAAAAAGTTCAGTTAACCTGCATTTTCTGCCTTAGATTTCAGGCAACTACTTCCGAAATGCCAGAATGTCAGAAGGTATTTTAAAAATAAAAATTAAATTGCACTGTCTCAACTATGTGGTGGCAACATGAAATGACTGTTTCAATTTTTATATGTAAATAACATTTATGCCACCCCTAGGAATCTGCTTTAAAGGTCAAAACCAACAATCAGAAGTTATTTGCACTAACCAACCAATAAAACACTTGCTAAATTGTGTTTCTCTTAGAACCTCTGATGTATACTAGAGTGGTACACAGTAATCTTCCTGACTATGACACATTCAGTAACACAGTTCTGAGTAAAAGAAGGGAGAAATCAGTGACACCCAAGTGCTGGAACAAACAATTACATCCATGCCAAAGCACACGTCTAAGCTGGCTACCAGTGTGACATTCAATTTTAAATTGTTAGGTCACAAATTGAACATACTCCCCTCATTACTCACTTAATGCTTAGAAATATTCTATAATCTATTTTTAAAGTCTTCCTTTGTGTGCTGGATAAGAACTTAATTTAAGGGATTTCTTCATAATCTGGAGGTAGAACTTTAATGTACACTTAGAAAACCACAGCTGGCAGCAAGAACAACAAGCTAGTTGTCAAAGCAGCTTTCGGAGACAGACCCCATGCAAAAGGCAAACATCTGAAATAGAGTTCTGATATCCCAGAAAACTACTGTAGCTTAACAAGGTACATCCATCATAGTACTGTAACAGCTGACTGCAGATACGTTTAGAGCCTGTGGCTCATGGAAAGCATTCCTTACTGGCATTTGAGCCATCAGCTGGATCAACTGAGCCTCAAAAGGCTCATCATTTCCCCTGTTCGGATACGCTGAGACAAGGATTCCTGCCAATACTCCTACTGAATGTCTCTTACTAGTTTTAAATTGACACACTTGATTCAAGCAATTCCACCTAAAGGCAATTGTGGAAAATATTCAAATACTTGGTTCTATAGAGGAATAAAATCAAAAGACTAACAATTCAGAATGTTATCGCAAAATGTTAAGCGATATCCCTCTTTTATGCTACGGAAGAGTGAATTACTTCATCTAAACTATAATGAAATGTAGAAATTGGAAATGAATGTCCATTTAAGTGGCTTTGTGTGAAAATGCAAGAAAAATACAATTTGCTTAATAAACTGCTAGCACATTTGAAACTGTGTTTCATCATAATTCCCATTAAAGGGAATTAGGCACCATTTAGGCACAGTTTCACCAATATAGTACCTTTAACAAAAATCATTCAAGTACTGCAGTGTTCCCTCACCAGAGAAGACATTTTCAAGGAGCATTTGAAATGCAGGATTTCTGACAGAAAAGGCAGAAACTACCACTCACAGAAGCACAAGTTTATACAGGTTCTTAAAAGGTGTGATGTTTTAGCATTTAATGACCCTGCATAAAACACTAGTACTAAAAGAGGAAAAAATCTTTTCCCTCCTCATTAATACAGCTGTGTCAACAGAAGCATGTCACATGATGTGTGATCCTTCTCTTGTGCCCTTGTGCTTTACTTTGACAGAGATCAGGAGATTAGCTCCTGGCATACCCACTAGGCAATTTAGATATGTCTTCTGTGGCTGTAACACTCCCCACATCAACACTGTCAGTGTCCAGTTTCAGAAAAAAGGTTTTCTCTTTAAACAAGGACAGGGAACTTGTGTCACAGAGATGACCCGCTGTGTAAGTCAGTCAGCTCCTGTAGCTCACTTTTGCCAAGAGACCCCTGAGTACCTTTCCACTGAGCCTGCTGGACATGGGAGCTGAAGGGCCTTACCAGCAAAGCTGCATCAACTAAAAGTCCTGAGCATAGATCTGCTCACCAGGCACCAAAAAAGGTTGAACAGCAAAGCCCTGGGCTTGGAGGTAGAAACAGTAGCTGAGATATTGCCACTTAAATCTTTTGATGCTCTCTCTCTAACTACCTCAGGAATTCTTACTCCCCTAAGGATTCTGCAGCACAAAAGACATTTATTTTTTTGGTCTTTATCCAGCAAATAAAAGACACTTTCCAGGATTTTGGACAAATCAAATGTACGTTTTAATGCATTCATTTTTCTGGAATCCTTTTGCTCTTTAGGATAGAAGTGTTCAATTACTGTGTATATTTTGGGGCTATTCCTTAAAGGAACGGCCAAAGACAGGTAACACTTTTAAAACAGTGAGAGTTAAGCCAAGTACAAAAGTACTATTGTAATAATGAGCAATTTAAATACTAGAGCTGTAATGGGAAGTTCCAGGAACATGGTTAAGCTAAATTCTGCTTGGTTCAGAGCCAAGAAAATACTTCTTTTCCATATTCCCATCAATTACAGAAGTACAGTAAGTGTTTTTGTGCTTAAGTGCACTATTACAGGGAACACAAATAAGCCATTTTTCTTCCCGTGTTTGGAGCTAACATTTCTATAAGATCATATTACACATTTGGCAGACTTGAAGCATGCTCAGATTTTTACTTGTGTTGCATTAGTAAGCCATGCCATTTGAATCAACTGAAAATGGGTAGTATAACTGCACATCCTAACCAGACTACACAAGTCTACAATGGTCATATAGTTGTTTTTACTTCATACTGGTAGAAGTATTTACGCTTCGGAAAGCAGCCACCATGAGCAGAGAACAATTATTGTTAAATGTTTGTATGCAAACAACAGCAGATACATACCATGAAGGAAGTCCTTTAACAAAAAATACAGTTGCCATTTTAAATCCATGCTTTACATTGACAAATCTATACTGAGACTTTATTAGGAAAATTAATAACCTTACTAATAAAGAAAAGCTAACCAGAGGTATGCAAACACTTTACACACTTTTTAGAGTGAAATATATCACCCTCACAAACACTGCCTTCCATCACTGATAAAGTCTATCAAAATGTTAAAGCACTATAGAAGTGCAATGTACTCTCTCATTGTGTATCAGCTGTAGTCTGTGTGCATCATGCATGCTTATCTCTCCCCTTGCAGAAGCCCCGAACCATAGCATGAGTGTGTTAGGACAAAAAGGATAAAACCAAAAAAAGCACTTTCTGAAGCTTCCAGTCCCATGTGGAGTGTACAACAAAGACGCATCAGAAGTGCAGGTCAGTGAGTTTTTATAACACTAGTATAAAAAATTAAATGTCCTATGGAACTAATCATTATCATTAAACGAAAAATTAGAAATCACACTTCCACGCTCAACTCTCTGATTCATATGACCATCTTCGAAAAGAAATCAAGGTATTTCACTAAGAGTTAGACATCACATTCATATTCTGTGTGTTCTCACCAATCCTTTACATACAGAGTGTGTAAAGTATCTGACCATACAAAGATGGCACCTATGCAGATAGGAATGTTGGGGAATACAGTTCAATTCTCTTCAAGGCAAACTGGTAAACTCCAAGAACTGAAAGGTCTGACCTTACACATCAGGCTGCTACTGGCAGGAGATTTCTGACTCACGTAAGAATGACTGTGAGATAACTATGGCAGTTAGAAATTATTAAATGTGAAATAACTAATATGTTGATCCAGGAAGACAGCATGGTTTTGTGGACAGCTTTATGCTTCAGTTAAAATTGATCTCAACTGCAGTATTAAAAACTGTAGAATTATCATATCTGCACATATTACAGTTAGCACAATTAAGAGTTAAAATAGGTTAAGGCTCTCATATATTTCTTTTTGTACTGCAATTCTGTTAGGTTTTATTGGTAATAATTTGCATGGTAGAACTATGCACAGATCCTTATTTTATTATTATCTTTCATGTGGAAAGGCAACTATTACCCCAAATCCCTCCTGCACACCCAGCTGAAGAAAGATTTACTCCATCTAACAAACAATTACAAAATTTAGCCTTCCTTCACAGTGGCACAAACAGCAAAGGCAAGGCAACAACTCTTTTGAATGCTGAAGAGCAGCAGTGCTAAGAGAGTTCATAGGCACTTGAAGTGATCTTTAAAGAAGTCTTTAAAGTCTCCTACTCTGGAAAATTGGTCTCGACTACTCAAAATATAACCATTTCCTGGGTGCTGAAAGCACCGACCTAGCTAGGCCGCAAGAGGTAGTTCTGACTCACTGTTCTCCTTTCCATTACATTCCTAAAATTCAAGCAGTGAAAAAACTCAGATCTCCATTATGACAGTACACAAAGAAAGTGTCTGCACCCTATTTTGACCCCTCTTTCTGAGACAGGAGTAGAACAGTATTTTCAAACAAAAGGACTGCAACACATTAGTGTTTACAAGAGCTGATACGATGGGATCTCGTATAACATCATAGCCCCCTGGTTGTAGATGACATATGAGAAAGCATATGGACTTACTGACAATTCTTTGATTAATTTTCTTAGTTCCTTGTGTCCATGTTTCTCTGCGATACTTTCTGGATCATCACCATATTTATTGGTTATTTTGCAAGCCCATGTGGCCTCAGGACAACTGAGTAGAAACATTGCAAGGTTCTTTAATCCAAATCTGGCTGCACAGTGAAGGAGAGTAGGAAATTCTTCCAAATGGTTATCTGTATATGGAAACAAAGTCTTCATGAAGAACAGTTTTGCTTTTATAGAACATCTTTCACAAAAGTCCTCTGGAATATTAGTGCTATGGAATCATAGTTATCAAACTGCCAATACAGAACTGCATCCAAAGAACAGTTTTTCCAATTAAAAGTTTTACAATTCATATATCAATAAAAGAGCATTTAGTGTAACTGAGAAATCTCATTTTTTGCTGACAGAGGGATTTGAAAGCCCTTCAGTTTTATTGGGGAATAAGATTTCTTGCAAAGGGAAAAAAATCCCGTAGCCAAAACATGCTTTTGCTTAGGTGGAATATTTTTAATTTAAGACATTTGAACGGGACATTTTTATAAGTTTATGGTGCTATGTTTTGATATTAAAAACCATTTCTGAAAATTCGCACAAATACCAGAGACTTCCAAAAATTTGCCTATCCCTATAATGAACAATCACAGAACTTAAAAATTAATATATTGGATAAGTTTTTAGGATTGATCTGATATAACAAGACATCAATTTCCATCACAGACTATTTTTTACCTCGGAGGACTGGGACAGACAGTTTATCATTTCATCAGTCCTGTATTTTAACTCTATGAGTGACCACAAGTTACATATACCAACAAACAAACAAAACAGAGGTTTCAAACATAAACAATACTTCTCTCTGCCTTTATACTCTACTTTCTAATCACTTGTGGTTTGTTGCATACCAATTTGTCTGTATATCAGCATGCAGCATATCTCTTCTCCCAGCATGCATCCAGCCTGCCCCACACACCACCAGTTTCATGCACACTGAGGGTCTTTATTACCTATCGCATAAAAGAGTGCTTCCTCTAGTTTGTTTTGAATCTGGCTCCTGGCTCATTCAATTGACTGCCCCTAATTCATCTTACTTTCCACCTCTGTCTGCCCTCTCTGCAATTCTAGTGATTTACGCATTCCCAGAATTTTTTCTTGAAGGGCTCCAGTCTAGTTAATTGGGTCTTATAGAGGACCAACTCCGTCACCCACACTGCTCTCTCCTGAACCTTTTCCAGCTTTAATGTAACCATTTCAAGATGACAGGAGAAGAGCTGCACATGATACTCAACTCGCGGGTGAGCCATGTAATTTATGCATTGCCATAATTATGCCCTGTTTTGTTCTCTATTCCTTTTCTAATAATTCCTAGTATTTCATTAGCTTTTTGATCTGCTGCCTAGCAACAAGTTGATGTTATCATGGAGCTGTGCAGTCTTATTCCTCAGTGCTAATAGCCTGCTCAAACCTTCTCATTTTGTATGACAACACGGGACTGTTTTTTCCACTTGCAGTGCTTTGTTTTTACCTAGAATGAGTATCATCTCACATTTTACTGTATAATTACTAAATCTCTCATTCCTACCCCTCTCCTCCCCCATTAGCCCTCCTCCTTGCTACCCTGAATACCTTCTATCACCAGAAAAAAAAGATTTTTCCCAGTTGTCTGTCTCCTGGGTTTGGTCAGTTATTCATCCATGCCCAATCAATTACTGACTTAATCAGGTTTGCTGACTTACAAAAAACTACAAGAAATCTATAAAGCCAGACTTCACATTACAGCAAATGTATTTTATTAAAATTTCTATTAATTAGTCTTGTAGAGATAACACATTAACCTGTGTTAATGTTACACATTAACCTGTGTTATCGTAGAGATAACTCAATGTCCCCTGAGCTTGCTGGAAGAAAGTCTAGGTAGTAATGTTGTCTTCTGGAATTCTCTTAGCTGCCAGTCTTTAACAAAAACTTTCTCATTTTTACATTCTTCTGCATACTAAACTTTGGCTTAGCAGTGGTGAATCTGTGTACCTCCCCTCCTCACTCCTTTATTGCTCCTGCAGAACGGTAATACAGCAGAGAGTAAAGCCTCACTCCATCATTAGATATAAGGATTCAAGGAACAAGAGGAGTTCTTGGAATAGTCATAGTTAAGTACTGACTGACGAAAAAAATAGTTAGGACAACTCTTGACTGTATTTTGGACAAGGAATATTCCACCAGTATCAACCCAATATTATTTTGCCACAAGGAATTTGAGCGGACTACATTTTAGTCAAAAGCCCCATTAACAACCCTAACTTTATCTTTAAACAAATTCAGCGTTGCCTTAGTTCCACCAGGTAAAGAAAAATCTAACCAAGAAACTGTAAATACACAACACCTGCGTAAATCAAGTCACTTGTTTCAGAAGCCTTGGCAGGCTGAGCTTCCATCAACAATGTTATATATTGTAGCTTATATTCCTTTGTATTTGCAGTGTGCTTTAAAATCCTTTGAGCTACAACAGGCAATCTTAAAACTGTATATAATCTCAGTTTTTTGAGGGAAGTAGGTGCCACACAATTTCTTCACTCCATATTGTTTATAAACTAGGATTAATTCTGAAATCTGAAGAACTATAAATTTTACCCCAGAGTATAGGCATTTGACTTCTTATTTTTATCTATACTTTTCCAGCTGCAGGGAAACACTAACCCCCCCCATCACAGACTGAGGCAAATATATAGCAAACTAAGCGGCTGTCACATGAGCAGTAAAAATGTATGCAAGTAATTCTAAGGCTGGAGTAATTTACATGAACCCTAACCAATAGTTTTCATCCTGCTAGCAGACATGAGAAGGTTAAATACAGTCACTAAAAGGAGGCTTGACAAAGTATTAATAACATGTTCCAAAAGAATTTCCACTCATACTAATGAAACCTAAAACAATTGGTTACAAATCTGAAAGGGGAAACAACTCTATATTACCAATAGACTGGATACTACGATTTCTTCAACACAAAGAGGAGTAGGTGGCATTCATAAGCCTGCTCTGGGCTTATATGTGCATTTTTAAAGTAACACAAAAAAGAGGTATTCCAAAATCCCTTGGGCTCCTTTGCACTTGAGGTGTTTTTCCTGGTCACCACTCAACTCCTTCCTAGCTGGGTTTGATATTCAACCAGGACTCCTACACTTACACTCTTTGAACATTACAGAGACTACATCATTAAGAAACTAAATACCTCTGCCAGCCATAGAGGATGTAAAAATCAATAAATCAGTTTCATAAACCAAACTTTTTTTTATATTGCTCCCTGTAGCAAGCAGAAAAAAAAAGGCTGTTGTTAGGTAGGAATACTTTAAAAGCCATACAGCAGTGCCCAAAACTGCACACAATATTCAAGGTGAGGCTGCACCAGTGCAGAGCAGAGCAGGACAATCCCCTCCCTCGACTGGCTGGCAATGCTTTGCCTGATGTCCCCAGGATACGGTTGGCCCTCCTGGCTGCCAGGGCACTCCTGACTCATATTCAACTTGCCATCGACCAGCTGCTTTCCAGCCCCAGTCTGTATGAACATCCAGGGTTGCCCCATCCCAGATGCAGAATCTGGCACTGTCCCTTGTAGAACATAACATGGTTGGTGATTGCCCAGTTCTCTAATTTGTCGAGGTCTCTCTGCAGGGCCTTCCTACCTTTGAGGAAGTTAACAGCTCCTCCCAGTTTTGTGTCATCTGGAAACTTGTTCAGTATCCCTTTCAGTTCTGTGTCTAAGTCATTTATGAAGATGTTGAAGAGCACAGGGCCTTAAGATGGAGCCC
This sequence comes from Corapipo altera, assembly GCF_003945725.1. Lineage (NCBI taxonomy): Eukaryota > Metazoa > Chordata > Aves > Passeriformes > Pipridae > Corapipo > Corapipo altera. The sequence goes on from NW_020884876.1 coordinate 25,294,481, forward strand.
TGTGGAACCCCACTAGTGACAGGTCACCAGTCCTGATGTTACCCCATTCACTGTTACCCTCTGTGCTCAAACCCTGAGCCAGTTGCTCACCCACCACAAAATGTGTTTATCCAGCTGTGTGCTGAACATTTTGCTCAGAAGGATCCTGTGAGAGACAGTATCAAAACCTTTACTGAAATTCAAGAAGATTACATCAGCTGGCTTCCCTTGATCAGGTGGGTTACCTTGTTATAGAAGGAAATCAGGTTTGATGAGCAGGACTTTCCTCTCACAAAGCCGTGCTGGCTGTGACCAATGACTGCATTGTCTTTCAGGTGTTTTTCAATACCTCCCAGAATAATCTCCTCCATAACTTTATCAGGCACTGAAGTGAGACTGACAGGCCCGTAGTTTCTGGGCTCCTCCTTCTTGACCTTCTTGCAAATCGGGACAATGTTCGCCAGCTTCCAGTCAGCTAGGACCTCTCTGGATTCCCAAGACTGTTCAAAAATCATCAACAGAGGTTATCCAATGACATCAGCCAGCTCTTCATCCCAGGATTCTGGGATGAATCCCATCAGGCCCCACAGATGGAGCAGCAAGCTCAGGGTCAAGTAGGAGTTGATCGTTCTCACAGTCATGGTCCTCCAGCTCAGCGCGCTGAGACCCCCTTGGTCTATCATCCGTGTTGAAGACAGAGGCAAAGAAAGTGTTAAACACCTTGGCTTTATCTCGGTCTTTATCTTATCCCTGTTTGTGTGGTGACCGTCCTCATCTTGGAACCAGCCAATGATATTTCTGCCTATTGCCATTAATGTATTTGAAAAAACTCGTCCCCCACATTTCTGGTTAGCTTCAACTCCAGCTGAGCTTTGGCCACATGAATTTTCTCCCTACAGGGGCAAGCAGCATCTCTGAATTCTTCTCATGTCACTTGACCTTGCTTCCACTGGAGAATGCTAATAAAGAAAAGCTGTGGCTGTGTGGCACCTACACTAAGAACTAGTTAGCTGGTCATCACAATCAGGAAGAAAATGGTAAAGTGGTCAAGGGGTATATTTTTAAGTGCTTTAAGATGGCTTCTTCAACTTTCAACTAACATTAAGACACGTGCTTGTTTTTAATTAAGTTTTATTTGACTTGCACAAGGTTAAGAGGGAACTGATGCTAAGTTTTGTCCTGTCATAATCCCTTCTCTGCAGAGAATTCTGGAAAACCTCAGCTATAAAGCAGAGCATAAAATCTAATATTACTGTATTGTAGCACTGTCTTAGCCTGTGGGAATTTTCATAAAATTGTAGTAAGCAAACAGAGCAGCCTGCAGTGATCTTTCTGTAGATCTTGTAAGACATACTTTTATTTCCAAAATTATTGCAACAATACATGATTTTTTTAACAATTTAAATAGGCACTTAAGGTGACTTCTACAGTGCCAATCCCTTTCCTCCCCCCCATTATATTGCTAGCAGCTGAAAATCCAGTCAGTTATTTCTTCTTTTGGGATAAATGTTTCAGCTTGAAAGAAAGAATTACAGAAATCAGGAAAAGATTTTCTACGTTGCTAGCAGTGTTAGAAGAAAAAACACAGCATTTTCTACAAAGCAAATTCAGAACCTGTCATAACCCTTGATGTTTAAGTTTAATCAGAGAAGCAATAATATATAGTTTTTAAAGAAATGAAAATTAATTAATAGTGGAAAAAGAAACAGTTTTTTCTCAAGTAGATTGCCATCTCTTGGACAGGAATTAATGCAGTAGGAATTCCCAAATCTAAGGATTCGTGAGCAGAATCAGAGCTTCCCATGAAAAACAGGAATATTTATCAAGAAATACTTTGAAATATAAGTTTGGATATGTTAGTATGCTTTTACTGGATTGTATTAGTAGAAAGAAAGGAATAATATATATACAACGTATCCTGAAATCAATTTGGTACAGAACATACAATATTCCAGACAGTACCTCCAGCGTTAGTCACATTCTTCTGCAAGGGATGACACCAGCACTAAAAATCCCAGAAATGTCTTGGCTCTGTCTTTCAGTTAACCCTGTCATTAAACACAATATTTCCCCATGTATTCTATTGTGCATTTAGCTTTCTCATCCGATTGGGCTTCCTGCATTTCCCTTTAGAGACTGCAGAATAACCTCTTTAAATATCATTCATTACTAAAACATTCTTCTCCTCCATCACCTGAAAAAAAGTCTTTCTCTTCTGTATTGCTAGTAAGGAATATCCATGCATAATCTATGTTTTTTCTGGTAGAGATTCCTGATTTACTTCTTTGGTTACTACAATAAGTAGTACAATTTGACACTTCATCAAAAGCAAGCAATTGAAACTCATCTTATGCATGTAGTCTAACAAATGAGATCCCATAGAGAAAGAATAGTACAGCCATGTTAAAGCGATTGCAGGAGTATTGACCTAATTTTTCATATTGCAAGGAAGTTCACAAAGTTTGATGTGCCACTCAAACAATTCTCTTCGCTTAGATGGTAAGAGAGTGAAATTTCCTGAATACATATCTGCATCTTTTGAAAAACTTCCATTATCAGAAATCATTATATCCAGCAATATACCTATCCTAAGCAGGTAAAGTTGTTCTGTTAGACACTATGGTAACACAGTAAGTTAATCAGGACATTTTGCTCTTTTTATTAGTACTTAAAAGAATTGGGAATACTGAAAATCAAGTTGACCCTACCCAGGGAAATAGCAATGGATAATTTTACTCTAAGCACATCTTATTTATAGGCAGTCTTGCATATACACTTTAGTATAGAGACAAGTCATCACATACACTTATAAGAACTGGTTATATATTGATATAATAGACTGGGTATAACAGACCAGTCAATCAGAAAAGCTCATTTTAAACACAAAACTACACATAAGGCCTGTCATCAAGTGTTAAAAGTCTCCTACCTAATTTGAATAAATGAAAACCAAAAGACAAGTAAATCACCTCAGGGTTTGCAAGGAAAAAAAAAACCACTAAAACTATAAATATGATCATGATGTGTACATGATAGGAAACCCACAGTGAAAGTTGTGTAATAGCATGAACACACTTTCATTCTTATTGCCTAGAATTATGAAAGTGCAGAGATTCTGCATACAAAATAAAGACAGTTATAAGATTTCCTTAAATAAGGCAATCTCAAACTATATACTGAAGAGTGAACCAAACAAAGAAGTGCTACTCAAGAGTATTATTCAGACTTCAGTAACAGATGGATTGAAGTAAAATGGTATCAGAGTTAACCTTTTGCATCTTTGCCATCTGTCTTGACTTGGTCATCCTAGACACTGACTGCTCACAAGTACTGCATCATCATGCTAAAAAAAATGTTGAACAGCCAGTCTGGGGGTGGGAGCGGCTCTTGAAAAATTATGTAAGGAAACATGCATCTTATGATGTCAATACAGGCAAGCATCACATTGCATTATTCTTTCATTATATCACCAGCATTTTACAGTTAGTTTTACACTGCCAAGTTTTTAATCTCACTTTGTGAGAAGTCAAGCCACACAATTAATTAGTTACCCAATAAAATTAACATAAGTTCTTCATTATTGGTTCACTTTGAGCTCACTGAACTTTCAAGCACAGCAATTTACCAACGGTACCCTGATGTGCTAACTATAATGTTAAAATAAAGCACCAGTGTAGAACCATATAGAAAAAGGTTTCTCTTATCTATGCCTCACACTGCAAGACTGACCTTCTTTAGTTCTCTACTGGACATGTTAAGTGCCTGTTTGGGATGCTGTTATAGGGAGTCAAAGATGCAGATTTATATACCTTTCAGGCAGAAGAGGGATCAGAGCACAGACCTCCCACATTCTGAGTGCTGCCAGCTCTGCAACCACATCTTTCTTTAATGAAGAATCTAGGCATCTAACTTACTACCTTCTTTTTGTGCATATATTAAACCAGTTCATTTTAAGAAGGTCACTACTTGGCTCAAGCTCATAAGCAGTCAACTTGCTCTTGAACTGTATTGGCCTTTTGGGGGAGGATAGCAGGTTGGTAAGTATTATTCTCAATGTTCAAAAGCATGCCCAGATCTAACTGGTTGCTAGAGAAGCAGAAAATCTTTTGTTCATCAGAACTAACATTTCACATTGGGAATGACTCTTGAATGTGTCCTGTACACCCCCATCCTGCAATCTTATAAAGGAAAATGTCAAGGACGGGTGCCTCAATTATTTGCTTCCACTAACTTTGACATTTAAGCTCATTTTTTGATTACAAGTAGAATCAATTATTTCTAGTACAGAGGGGTGAATTGCATCAACAAAGAAACTGCTGAAAAGGAAAGAAAGCATGATAGCAATCACAGTAAAGCTACCTCCAAAACTTGTTGTATTTGGTTATGAGAAGTGTTATGTTGTACTTGACTGTAGAGAGCTTATTTTCTTTTAAAATCACAATCCAGCTACACAAAATAGGAGCCAAGCAACAGCTCAAACACATCCTTCTCAAGTATTGTAGAAGGGAAACACATTTTCTTGAGTGTTGTTTTTCCCCAGAAGCTTCTTAGAAAAGCTGAGGTCTAACATACATTTGAAATAACCTCATAATGATGTTTTCAAAACACAAGCTAAATAATCACACTCTTGGTTTATTGCAAACCAGTTTGGATCCTTAATAAGTGGTCAGTGAATTCAACCAGGGCCCTCAACAGTAGTTTCTGTTGATACATGGCTGAATTGTGCATATAGTGTATTTACTGTATAAAGAAACCCTATTTAACTCACTAGGATGCCTTTTTTAAAAAATTAAGAAAAATAAAATTATATTTTGCCACAAATAATGGAAATCATTAAGTGTATAGGTACTAAAACTGAATGGAGAAGTTCAGTGCTAAGTTCAAAAGCCCTCTGTTCTCTTCAGACAGAGAAATCTTTCAGATTGTCTCCCATCTTGGAAATAAGAAGTTTAGATTGCATTCCAGAAGACCAATTAGTAAGAAACATATAATGTACAGGCATCTCCACATTACTTTGTTTTCTCCACTAGTATAAATGCGCTCAACTGTAAAGCTGTCAACTTGCACTTGATCCAATGCTGATCAAAAATCCAGACAAGCATAAATACATAGTACTGAGTCACAAAGTAATGATTTACAGAATTCTTTTTCCCAATATACACATTGTGTTTATTGTGGATTCCTCCATTTCACTAGTGACTTTACATACTTAAATATTGTCTTATTAATATTTTTATGTAATAACCATAGCATCAGTAACAAAAATCAATGCCTAGAAAAAGTGACTCACCAGCTTGTTGGTGATGCTCTTCTCCACTTTGGAATGGGTTGAATTCATAAGTAGATACTTTGCTTTTCAATAACAAAGTCAGAACATTGTCCACCTTCTCTACAGAAGAAAACTTCAATGTCTAATTAAAAGAAAAAAAAATTAGTGCATTTGTTGGATATGTATTTTCAACTTTATCCTCCGAGTGCTGGCGAATTAAATTACTCAAAACAGTACTAACTCTTAGTAAGAGCAGCATAATTTTTGAAAACTATACAAGGGATATTCTAATATAGAAGAATCATGACAACATGATCCAACTGCAGAAAAACATTTATAATAACACAAGAAGTTCAGCCATCACTTAAAAACTTCTGGGTGAGGTACAAGGATTTATGTTTTACTACAGTAGTAATTCAGGATGAGTTTATAGTAACTCTGTTACCCAAAACCTTTACATTAAGATTGTGGACTTGTCTAGGTAGGAAACAGCTTCAGTTCCATCAGCCAAGGCTTAACATTGCTGACAGAATAAGGAACTGATATCAACCAGATAGATTAGTTTACTAATAAACACATAGTCCTTAGACAAGGGAAATTCTCACTTACTGCCATGAGATCTTTTTTGGATTATCTCCTCCTGGACAGAAGGCCAAGATCTATTCCTAATGACTTTCAAGGTAGCCATAATTAAGTATTTCTTTGCTTGGCATGACAAGAAAAGCACAACTACAGCGATCTGAACAGTAAGGACATTTCACACATAGTACTACAGTGCTAGTCCAGTCTGTGCTGCACCAGGCAGTTGCTCAGCCACAGCAGACAGGCACATGAGGGAAGCTGGTTTACTCTGCTCAGATGTGAGCAGCCCTGCATTAAAGTTTGCCTTCCCACAGTTGAACTGTTTCTGGTCAAGACAATTTGGGGATCACTAAAAGGGAACATCTGCAGACATGCTTAGCATATGAACTTAAAAAGAAACTCTGTGACTGACATGCTGAAGAGAAAAAGGACAGAGGGGTCTACTGATGAAACATGAAGTTTAATTCCCAAGGCTGTTAAAAGGGAATGAGAAAGTAAGTATGATGTGACCAGAAAATGTTGAATGAACAGGCAGGATATAATTTTCATCTGATTCCTACTCAGAATTAGAAGTCTGTGCAGGTAGGAGGCTAACAATATGATTGTTTATTTTTCCCATAATTAACCGTGGCCCTTCCAATATTATGATACATAAACCCCATCATATTTCTTTTCATAATTCACACCCTTTCTGTACCGTATGTACAGAATGTATTGTCACATTACATTCTCTGTATTTTTTATTCAATAATGATGAATACATAAATTAATCTTCAATAACCAAAGCAACAAGCATTAAAAAAAGTCTCTGCCTAGGAAAAAAAGATCTTTAAAACTCGTTCTAGAATAAAAATTCAACCTGAGTACCAGACTTACAGTGTGAATTGAGAAAGCATGTGCAAAACCTCCCAAATACCTATAACCCCCCCAAACTATTAACATGAATAACAACATTATATTTACAAATTATTAAGAGAAATGAGGAAGTTAAGAAACCATACTATTCTCTCTTGTTCAAAGTAGGTCTTCTTAGATATGGTATCTTCATTGGTACTACCTTCATAAAGTTCAGTCTAGAGCAGGACAAAACCAAGTAACAACACAGGAACTACCTCAGATGAGTGTATATGAAGATATTGTGCCATGAAGAAAGAGGCTCAAAACAACTGGTATTCACTGAAGCAACTATATAGCAGAAATTCCAATATATAGAGAATAAGAATTTAGGTGGTCTTCTAGACAAACTAAACCCAAAGCAATATTTTTAAATCTCCATTTAAAATGGCATCCCTTACACATTTTGCTACCTATCTAACCTTCTCTGTTAAAAAAAAAAAAAAAAGAACAAACAAAACAATGAAAAAACCACTCAAAGAACATCTGCATACAGAGGAGCATTTTCAGAGAGAGTCCATTTCAGACTTGTCTTGTATATCAAAGCCAAATAAACATCCCATAGTCTCTTTTCAGCAAGCACTGAGTAATCTTGCCTAGACGGCTCTTCTGCTTTTTAATATGAGCTGAGGCAAGAACCCTTCCTTATTCCTTTTATTCAGTCAGAAATCTAGGGGAGGAGTACCTTAAGAATGCATATCTCTTACTTCACTCTCAGACAACCAAATTTACATGGAATAAAACAATGTTTCACAACCTGAGATGGAACAAGTTCTTGAACTGAGAGGTGCACACAACTTCAGGAACTTGCAGTAAAATTTTTAAGGCTGCACACAGTTGCATAGTTTACCACATCAGGCTAACTTGGCTTTTACAAGCTGTTGAGACAGATATTAGGCTGTGTGATCTCCCAAACTAAATAGATTAAATTAGAGCTAAATTTCTCGTACTTTAACAGGCCTTCCAGCCTATCCATTTCTATGATTTCCAAGTTAAGCACCATACACTTCTTATGGAGTTACCAGTGCAATTTTCTTCAAGTTTTCCGCCTCAATTTTTTTTTTCTCTTACTCCAGGGATCTAAAATCTGAAGACTCAAGCACTGATTTAACAAGCTACATTGCTAACTAAACCATAACAAGTAGCTCTTTTCTGCTACTCTACAACAAAGACACAAAATGAAAATCTAGATTAATTATTAAAAAGAAACAACCAAACAAAAAACCAAAAAAACCCTCCAAAACAAACGAATAAATCTATGTTAATGTCTTTTATATCACATACAGGAGGGCCTGTTTCAGTACTTGTGTGAAGCTAATAGTAGAAACAACAGTGAAACAGAACTAGCAATAGGGCCATTGTGCACTACCCAGCTCCATACCAACATAAAGGTCACCTCCCCAGGAAGGAATTCAGTTTAGAGCCTTTTACTTTACTGCCCATTCCTGCTCCAGATATCTCACAGACTCAAACTATGCTGCACTTACATATTTTAATGTACCCTACATGGCTCTCTATAGGGCTATCAAATCTTCCCCAGAAATCTCACCAATACTACAAACCTAAATTCATGTTGAAAGTTCACCAAAGCCAACAGAAGCAGAATGGTATTTAAAATTAAGCACTGCAAGGGAACACTGACCCAGTCAGGAGTTTGAGGAAGCCCATATTTTATCTGAATAAAGACCTACAACGTGACAGAAAAGAAGTAAAAGCACTACTTCCCCCAGCGTCCCTGCAGCCACTCAGAATTAAGCTAGTGAGTTTGTAAGCAATGCTTCCCATGGTCTCTGCAGCACAGCCAGCTGTTCTCTGCTTCACTCTTGGAGGTCTGGAAGCTTGGTCCTTCTGCAAACACCACTACTTGCTCCAGAGCTCGTCACCAACAACTTAACTCAGTAGTACCTCCCCAGGTGTAGGCACCATCTCCCTTCCCTCACTCCTTTTCAGAGCAACAGGACACAGCTGTGAACCGAGAAGCCCCAAGTGCTGACCATCACACCTGGGCTTCCAAAAACATCCTTGAAAAATGAGACCAAGAACACGTTTTGCTACTTTTGCGAATAAGACTATCTACTTTCTTTAGTAACTGCTCACCAAGCCCTGAAAATCTGTGCCACTGAAATGCAGCATACACAGCCACTAAATTAATGTATTCCACACTGGCTTTAGCAGTACTAACAAGGTTACATTTACATAAAGATGAACTTCTCCAGTAGTTCTTACATATCAGACACTACTTTATATGCACTTCCATATCTAGATTACTTCTGCCAAAGAGATTCGGCTAGGTTTAAAAATCACTCAGGCATTTCTGACAATTTTAGGCAGTGATAGAATATGGAGAGCTTTCATACCTAGAGGAAAAAAAAGAAAGAAACATTTTAAAATAACAGCTGCTGACGTGGCTGAGAAGATTGAAATATTAAATACAGTTTCAAAGGAAGTATCTCTGGGGATCAGGTAAAGGCGCATACATAATATCGCCACAGAAGTCATATAGCTTTTTACAAGTTTAAAGGCTGCAGTTTATTTTCATTCTTGTTTTCCAATATGCACCGTAACTGGAATCCTGTTTGATGACTGTGATAAAAACATCATCTATGATACCAAGTATCTCAGAATCATAGCAGTATTATTCAATCAAAGTTTGTTACAAAGACTTCCCTAATCTCTCCAGATATTCTAAGTCACTCAAACTAACATGAATGTAACAATTTCAGTAATAAGGATATTACCTTGTTTCAATTTTTTTTAAACCTAATAAATCTGTACCAGTAAACTCCAACACTAAATAATTGAACCAATAACTCCATTTGGTTGAAAATCAGATAGAAAAAACAATGCAGCATGTAAATCTAGCTGAAATAAGAAGCTGATGAGAAGTAAAAAATGAAATATGAAGAAGTTTAATTATGAGTTTTAAGAACCTTAAAATCAGTCTGTACATTGTGTTACTGTGAGAACATAAACTCCCTAAGAGAGTTTCTTTAATGTAGAATTATATAAAAAGGAGAGAACCAAAAATCACGGCCTTTAGCCAACATGCACCCTCCTACATTCTTATAGCAAGGTCATTCAGCATTATGATTCAGTTATGATCCCAACTCTTCCTACTTTACTATAAAATTTCAGGTTTTTTCTTTTGAAACTTATGCAAAGAAACTTATTCAATTTGCTTTATTTATTTCATTACATTTTAAATATATATTTGGTTACTTAAAATGGCTTGCTGATATTGGTAAATGTGTTTTAAATTCAGACAAATTTGGAACACAGAAAATTACAATCTGTCAGATGTAGCAAAGAATTTTATCCAAAGCCATAATGTGTAAAATCTTAGATTATGTTTAATCTAAACTTTAGCTAATGTAAATCTTTAATTGTTCTGTAAAACCAGATTCATAAATGCAGCAGTACCACACTATTTGTTAGTCTCCCACCAAGATATATGAACTGACCTGACCATTGGTAAAATGAATGGATAGCTGTAAGTCTATTTGTTGGGTTTTGTCTATCTGTTTGGCTTTATTGGGGGACAAAGTGGAACATCACAAAGGAGCTGAAAAGGTTGGCAAGACAATGCAGAATACAATGAAAACATTTTACCAAAGGCTGTGCCTTTGGTATGCACTACTGTAGCAATTTGCTTTCATCACAGAATTTTAAAAAGGAGATACTTCTCAGTTTGCAAGCACTTCTGAAGATCTTAAACTTTTCTTTGAACCACAGAGTGATATTGCTTTGATCAATAATTGCCTTTCTATTTTATATCAGTTTTGTTTTCCATTGTGTTTGATTGTTACTTTGCATAGATAAACGCCTGTTGCCCCAGGATATTTTTGCAAATAAGCTGATAGTCTCAAAGGTTTTAATTATCCTGGTTAAATAAAAGTTACTATTACTCCTGCTACTTGATGGGAATTCTAATTAGTATCAAGTCTGTTTTGTTTTTCCTTTTGTGAACATATTTTAAAGATTAAGTTAAATTATGTTCTGTAAATTGCATTTTTATGATGCGTCTTACTGACATTAAATCAGGTTAACATGAAAGCTTATTTAAAAAGTTTGTAGAAATATTTTAGCTGCCTAGCTAGTTAGTGTACCTCACTCTGTGGCTCAGCAGGTACCATTAAATATGACAAATTTTCCAACACATAGTATACTTACAAAAGAGTTACCATTAGTATACCTTGCCACAGAGTAGCCATGATATTGTGTGGACTGTAGAACTTACCCAATTACAAAAATTTTCTTGGCATTAATTTTCAGTTACCAAAACAATAAAAATGACAGCAGATAAACAGTGTCACCTCATTTAAACTCATGCTTATTATCCGGATGAGTAAAGGTGAGGAAATTTTTAAACATAACCAATGGTCATAATACTGCAGCTGTATTACCTAGTGTGCACTACTGCTCCACACAGAATTATTTTTGCATTTGAATATGATTTGAATTGCATGTGTTTTACTAAATATTAGTCATGCTGGTTAAATGAAGGGTCAAACTCCTGAATAACACAAATAGCTTTCCAGTGGAAACAGTATGTGTGCTTTAGGTATCTAGGTTACCATGTTAATGACAATTTTTTATATCATTATGACACACTTCTTATGCATAAAAGTTTAAATGAAATGTGTTAGAAGCTTACTTTGATATCCTTCAAAATACAAGCTAAAGAATGACAGATACTATAAAGAATTTAAGAACCCATTTGTACTTTGAGTTGCACTATTTTTCTTGTGCAACAGCCTGTTTTCTTAGAACAGAAGTAACTTGTACTTGGAAGGAACCTAACCCCATCCTTAATAGAACACTAATAATGCAATACATCATTTTTATTAATCCCTTTGTTATGAGTGTAATGCCTTAGGTGGTGCACAAGGTAGATTTGTCACAGGAAAATGAGACTGTCTGCACTGGAAACGTAGACTATTATTTTTGTTCTGGTTTTGCAATTACAATATAGACATTATGACAACTCTGCCTGGGCTACCCACCATTCAACAAATGATACTTGAGATTCCATCCTTTCTCAATATATGCTTTCTTTTCTTGTTATTTCTTATGTGCCACTGGCAAGGAACAGGCTGCAGAGCACCGCAGTCTGCTGTGCTGATTTGAAACCCAGCTCAAAACCTGATTTTTTTCTAAATACATGCAAAGAATCTGCATGGCAACCGGCAAGCAAATCACGTGAATGATAACAGAGCAGCTGTAAATGGACTCTATATGAACAGCAATCTACTACCTCCCATACAAGCTACGCCAGAAAAACACCATTTGCTGGTGAATGAATAATAACCCTCCAAATACAATATAGTTTAAGATTACTTGCTTCTACTGGTTTTAGAACATGTGAAAAATAATACTTGAAGTGGAGAGGGACTTCACTAATATTTGTTCTTATTTTCATCCTTTGTAATGCAGCATGTTGTACACTGGGTATATACATAGTACAAAGGATGTTTATATCACTCTCTAAGCAAAAACAAGAAAAGAGAAAATTTGTTTTCTCTTGCCTGACTTGCTTACAAATAGACATCTCAGAGACAGGCCTCTTAATCCTGAGCCTATTGTTGAGCCATTACTAATTACTGTGTAATCGAAAGATTGCATATTATCTCTTAGTTCATATAAGCTTACATTCTATTTTTCTTTAATTAAAAACTGAGAAGTCAACTTACCTGACAAGTGAAAGCTATTGGGTCAACCGCTTTCTTTAAAATGGGCTCAATCTCCTCTAGTGCAGTGTAGTACTCAATGTGTGCTGTGGTCTTAATGACTCCCCCACAATAGACATTTACATATACAGGGTCAGCAGGAAATCTTACAAAACAAAAATCAGAACAGTAGCTGAAGATATTTTACAGTCCCAGACCAGACATCTCAGGGAATGAGTAAAATAACAGGAAGATATCACAGAAAAAGCACAGAGTTGATGAACTGGATTTGCATTTAACAGGTGATTCAGTGTAGTCCATTTTTTATTCAGGTCTTTCAGTCTAACAAAAGAAAATACATATTTGTAAATATGTATAAAGCAAAGCTGTTCTACTGCTTCACATTAGAAAGGAGATGAAAACAGAATGCTTAAAATTTCCCTTTATAGTCTGATGACCTATAATCAGCTCCCTTATGCCTACATATTAAGGAAAAGTTCATTTATCACAAATAGTGTAATTGCTATTCATTTTTTGAAAAATTTTTCTTAATTGCAGTCAAGGTTCTCAAGATTGCATTTGAGCTAGGCTAAAGAAATTGCAGTATAATTAATTAATTCCATTCCAGTTGTTTACCTCGTAAAAGCAAAAGGAAAGAGGCATTCATAGTCTGTTACTTAAGTATGACTTGCTTTGTGCAGGCAGCAAAAGCCTACTTTATGAGCACATTTCCCAATTCATTAGTATTCATTGTGCCAGACATTCTGCTGGACCATACTAACACAGTTTTCTTAAAATACTAACTCTGCCCACAAAACAGCAATAAAAGGGACAACCCTGAAAACGGAGAAGAGTAATAGGGCCAGAGTAACTAATCTAATAGAACAGCATGTTAAATCACTTAAATGGAAACTGACCAAATGTTTTTAAAAAAACCCCAAACCAAACACAACAAAAGAACATTTTTATGAACATCAGATCAGCTGGACCAAAAAAGGATAATTCCAAATTTCCAACTCTTCCAGACTTTTAAAGGACATTAATTTAATAATGAATTTATCATTAAGGACAAATGATATAAAAATTAAACTTGGGCTACAGCTCTCTGCAAATTTTTTCATATTTCATTTACTGTTCATATTTTATTATTCATCCACTAGAGAAACCTTCTTGTGATCAACAGTGTTCTCACAAAGCAATTTTGGAAGCATCTTTATCACTGTGATAAAGACCTTTCAGGCCATGTGTGACCATCATCCCAGGACAGTGCTCAGGATGAAAATCACAGAATCATTTAGGTTGGAAAAGATCTTTAAGATAATTGAGCCCAATCTTTGACTGAACACCACCTTGTCAACTAGACTTGCCACGTCCAGTCATTCCCTGAACATTTTCAGGGATGGTGACTCCACCACCCCTCTGGTCAGTCCATTCCAATGTCTAATCACACTTTCTGTGAAGAAATTCCTCCTAATGTCCAACCTAAACCTCCCCTGGCACAGCTTGAGGCTAGGTCTTCTTGTCCTGTCACTGGCTACCTGGGAGAAGAGGCCAACCCCCACCTGGATACCAACCTCATTTCAGGTATTTGTAGAGAGCAATAAGGTCTCCCCTGAGCCTCCTTTTCTCCAGGCTTAACAACCCCAGATCTTTCAGCTTCTCATGTGATTTACTGTCTAGACCCTTCACCAGTTCTGTTGCCCTTCTCTGGACTCACTCCAGCATCTCAATGTCTTTCTTGCAGTGAGGGGTCCAGAACTGGACACAGGACTCGAGGTGTGGCCTCACCAGTATTGAGTCACAGAAGTCATCAGGTCATAGAATTACCTAAACCTAGCTCCAAGAAGCCACCGTGGAAAATTGTAGCTTATATGTATGTATTTCCTCCTTTTTCTTACCTAGGGCTTTTACATACTTGACCTTCTTATTCCAAGAGGCTGTCTGTGTTCTCATTCGTTGATTATCTGATATGAATTCAATTTCTAGAGTTTCATCATCTATTTCATCTTTCAACAGAATGAATATTTCACCAGGGTTCTATAAAATTAAAATGTGTTCCCATTAGTCCTTCAGAAAATTATACTGAAAACTTAAAATTATATTGAAAGTGTATTGAAAGAACTTTCCTTTACCAACACCTTCATGCAAAAAAATCATACTACCAAAACATGATGTTATCTCTAAGTAATAGATAATAATTAACTAAAAAATACCTTTAGTATTTTACTGACATAAATGACACAATTAATGTAGGATTTTAAATTCAGCTTATCTAACAATATTTTGAAACAGTATTTTAAATGCATATGTAGGTGAATTGTTACATTTTCTAAGGCCACTCTATAGTCTAGAAAAATGATATCCATCCTAATAAGAACCTTAGAGTTACTTAAACTCTTACAGTGAGCAGACAGTAAAGTAAGATAGAGGCAGCAGATGACGTGAGACAACACCCCTCTACTACCTCCTGAACCAGGGGGAAAGTTACTCCCTTAGAACTGTACTGATCTCAACAATGAAATAATGTAAGTCATTGTTAAAAAACAGATAGCAAGCAAAATGAGTGACATTCCATGTACACTGCAACCTCCATATCTGACCACGGCCACTCATTTATATAAAGGAATGCAGTGCTGGATTTTGTACTTCCTCTGTTTACACTGTCACATATTTCTCACAGCAACTGATTAAAAACACATATGAACATTTATGCATGCAGATACATATATATAAATATTTCTGATTTAATTTAAAGTCACACTAGGTACATGCTCACACAAGCACTCGTGTAATTCATGGTATGGGCACATATGCACATACCCATACACCCATCATGGATTCTTACCAAGAGATACTGCATATCTCTCAAGAAGTGCCTGACTACGTACTCCCTCTAAACTATAAGGCCCTCATGACAGTAATACTTCTACTCAAGCTGCCAAATAAATCTAATAGAGCTAAAATACCTCAGAGGCTATCTCCAAACTATTTTATTTGCAAATCTTTTGACTGCAGTGCGGATGTGACACAAAGGCAAAATAAATCCCACTGTAGTCTCAATGCACTCTCATTTTGGCCCCTTTACAATTTTGAAAACAAATAGCAGATATAGTGTGAATGCGATTGCAGAAGGAAGAGGAGACGAATGTTGACCGTTATCCCAAAAATTTCAGCATCTAAAAATCTTACCTCACATGATACTCTTCTTGGAAGCACCAATATCAACTGCTCCTTAGTTTCCAAACTTTTAGAAAGTACCTCATTTTTAGAACTGAAGTCTGTTGTTTCTGATGCTGCCCTGACATTTGACAAATTAATATCAGAGCTTGTCTGGTGATCTGAAATAAATAATGTGGAATGAGAACATTGTTAATAATCCAAAATCAACAAAACACAGCAGTGATGTGTTTTCCAATTAATTACTCATATGGCATTTGAAGTCACATTAAGGGCACCGCATGAAAGCCTGGAAAAATTCCTTTAATATAAGTGTGATGAGGTGTCCCCCTTTGACAAAGAGCTTGCCTCTGAAGTTCTGATCCTGCAGCCTTTATTTATATGAACAGGCTCTGCTCATATGTTTGTCTTACTAAAACCAAAAGGGACACAGCCTTTAGATCAAAATCATTGTGACCAACCAGGTCACAGAGATCAGCCAGTTTTGTAGTCTCAGAAAAACAGATTCTCATACATTAGGATAAAATGAGACTTTTACCACTCTTCCTTTTCCCATATGAAAACAAACACATGCTATATGTTTACAACATCTACCCACCTATCTGCAGGAAGGGTTAACATGAGGGCAGTAATACCTGTGACCAGGTAATTATGAGAGTAGGCACAGATTTCCTCCAGAGTCTTTGCCTGCGTTAATGGACAAAATGATGGATGGAAGGCATACTTTTTTTAATTGGATAATCTGGGTTTGGAATGCTATACCAGTCATACAAGTAGCTTGCAAGTAGGTTCTTTTCTGTTTTGCTGTACCAGAAAAGGCTAAAGAGCCACTGTGAATCCTTTACCGTATCACAGAATTTTAATGATGAAATAGAACTGATGACTGCATCTGCAGAGCTCTGACTAAGCCTGTGTTTTAGCAAAGGTATTCTTCAAACCCGCTACTTTTCAGCTATATCATTACTACTCCTTTCCAGACACTCTATTACCCTGTATGAAACACTCTCGCCACCCATCTCAAAGGACTGCAGTAGCTCTTCATCATGCAAGATTACTCAGTATACTGCAGTCACCTAGTTAGATTATTGATATCATTGCATGCAACTCAGAGTTAAAACCTTGACTGGCTGATGAGAAAATATCCTGAGAGACACCCACAGTATCTTGTATTACTGTAAATTATGAAACACTCACAGTCAATTACACTCAAGGATACAAAGAAATTTTCAGGCACATCTTTTCCTCTTAAATGGATGTAGAATATTACAATTAATTAGTGATGGGCAGAATACAGAACAGTAGTAATTTGGCTTTGCTCAAACAGTACCACAGCCATTTTGAGTTTTTTGCAAAAGCGCCCAAGTGACTGAGGTACACAAACCACACAGTGCTCCTAAGTGGCACAGAAACCTTTCTAGCCAGTGTCAGTACTGGAAATTTACGATTACTTTTCTCACTTGATTGCCCTTATTTTCCCCATATGCACCAGTTGATCTGATACAGAATGTTCTCTTTCCTTACCAATCCTACCTTGCTTGGATTTTAATAAACTACTACTATAGTAAATGTACCTGCTGAGTGAATTATTCCAGGGCATGCTATGTGTGATGTAGACATTTTTTTTCCAAAAATGTGCTTTGATTGTTAGAGAGATCTCAGAAAAAAAGGGGAAAAAATAATAATAGAAAAGAAAAGAGAGTAATTTTTCCATGTTTCCTCAAGGAAGCTAAAATTTCTTTGAACATCTAAGGTAGGTGGGTTTGGTGATCACCACTAGCTAGTAAAATCTGCCCAGCCTACTCCTGCTTACACTCTCATGCCTTTAAGGCAAAAAAATTCTGAATTTAAGCTGTGAATTCAGTGTAGATTGGTAAAATTACACTGAACCTATGTGTAGACATACTTTATGGAAGTAGCATTAATTCCATTTGCTTTGATTTAGTTTAAAAGTTAAATAGGCTACACTGAACAAAGGCTATTTTGATTCCAAATGAGAGCCCACACACAGTTCAATGCAGTTTAATAATCCAGCTCAAAATATAAGCACATTAATTTCTCTGATTATCACTGTGAAGATGAGACTTTATTTAGCACCGCCCTTCAGAAAAAGGAAGTCCTGAACCCTCGCTGAGGAAAACAGGTGGGATATTTTACAGCAGCCTTACAGGGTCTACTAGAAAGATGGAGAGGGACCTTTTACAAGGACATATAGAGATAGGACAGGAGGGAATGGCTTCAGACTCAAAGAGGGTGGGTTTAGATTAGATACTAGGAAGAAATGCCTTACTGTGAGAGTTCTGAGACACTTGTATAGGTTGCCCAGAGAAGCTGTGGATGCCTCATCCCTGGGAATGTTTGAGGCCAGGTTGGATGGGGCTCTGAGCAACCTGGTCTAGTGGAAGGAGTTTCAAGCCGGGGGTTTGAAACTAGATGGTCCTTTCCAACACAAACCACCCTATGATTCTATAATACTGTATACCCAGAGCATATACTTTGGGAATATTACGTGTTCACATTTTAAGTCACTCATAAACCTTACACTTAAGCACACAGAATTCACTTCAGAAGATAACTCATATGAGGTGCACGCTGCTTCTGAAATTTTTTTTTAGCCACTTTAGGTAAAGGAGTCTCACAAAGACAAGAAACCTTTCATTATTAGATTGACAAAATGAA
Source organism: Corapipo altera (assembly GCF_003945725.1). Taxonomy (NCBI): domain Eukaryota; kingdom Metazoa; phylum Chordata; class Aves; order Passeriformes; family Pipridae; genus Corapipo; species Corapipo altera. The sequence continues at coordinate 25,312,724 of NW_020884876.1, forward strand.
AGGAATGAATAACAAATCTGGTAGACACTGGATTCTCAGATGTCAGCCGTCTGTCAGTGATCGTTCTTTAAGGATCATGCAGATGCATTTTAATCTATGTGAAGTTCATGACAACTTTATTTGTACAGTCTGCACTCTAGTTATCAAAGATGATAAAGTAGTCACTTTTACCTTTTAATGCCAATAATTTATCTACTGAGAACATTAATGCTAGCGCTAATAAATTGGTTTAAATTAGGATAACATTTTCGTCCCCTATTAATTGCATTTTAATATTTTTATTATGCCTTGTGATATCTAAATACAGTATCAGAACTTCAACTCAGTCGGTATTGGGATAGCACAGCTATACCAATAATAGACAAATTATGAAAAATTTGGCTTTTACATCAAAGCCTTGGATATTTAAGAGAATTAGGGATTCCCCTGCTGGCTCTGAAAGTGGTTAGTAATTTATTAGCTAAAAACCATCAAGCAAGACCTCTTTCACTAAATGTCCGGTCCACCTGACAAACAATGAACTATGTACAACAGTCCAAGAACCACAGCGATCTATATTATCACTACTGTATATTTAGTAACCAAACTTCAGAGCCACCATCTCCAGCACTCAAGTTCCTACCAGCAGTTGCATGCTATCTGTCCTAAAATGTGGAACATAAGCAACCATATGAAATGTCGTGTATCAATGCTGAACAAGGAATACACCAGAGATTATGCAAGGCCTGGCTTGTTAGCGTTAAGTGAAACAATGTAGCTCGTAAAGGTATTAATACCACATTAATAAAATTGTAGTAACACAAATGGAGCACTTTAGACAACATTTGTTTCATGTGGGCAGAAGATGGTATCGGTCTTTTGAACACTTAAATTCTGGACATTTTCACTATGAATCCTCTTTACATTCTTGTTTTGAACCTGAAAGCAATGGCTAGGGAGCTCCATCAATTGCGGAGGCTTTAATAAAAATGGTCATTTAACAAGAATTTACAACTGAGGGTGAAGATTAGCTTAAAAGAAACAAAAAAGGAACATCATTATCATGCTGGAATATCTAAGAGAGAAGATTTATTAAAGGGTATTTGTTGCTTGGTGAATGTGTTCTTTTAATGTTTTATATAATGGTGACCTATCTGGGAGGTTTTTAAAATGTAGCAGTAATTATTAAAATACTGGATGAATGAAACCAGACCCTTTCTTGTAGGATCAAAGTATAAGAAATTATTAACTATATCTAATGATGCTTAGACAACACTAAGAGTTAGAAGCTAAAAAGAAAGGAAAAATCTATGATAATCTTCCCTCGAGTAATCAGGGCAGTACTACTGGGAATTATTATCTATTATAGAGGGTAATGCTTCATTTCCATCAGGTTACTTTTGTTGGCTTACTTTGACAAATATCTACTGCTTATAGTCACACTGAAAGGACTGATCTTAAATTTAAGTTAATTTTAAACAGTAATATTACACACGTTTACTGTAACAGCTATTCACTTAATTGGGGACAATGCTGATGTTTTCAATTTCACTACAATATTCTCTCCTAATTCACATAACTTTAATACACCAACTTGGTATCTTTTACACAAAACCCTTTGGAACACATTATTGCTTTCAATTTAACATTTTAAACTAAATTCATTACATGACTTCGAAATTGCATTCCTTTACATAAACTGAGAAATTTTAATAAAGCCTCTCTAGTCTCCTGTGTATTCAACAAGTAATGCTTCACCATGCCTTCTAAGCAACTTTCCTGCCAAGTCCAATCTTCCCCTGCCCCCCCAAATTCTAACACTTCAAATACACTCTTTAGCTATCCTTATTGCAGCCTACATGAGAATCGTAAGTATTCTCTGTCTTTGTTTACTTGGTACTTGCTACATGTTTTGAGTCAACAATGTATGTGACAGATTTAGGGCATTAAAAATAGCAGAAAACAAACTTATGAAAGATTTATGTGTTTTCTAAGGCTACCCATGGAATGAATCTCTCAGTCAAAATTAAGCTGGTTTTACAAAAGCAAAATGCCTGATAGCTTCACAAATTTCAGTTCTTCCTCAAGACTTGCTAAAGCAATGCTAGCTGGAGAACTGAAACTGTGTTACAGAAGAGGTCCCCAATTAGCCCTAAATCACACATCATACAAGAGGATGAGAAACATGGGCAAATTAGTTTAGGCAGATGACAAGAAATGGAATGGTAAATTAGCGCATGTGGCCAACTTGCCACACGAAAGAGAAGATAGGGTGTTCCAGTGTCAAAGATTAAAATAAAGAGGATTACAGTAGATCATTTAAGTCCAGGAGTCATCCCATCTTATATGGTAGGCTCACTCTCCAGCACAACATCAGGTAAAAGCAGAGGCGGTCCCACTGGGTTCTGTGAGGTAGACTGAAAAGGTTCTCATGCATGTGACCTCCTTGCAATTCAAAAGCCTGAAGTCAAACACAGGTGACAGTGCCCTGAGGAAATACAGATTAAAGCAGAGCCATACAGAAGATACAAAGTAACCTTCTGTAATGTGGAAAAAATCAGGAAAAAAGATGTATGTATATCATATTCTTCCTGCAATCCACCATGTTTACCACAGACACTTATGAAAGAATTCACTTGAAGTGTGGGTATTTGTAAATGCTGTATGAACTCAACAGAGAATGCAGCAGAGTGGGATTGAAAGGGAGTCTCTAACTGCATAAATTGCTGTATAAATTACCTGAAAAACACTGTGAGAAACAGGGAGGCAGAAAACATCCACCACACTGGGCTTCATTCAATGGGCCTGTTTTCCTCACATGAACATGAGATTTACTAATTTTTACCACAAGCACTTTGTAAGACATGATTTGAAAGCAAATCCCCTTTTCTGCTCTGCTGAAGTTTTCTTTTACCGATGGCGAGAGAAGGCTTAGGAATGGAAAGGCTTCCAAAATCACATAAAATTATTAACATATACTCAAACATATAAATATCTGATTTAAGTCTTAATTTCCTTCTTTTTCTATCACATATAAATTCCAGATCAAGATAAATATATTCATTACTGAATAAGCTTTAAATAATGCTTCTCTCTATGCTGAACCATCTATCTCTTGCAAATACACTGACAGCTATCTTTGTTTTTCTCAAAAGCATTCTCAGTCCCCGTTTCTTCTGCATGGTTGAGTTCTTCTGTCAAAAACAGTATCTTTCTGTAAGCTGGCCTATTTTGCCCATGTCTTCAAAATACTTCTATTACTTTATTTATGGTGTATAATTTTTCTTGCGAATAAGCATCAAATTGACACTTCCTTTAAAAGCTATGAAAAACAGTTTTTCCTTTTCTGAATATTTGGAGTTGGTGTTTATGTCATCTTAGCAACCAATGGTGCTGCAACTTTCATTCACATCTATTTCTCTCTCATAACAGCAATCCCTGAAACCCCCCACATCTGTTCTTTTATGAATTACTATACATATGTAGGCAAAGACAGATTTGCTGTGATGGTACATGCCCACCTGTTCTTTTATTATCATGTATGTTTTTGTACACAATAATTTATCCCTCTGACATAACTGTAGCCTAATGGAGTCATCACGAAAGCATCTAAAGAGAATACAGAAGTCTTACTATGTGTAGCCTTATTGGATCTGATAGCAAAAGCAAAAGATCCTGCCTTCAAATAATCCCCAAATCTGCAAAACACTATTTACCATGAGTTTATCAATAACCTTAAGGAAATAACTTGGATGGAACTGTAGGCATGTCTTTACATATGCTTTCACATGACTGTAACTGTATATTCAGAGGCAATCTAAAACTATAACAATTAACTAGTTTCTCGCTGGTCTGTGGTTTGGAAGGAAGATTTGACTTAGTGCTTTGGCTACAATACATATATTTAGAGGCTTTTGGGGACTAATTTTATCTTTTACTGTATATCAATTCATGTTATTTTACTGCAGTCAAATCCATGACTTTCAGCTTCAGCAGCAGTACTAGGAACATGACTACTCTGATGTGCTTTAGACACATAGCAGGATTGTCCCAAAGAGTTTCTAACTATTAGGCACACAGATTCGTTTAGAAACAATTACTACCTGCCTGAGGTCATCTCAGTGCTGAGCAGAACTGTTGATGGAACCCAAGTCTGTTATTTCCAGTTTCTACATTCTGCATACTTCTCCAGGGAGAAGCAAACTGAAGTCTGACCATCTGTATGCACCAGCAGTTTTCAGTTATTAAAGCCTAATGTTTTATTAAAGAGCCCTTCAATTCACTTCAGAATTACTGGAGTTCTACCACAGTAAAAACACTTTGGCATCTTTGTTCCATTTCTCTGTGGTATCAGCACACACGTATCTCACCTCTGTTTCAGTGAAGGGTTATACAGCACTGAACACTGCCCAAAATCTGAGACGTGCTGCTGCAACTTAGACAGGCTGTCCTCCTGCTGCTGACTCAAAGTACCAATGAAGACAAAAGGACCAACAGTACAGGCATTCAGAGTTCTAAGCAGATCTCCAAAACTAGTTAGCCTGATAAAACAGGCCTGGAACTTCCTTATTATTCCAAAGGGGCTAGCTGCAGCTGCCTAGTGGCTCTATTACATCTAAACTACAATTCAAGTCTCTTCTAACTGGTCTGGCTCAAACTGCACACTGTGCCTAGACACAGAAGTGGTACATGGCTACATTTTGAAATACATACATATAAAAGAACGCGGCTAGAGAGGAATGTCTGAGAGTCAAGCTGTACCTCAGGGAGGTATGAGCTCAGATTTCAAGCTGAATAAGGTTTAAGTTTTTACAGGTATAACCCCCAAGGAACGAGAAAATTCCTCAAGGAATGAGCAGCCAAACTTTCCTCTCTTGGTCACTTCTGAAGACATTCTCTTGATGAAGAATATTCTTTAGAGTCATCAAAGGTCAAAAAATGACATGGCTGGAAGGTCATGAAGTTTAACATAACTTCAAGTCCCTTAACAACAGCACTGGGAGACGGGAGAGACACTGGTAGCTGGCATTCTCAGCCTTCCCACTACTCAAAGTACAGGATACATAATCCTTAATAATATCAAAACATGTACTGACATAAGACTATACTCCACCTTATAGCATCCCTTAAATCAATTGGTAAGAGAAGCTAGCTTGGACTGTAGCAGGGCATTTACCAAATAGTGTATCTTAGTCGGAGCATGGCAGCAGAGCTTTAACACCTGCAGAGGGCACTTATCAATGCCTGGATTAAATTTATGATGCTGTTCCTGATCTGTACATCTCTAAATTACATGGGATTTGTCCATCTAAGAGATCTCCCTGTGCCATGCTGCCACAGTTGCTGTCAGCAGAAAAACTCACACCAGACACATTTGGTATTAAAGAAGGAAAAAAAAAAGTGAGTTGTCAGCAAGACTGACTCACTAGGGGACAGGCTGCTTTGCAATTTACTCCCACCTTTAGTTTGAAATAGCTAAAATCTATTGACCCTTAAAGTGGGCTAAAGGATACGCTGCATTCTCAGGAACACAATTAAGAGTGATATTTTTATACACATCTGAAAACTATGCTTGCTTTCTAACCCGTTTATTTTCCCCTTGTTAGAAAGTAATCTGAGGTCTTTATCTTTTAAGACAATGTCCTTTAATCCAACAGAATGGACATATTTTATTAAAACAGGATTTTAGACAGCATTACAGGAAAAGAATAGGTATTCTCATGGCTCTTTATCTGCAGAAGGGATGCCATCTATTCTGCTAAAAAATGCTGGCCTTTCTCCAGTTTTGTTTGGTAAAGGCTACAGATAACACAGTATACACATACATCTCAGTTTTATGAGATCTCTGAGCAGGACCAAAAGATGTCTGCTGTTAAACTTAATAGGCATACAGCTATTACCCTTTTAAATCACCTTTTGTGCTCCACTTGCCCACCCCTAATTGCTTCAGTTAATTAGTGCTAGGATACAAGCTTTAATGGCAAATGTTAAAAAAGACAAAGCTGTTTCACAGAAAGGGAAGAGCTTTTCCTGAAGCTGCATATCACCTAATGGGTACCTAAATCTGAGGTTAGCTCTATTTTGCAGGTAAAATTATGAATACCAATTCCACAATAATGCATTCATATTTTATCTGTGCGGTTACAAGGCTGTATACCCAGATCCTAGTACAATTGCTTCCCTTTTCTACCTTAGTACAAATTAAAAATAATGACTATTTGAGGAACAGAAAATTTCCTGAGGAACCACACGGGAATTTCTCAAAATACAGCTCCCTAGCATTAAAATCAAGTCTTCTTTTCTTCTATAAAAACCAGACATAAAGTAAACACATAACAACAGCTGTGACTGGCTAAAGAGCTGGCTTGTTCAGTTATCACCTACAGGACTGAGTCCTCATACATGCATATCATGGTCATTAGCATTCCACAACTGGATCTTTTCCCTCACTCAATAGCAAATCGATAGTTTTCGCATCTTCTTGTAGCTCATATTTCCCCAAAGGATCTCAGTGATCATGTTGTTTTTCCATTTTCCAATGTACTGTCTGACCTTTTCCCTCAAGGCCTTGCACAATTCACTTTAGTCAATCACTTCTTATTGATTGTTAGCGCCTGCTCATTCCCCTTCTATCTCTGCCTTAATGGATATGAGGGGGAGGGGGTTGTGATTTTTTTAATGTCCTGTCATCTACTCACTGCTCTTTCCACCCTTATTGCTTTAGATTACTCATTTAGATTTATACTTCTGTTCAACTTTCACTCCAGTTCAAGCTTAAATTGCATCTTCTCTCAGCTCATCATTTCTTTTGTACAATGCCTTTATATACAAAACAAACTGCAGCTTTCAGCATGCCGCTCTCCACTTAAGACCTCACATATAGTGCCATTCTTTTGTGAATTTATAAGGTCTAGCAAAACCCCTTTCTTGGTTTATAGTTTTTCCTGATGCTTCTGTTTTGTATCTTTCAGACAATTTAGCACTACACACACTTCCTTCCGTCTAGGAAGAAGCAGAGAAAAGAGAGTTCCTGGAAACACTTTTTCACAATTCATCCAAAGTCAAATCCTGTCTGCTTACCTGGAGATTCACCTACTTTCTGCAGGGCACAAATGCTGGCTTATTTGCAGCTGCCATCTTACCTTTCTCGGCTTTGCAAAGACTGAATCTCAGAAACTGCAATAATTTCATTTCTTGGGCTACTTTTCCCTCCAAAGTTCTGCAGTGGTATCAGATAACTGCTCCCTGTTGCACTACAACAGAAGGAACATTGACCACATATTTCCTTACACTCACTTGTGAGTCAGTCTTAACCTCACACACAGGACACAATTATTGGGAATTCCAATACAGGATCACTGAATGGATGAGGTTGGAAGGGACCACAGTGGGTCATGTGGTCCAACCTCCCTGCTCAAGCAGGGTCATCCTAGAGGACACTAAACAGGATTGTGTCCAGACAGCTCTTGAATATCTCCAGTGAGGGAGACTCCACAACCTCCCTGGGCAATCTGTTGCAGTGCTCAGTCACTTGCACAGCAATGGAGTTCTTCCTCATGTTCAGGTGGAACTTCCCGTGCATCAGTTTGTGTCCATTGCCTCTTTTTCTAGAGCCTGAGCAGAGTTTGGCTCCATCCTCTTGACACTTCAGATATTGACAGATATTCAAAAGATTCCCTCTCATTTGTTTCTTCTCGAGACTGAACAAGCCCAACTCTCTCATCCGTGTAAGATACTGTAACAACATTTTCAGGACCAAGTTCCGGACCCACTGCCATTTAAGTAAGTACACAGAGACCAAGAGCAAGATTTGATTCTATTTTTCTAGTATGAACATAAATAGGTGTTATACTTCATTGTTTCAGGGATAAGTGTTACAATTTCTTTAGCCTGAACTGCAAAACAACTCTTATTTAATCCTATTTCCAAAAAGCTGGGACTTATTTAACAGAAATGCATCATGGTGAAATTACAAATAGTAATTTTGTTATAACAACACTTGCGTGCCAAAAAATATACAAAGGATGCATTTCCAGAGCTCTTCTCTATACCCCTTCCAATGATACCTTTTCAGTAATTGTGATTAGTAACCACAGAGCAAAACTCAGTGAGAGTCAATAATATATTAGATGAAGGACGTGGTAAGACTACAGATTGACACAGCCATTTTACAGTTCTACCTGCAAAAACACTTGCTGGAAATCTTAAATTATTTGTCAGCTTTAGAAATAGCCTCACAACTTCAACTAAATACTGACTGATGACTGGGCCATAAGCAAGACATAAATTTGGATGATGTCCATTTTGAACTTTGAAAGAGTAGACTGAAAATGACAAATCCATTAATTTTAAAAATAAAAAAATTATGAACTAAATAAGCAACAGTAAAGTCACAGTATATTAAATTAGTACGTGTCATTGCAGTAATGCTTATGCTCTAGTCATTTGACTTTTATTATTAACAAATCTTTTAGGAGTTTGTCCTAAATGCTGCTAAAAAACATTCACTTCAAGATGTCAGTGCACTCACTTTTCCAGGTGTAAGCAGTTTTCATCCAATTAGTGTCAAAAATAAGAGGAAAAAAACATAACATATATGACGCATACTTCAGAATGTAAGGGTACGGGTTACCATGACTAGCTAGACAGATTGAAACATGAGCTGCTAAGAAACCTCCTAACAAATAAAGTCTTCTCTGGATTTTGCAGGAATAAGAGAAGGAATAACAAAGAACTCAAACAGTTTATACAGCAAGGGATGACAGCCTCAACATCCTATCTATGGTTGCCACCTCCCGTTTCCCTTCCAGTGTGAAATAGCCAGGATCTCGTGTCAGATGAAACAAGTTAGTGACACTTACTAGATTTTGTTGACAGTCATTCCCTTTTCCAACCCCCATCTCTGCACTGGCATTCCAACAATCATTCTCTGTGGAATGGAGAAACACATAATCTCTGGAAGATGAATTAATTTTTTTAATTTTAGCAGTCCCTACAGAGCAATTCAAAGATTCATTGGCAGGGTAAAATGGAAATGAGGGCTATACCACAGCGCAGAACAAAATGTCTCTTCTGCTTATGATATAGTCAAACATATTATTTTAATAAAAAAATTTAGTTGTCATTTGAGGTGCTCTGTAATAAGCAGATGACCTCAATGCCTTAAAACACCAACAGTGGTATACAGTGTCTGAATGTAAATACATTGGGGAAGGATTAAACAGATGCACAACCCTGTGGGCTCATCTACTGCAACCTCCCCTGGTAGCGAACAATGCCAGAATCACCTACCTGCTTTCTTCTTTTACTCAGTCTTGCACGTTCATGGGAGAAATCTTTACAGCCAAAACTTTAGTTCACGCATACGCACACACAAAACCACACAGCGTTCAGTATTCACAAACAAACAAACCCAAAAGTTCTAGTGATTTTGTTTCTTCTTCAATTTTGGTTTTTATTAGTACTTTAGCTTCATTTTCGCATAGACTCCAAGTCAGTGTCAAAATCCAGGTGAGATGGCCATTGAAGCCAATGGTAAAGTTCCCACTTAAATTAAGGGGTTTAGCTCATCAGCTCAAGTCTTGCTGACAGCCTAAGAACATCCATCATCATTGGTTACTTGTATTTGAGTACCAATATGAAGAGAATTTACAGGAGAATAAGCAAAGCAGTGGATTCAAAATGTTAAGCATTACTTCAGCATTCAGTGTTATACCCAAATTCAAATAAAATTGATGCCACTGTACTACAAATGAATCAGGAAACAGATACCATGAAAGCTATGGTAAAACTATAATGATTTCTTTCTTTTCCTGTGACTAGAACAATGGAAACTGGTCCCATATTTGAAGTGGTCTGAAGATTTGCATGTGTTAAGCCCTATTTTAAACTCCCAGCCTGTTTGCCCTACATTTATTTATTAGAGAAAAACACCCAATGCTGGTATCTCATTACTCCACATCTATACCTTAACTAGTAGTTGCAAAAGCAGTTCTCTTAACATTAGTCTTCTTGGTCTTTAAAAGTGTGTGCAGGTACATGGAATATTTTTTAGGTAAGCAATCAGAAATAATAGCATATTGCTGTCTCAGGTAAAAGGTACATATTTGTTCCGAGAATTTTTCCTGGGCTGTTGAAGACTGTGGACAGCATTTTCTAGTTGGGTTATGTTACTTTACGTACCTATCACTTTTCAGTACAATAGCAGATAATTAACAGATACATGTAGGTTTGATGAGCAGTTGTCAAGTATCAAATTTTGTAGAAGTAAATTCTCTTCATATTTTGGAAAAAAAAAAAGGAAAAAAAAAGGGAAAAAAAGGATACCACTGCTTAGAGGAAAGCCTGGAAGTGAAAGTGAAAAGAGTTGTTTTGTTGAGCTGTAAACAGCAACACCTAATAAAACAGCAAGAAGACTAAGGGATACCTGTGGCAGGAAGAATCAACAAGCACCTCAGATACCTATGACTCTTGAGTTGTACCAAGAAGTCCCACCAAAAAGTTTAATAAGTGTCAACTCACTTTAGAAACAGTGTCACAGAACATTATTTGTATTAGATAAGACCTATTCTCTTTCTGCATCATCAGTACTGAGGATAATTGCAGGAGAAATTCAGGACATCGAAAGAACTAAGCTAACTACTCCAGATGCAATTACCTGTCTATATCTACAAATCCCTTGCTTAAACACATGGCTGCCTGAATTTGAATTGGAAGTGTTTCAGGACTAAATAAAACCCACCAGTTTTGTCTAATACCCCAGGGTACCAAATGAATACATTGAAAGTATGTCAATTAATATAAAAGGAGGTCCACAGTTCAGCAGACCAAGGAGAAGCTGTGAAAAGAAACAGGAAAAGACAGATGCAAACAAAATATGTCTCTTGATTCTACTTTCAGCAACATTAGGGAATGCAGTTAAAGAAAAATCAGAATTTTAGAGTCACACTGGACATCTTAGATGTTAACATAGAAAAATAAAATTTCTGATTGTTCTCCTCTTTCCCTGAAGATTACCTTCTTTTAGGACAACAGGCTCTTACACAAAATTCAAAACCAACTCTGAATCTCAATGGAGCATTTTCAAATAGTGAAATATTTTATGAACAAGTGCTGCCAAAGGAATTTTTTGACAGCAATAAAAATATCTTCTTCATGCACAAGATGAATACAATAAACTCTGTCACCATTTAGGAAATATATGTCAGAAAGGCCAGTTTCCATGTCTCAGTTCTCCCTTTATTCCTCCAAGAACATGTTCAAACAAGAATGACAAACCGTTCAGATTTTGTGTTTGAATCAAATTACAGGGCAAACAAGCTCTCTGCTGAATACAAAACCCCTTGCATTTTATTTAGTGCTACTCAGCACTTTAATTAGCATTGTCTTTTGCCTCGAATTTTTGGCATATAAACTACTTTAGAGCTAGAACAAAATTTTAACAGGTAAAGCCCTACCTGCTCCAAGAAGATGAAACTGAAACCATCTGGTAGGTGAAATAATTGGGGGGGCATGAGACTTATTTTGCGATCTTTCCATCTCAGACTGTAGGGAAAGTACAAAGGGAAGAGTACCCAGGAAAGAAGAGACAACTGAAAAATTACCTTGTCTATGAACTTTCCTGAGTGTGGAGAAATCTGTAGTGGAAGGGTGGTGATTACTAGCACCTAAGCTATTCCATTATTAACACTCTCCAGAACCATGAGGTAACAACCTAATTTAGCATCCATCTTCCAGTAGTTGTTCTAACTACCTGCAAGCAACTCCTGAGCCCTGGTATCCCTTAGTCCTAGGACCTCAACAGCACGCTTTCCAAATGGATTAACAGAATTTAGTTACAGTGGAAGACATGTGGTGGGGACATTATAATTAAAGCACATTACTAAATTTTTAGACTGGTAGAGTGACAGCTCTTGCCAATACTGAGGAGACAAGAAGGTACAAATGCTTAGAAGAACAAGTTAAGACCAATGAACAGTTCAGGGGAAAAAAAAGGGAACTGGAAACCATGAAGAACATACACAAAAGTGTTTTGATCACTATCTCCAAAGGCAGAAATATAAGGGACTAGGGACAAACACTGAAAATAAAAAGTGATTGAAGATGATGATTCATATGAAGACTAATGGGAAATCTTGTGAGTGCATGGTCCTGAAGAAAGGCCAAAAAAAAATCACTCCAAAGGAAAAAATAATCCTCATATAGTCAATAACCCCTTGGCAAATAATTTTTATTATAAGGGAAAATTCTCTTTCCCAGATGCGTAATCTGTCAAAATCCCTGTCACAAGTATCACAAAGGCTAAGAGCTTAATAGGATTCTACAGAAGAGTATCATAAATACAGACACTATTATCTTTAAGCAAAGGTAAAGAATGATAACCCATGCTCATCTTCATTTCTCAGAACTTAAATCAACAGCCAAATGAAAGCAAATCTCACAGTACTTTCACTGTGCAACAGAGAGCAGCGCAGAGGTCTCCTTTCAAGCACTGATCCAAGCTGGCCTTGCTGATGGCCAGGGCACACCAGTACAGAAAAAAACAGGGCCAGAGCAGTTCTCAGCTATAATTGTGAAGGAAGTGCTTATGCCCTGAAGCACCAGGCATCGATACTACTCCCAGTCCTGGATCTAGTTCAGTCAATTGAACTTGTCTGATCTTAGCCACAGTCTATGCATCCCTGGTAAAGATGCACACACTATTCATTAATTCAGCTCTGTACTAATCTCTGAAGTTGCTGATATTGACCACCTCCAAAGCAAAGATAATTTGAACACCTACTAGTTGCTTGGCATTACACTGTAAGCAATTTCCAAGGGCACATGTAATAAATACTTTCGTGAGTGCATAGACCTAAGCAAAGAACCATCCTGTGTCTTCTAGGAAACTGTTTATCTTTGCAGAGAAGTTTGCAATTTCCTGTGCATGAGTCAACAGATGGTCTCTGAGCCCAGTTCCTTCTTATACACACACACAGAGTATAGACCCACTGCTTTCATTCCACTAAAAAACTACCAAGAAGCTTCAATCTGAAGCTACGTATCAGGCACAGTCACAAATCGCAAACAGTACCTTCTGAAACCAAAATGGACAACTTTAATGAGCCCACAACTTAAAGTCTGAAAGATATACTGAGGAAAAGGTTATTAAATACTGAAGAGGAGATCTGAAATGCTATTTTGAAAACACTGATCTGATATAGCCAGACTGTGTGTAGACACAGTCTGGGCAGGTTTGAAAGCCTTATAGTATACCTAAGCTTACCTGCTCAAGCACAGGGCAGCAGGGACATCCAGCTAGGTCACTCCGACTCAGCTGGGGTCTCTCTACCCCAGTGTTCAAAAGAATATTCTAGATGTTCATGTGCATCCAAAACTAGGTTAAGGTCTGAGTACACATCCTGAAGTTCAGGATTTTTTTCTCGAGCACAAGCTCTCATGCCAATAAAATGGCACCTTGCAGGTAACAAAGACAGAAGCACGATGTTCTGCTTACTAGACAAAATCTTGACTAAATAGCGAGAGCTGAGAGAAGGTAAGAGACCTAAAGACTACAAAGAAGCAGTAGTAAATATGCTCTCAAAGGAAACCACACAGCTTTCTACCTGAAACCAGTGCCCAGCTTACTACACCTTTCCAAAGTGGCTCATGCATCTTTCTAAAGCTATTTCCTGGTTTCATTTGTGCAGCCTGGCAAAGTTAAATTTCGGGTTAAATTAAACCATGTACACAGACTCTGCCATTTCAGTGCCTCTCACCCTCAGAGAGGGAGTCTTTTTACATTCTAGAAGTGTTAATTTTTACATTAATGCTTCTAGTTTCTGTGGATGTGCAAACACATAAAACTGGATAGTTTTAGTCTTTCCATTACAGTTTTTTTACCTGGGTTGGAAAAAGTAGAAGGGAACTTCTGCTCTTTCAGCTTTTACGTGTAACACAAGAAAACTTGTCAACCATGAAACTGGGTCTCAGTAATTATTTTTTGTTTTGTCAGATTTGTCTAAGGAGATACACACACTGTCACATAAACCCATGGTTTTGGACAGACTGAGATTTGTAGACTCAGGAAATAGAGAAATAAGTGTTTGTCAGCTCTTCAGTCTGACTATGAAGTAGTGGTGGAAGGTTCACAGTTGCAAGTGGCAGCTTTTAGACTTTCCAAGCTGCTTCCCTGAACCAGGACTAAGAATACAACAATTTCATCACACTTCAGTGACAAACGCATCATCAAACCAAAACTGTTGAACTAAGCTGAAGAGAGATAATTTCTCCAGAAAATCTGAATTATCACATTTTTATCCTTCAAATGATTAAGTAAACTCTTTTAATAATCATACAAAGTTTTCATTTTTGTATTACCTGGTTGAATAATTCCAGTAACAACAGCGATACATTCCTCAGGTTTCTGATCAGTGGAAATCTCTCTGCTGCCTCCATCTAAGGTCAGTGTCTCATAAAGAATCATTGAATTCTCCACCCCACAAAGCAGATTTACCACATTTTCTAGAGGTTTTAGAACTTGTTCCAGAAAATAACATCTCTCTTGATTCAGGCAGTTAAGAAGTCCACACGAGAGTATAAGGAGTTTACATTTATAAGAGGGTAAACAGAATAGCTACCTGGTGCTTGAAAGTTGAAGTCTCTAGATTGTAGAGTGAGATTCCTCCTTCACTCACTATGTGTCCAAAAAGAAATTTTAAATACAGTACCCACTCTTCTGCTTCTTGTCCATATATCAAGAGGACATCCTTCACATCTTCTAGAGAGAAGAAAACATTTTTAGAAAATAAATTCAAATGCGTTTTGAATCCACTATAAATATCAGAAGACATATTGCTAGTTTCCCCCCCTATTAAAAACTTGAGGTACTGAAGAAATCACCTTCAGCAGAAATCACCTTGAAATGACAATCATCTCCTTATTTTTAAAACCAAGGCAGAAAGATTGTCCACAGAAATACTAGAAAAAATAGCTCAGAATATTGTATGTTTAGAATAGCTTCAATTAGTATTTCAAAATACGTACTGAAATTGCAATGTAGGAAGTAGAGCACATTCACACATTCTGCACACTCCTAGAGTCTTGACAATAGGTGATACTATTAAAGATTAAACACTTAGCTTTTAATGGCAGAAGTAAAGAAAAGTTTTTTAAAGGCTCGACTGCATTTCTTTTCAACTATATTGATTTTTATATATGAGAAAGAAAGTTTTATTTATGTAAGAAAAGTGAGTGAAATATGGTCTTAAGCTCTGCCAGGGCAGTTTTAGGTTGGATATTAGGAAGACATTTTTTACAGAGAGAGTAATCAGCCATTGGAATGGGCTGCCCAGGGAGGTAGCGGATTCATCGTCCCTGGAGGTTTTTAAAATGAGACTGGATGTGGCACTTAGTGCCATGGTCTAGTAACCACGACATTGTTGGATAAAGGGTTGGACTTGATGATCTCAGAGGTCTTTTCCAAACCAGTTGATTCCATGATTCTATATCTAACACTACACTTAATGGAAGAAAGGCTCTGCAATACACATCTCATAAAGCCTTAATTTAACAGGGTTTCCATATTTAGTTTGTCTTTTCTGTCTATATACAGAGGGAAGAGTCACACTGCTGAGGAGAGACTCATATGAGCAAGGTTTTCCATACTGCAGTTTGGTGCAATGTTTATTGAAGCAAGCAGCTAATGCTATCAAGTTACCTGTGGGAAATCAAATGTGGGTTTCTCTTGAACTACAAGCATGCTTTTTATTTTTTTCCCCTGCCATTGATCTGCCTTCTATATTAAGAGTTGACTTCAATATTAAGCAGGAATGTAAGGCCTGCAACTTCCCCTAAATTGTATTAAAAGGTGAAATATCACTATTTTGAAATGCTTGCCTAACTGGAAGTGTGGAGTCAAAGTTTACCCTGTGAATAGCTATGATGTCCCCTATCAAAAATCTACTCCATGTACCTGTAGCTTTTCCCTATTGCATATTGGTTTTGTCTTCACAAATTTTAGTAATACATATGGCTTGAAGGCAGCTTACTTGAAAATTAAAGCCCACCAAAACTGCTTTCAGAACAGTATTATTTTAGTCTGAAACAAAAACAGCCTAGCTTTAGTGTAACACTAACCAATACTGAATATAGAGTAACAATGCCTAACTTTCAACTAGATTTTTTCCCCTTCATTATTTCCATCTCTTACTGAATAATTCTTTGAAGTTACTGCACTTGGAATATAATGTAAGTTGAGATTAATTTTGTTCCCTTGAAAGTTAATGTAATAGAAACTATCATATCCTCACAAAATAAGGCTGTGCTTCAACTGCTCCTACTTGGAACCTGTCTCAAAGGTAGAAATAAAAGGTATTATTACTTGGGGAATGAGAAACAGTAAGAGAATTTCTGCAGTCATCCATAACCTGAAAGGGTTCTTCTGACAAGCAAAACTATTCTGTAGTTATTGGTGTGTAGTTGCCCATGAAAGCACAACTCTTGAAACATGTCATCTGAAAGCCCCTTCGAAAAAACCTGCTGAATCTTATGAGAACCAAGTGAGATGGGAACATCTTTTCAGACTACTGTGACCTAGAAGGAATCAAGAAATTGCATATATAAAAAAAACCCCATGTTTTTTCTGGCAGCAATTATAAGATACAGTATGTAGTAGAGGCATTTAAAAAAAAAGCAAGTACATTAGAGAATCAAAGGAAATCTCGAGAACTCTGCAATGCACCAAACACATCCAGAAGGCAAAAGAAACAAATCAAATATTGGGGGCCAGTACCTACTCTTAAACAGGTACCTCAGTTTATGAATCTTACAATCTTTTAAAAGACAGTTTCTGTGTGCTTAGAAGTAAGCAAAAAGTACTTGTTAACACTCATCTTTGAGAATAACACTGCACAGCTGCCGCCTTATTCACTGTCTTTTAAAGGCCTTGTAGGTTTGTAAAGGTTTGTAGATGATATGTTTTACTTCTAGATATCCGCATTTTACTACAGTTTTTTCTAGAAACTCGGTATTAACGTACTTTGCTTGACATAAATAAGGTTGATTTCAATTAGGGTTTAAAAACTGGCTCTACAGCCCCACTGCCTTAGGATGCTTTGGTGAAAAAAAAAAAAAAAGTGACATTTGAAAACCAATGTTTACCCAAGTTTTAACTGAAAGATGGATCACCATCTTTCTCAGGATCATCCAGAATATTTTCCAGTTAGGGTACTGGAACGTAACAATATCCTTCCCTGTTGTTCACTCAGCTGCCCAGGAATTCCTGTGACCACATACCAAGCTTGCCACAGTCAACCCTAACAAAAAAAAGGTAATCCAAGTCTGTTTATGATCCTTACTTGAGTCACATTAGCCTTTGACACCTGTGTGAAGAAAACTCTCTTTCAAATTGTTCTCCACCACTATGCTGAGAAAGGAGAGGGTCAACTGCTAGAGAAAGCACAAAATGCATCCCTTCTATTTCTTCCTATCACAGATGTCCTCACTTGGGGAAGGGAAGGTTGCTTCTCTTTTTTTTTTTTTTTTTTTTAATTAACAGTCTTAAAAGGAAAGACATCTGAGAAAGAAGTGTATGAACTCCGTCAGTATACAATGAGTTACTTCCATCAGCCAAAACTTGTTAAAATAAGTACAAAGGAGAAGTGGAAATACACAGAATAGAAGTTCTTGCTCACTTTCTCAAAATATATTTATGAAAAATTCGGGCAACATAACTGATATGGAATGACATCCATTGCATCTTTAATTTTGTGATAGTAGACTACACAGTCCAGGATTACCATAAGTATCCTCTCATGCTAAAAACTTAACACAAAAAGAAGCAGTATTTTTTTTCCAGACAAGGAGTACCAGGATAGAGTTATTTAAGAATTTACAAGTTGACTGCACTTATCTGATTAGACTTTTCTGTATCTCCAGATTCTAGTTTCATTGTCCAAATCAAATATCACCCAAAGGGAATGCATGACGTTCTCCCATGAGCTCCCCTTCCACAGAAACATGCCATCTTCACCTAGAGAGTCTTAAGTCCATGGTTTTTAAAACTACTAGGGTTTGGAAAATGTCTGTTTTTCCTCTGAGGCATCTCCTCCTCCCTTTCCTCCATGTTTCTTTCACCATGTAGGATAAAACTATGGGTATAATCATGAGAAATATGCAGAGGCATTAAATAACCCAGACTCCAGTCTTTGCTCAGAGATTTTCTTCTATTCTCAAGAAGATTCATTTCTATTTGGGCTGTATATAGGATGAAAATGGCAAGCATACATCCTAGTTCAAATGAGACTTCAGAAGCTAAAGACCTTTACTCTCTTGGTCCCTTTGCAATCTTTTCATAGAGACTCAGCCATTCATCTCTTCACGTTGCTTGCCCTGATCACTTACAGTGAACTATGGAAAAACTTTCACTAGCACTTCAAACAACCCCTGCAATATAACATTTGGAAACGAAGTGAGAACATTTAATTCAGCACTAATCAGTGGCCTTAGCACAATGAATTGCCCCTCACCCATCCAGGAGGTGTCGATTTTCCCAGTCAGCACACCTTACACACATCCAGTAAATGTGTCTCAAAATGCAACTCTAGCTCTTGGTTGCTGGAATTCTGAAAGGCAAATCCCCTGAAGTAAGCCAAAATGCATTCATCGCAGGAAGGACAGCAGAAAGCACTTCAGAACTAGTTGCAGATAATGGAAAATGCTTTCAAGGCAGTCACGTTGCTTCTCTGAGACATTCCAGTAATGGAAATGAAAATTATAAAAGCCACTGGTAAACTTTACAGTGAGATCAGAAAGTAGCAAAATTGATGCAGCACTGTGGCACACCTGTTTCAATCAAAGCAATTCCCCTAAAACACAGGACATTCCTGCCACCACTGTATCAGCCAGCAGAGTGGCTGCACTTCTATTTTCAGAGGCCTATCTAACTAGCATGAAATAAGAACATTTTCACCGTTTATGTACTTTCTGTTGCTAATTGCTAAGTTGTATGTGAAAACAAACACTTGCTCTATCTGTATAAAATCAACCCTGACATCTTCATCCTTCTTACTGAGCTCAGTAAGGTCTGGACTGGGTAAAATGAGGAACAATTTTTCTACAAATTGGGTGAGTTTAGGGTTGATCTTGTTGGCTTTCTACGTAAAGAAATTCCACTGACCTTCCCTACAGTGACAATGGGAACAGAGCAAAATAAGTTCCTGGGGTATCTTTGACTGCATGGACCTGGTACAGGTAGACTAGAAAGATACCTGACTATCAAACCTTACAAAGCTAACATTATGCCCAAAAACCTGTTCCTCTTTAAGTGGTATGGCCTTATTCCCTTGTTTAGTCTTCTCTGTCTGACCTGTCCTATGAATACACACAGCTGAATATCTAAAGACGGGTAGGTTCATTTCTAATGAACGTGACTAAACACAAACATGGGATATAGAAGTCAGAACGCAGTTCTCTATTTCAAGGTATATCTCCTCCTTTATCACAATTACCATGACGCAAAATTTCATGTCATTGCAGTTACTTCGTCACACCTTTGGTAGATTTTAGCAGAAAACAACCGGGTAATTCAGAAAAGGTTTAGACATGAATGAATTACAAAGTGAAAAATACATCATAATGACAGTATAAAGAGCTGAGTAATATATTATTTTTTTATGATTGCTGTGGAATAAGTCTTTAAGGTCACATAAAAACCTGAGCAAGCTGTTTGAAGTTTGTATTAACAGATGCTATTGCTACTAGAAACAACCATCCCCCGAAGCTTTCCCTTACACTGTCACTACAACTATATTTTCATAAACAGGAAACAGTTAAAGAAAAAATTAATTTCAAAATATTAGTGTTAGGGTAAAACAAAGTGCCCTCTTGTTTATTTTATTTTTTATTAATTGCCAGTGTTTCTCTTATCAGGATCTCTCTAGATGTCCCCATCTTGACTCAGCCCAGGCAGTTCTGGATTTATGATCACATTTAAACTCCGCTCATTTAAATTCAATGTCTTTGCTTTTTCTTTTGCCTTTTGTTGCCTTTTTTTCTCTGTCACCTTTGATTCCATTGTTAGTTCAGTTTCTCACAAATTCTTATCTCTAATTCCTTGGACATAAGAAACAGAGAATAGAAAACATGTTCTGCAGACATTAATTAGTGCTAGGGGAAACGGTCTTCTGAAATTCATTACATGTACCTCTATCACAAGAGAACATATCTCAGAAAATTGTGCATACACAACAAAACAAAAAGCACTTATTTTGCAAGCAATAACATTTTGGGTAAGTTGCTGTGATTCCAACTGCTGTGATCTGGGAAGGTCATGCTGTAGCACTGATGTATAAAACAAGAAAAGTGTCTTACACATTAAGAAGTGTAATTTGTACACCAGGGACTTGGCAGACATTGATCATCAAACAATGTTTATCAATAAATATCACCATTTATTGCAATTTCTGCTCTGAGATTTCTCTGTTCCCTGCATTTGCAATGTGATCAAATACACTAAGTTAATCACATCCCAGCAATTCCTAAGTTACAGATTATCACTGACACATGAAATTTGTCTGGTATGTAGAACTCTCTTAGAGCAGTCATAGAATGGTTTGGGTTGGAAGGGACCCTTAAAGACCATCTAATTCCAATACTCTGACATGGCAAGGACACCTTCCACTAGACCAGGTTGCTCAAAGCCCCATCCAACCTGGCCTTGAATGCTTCCAATAATGAGGCATCAACAACTTCTCTGGGCAACCTGTTCCAGTGTCTCACCCACATTTCTTTAGGTTTCTAAATTCACTGTTTCCTTTGCCATAAGTCAGCACAGTACTGAGGGAGGACTTCAGAGATCCCATAATTTAAATGGCTTGATCTTCTCCTGCTTTTGCAGACTAATTTAAAATCCATTTTTAATGCATCTCATTTACTTGAGCATTCATGCAGAAATTTAAGGAAATGCGAGCAGCAGTTTTTATTTGATGTATAACATGCTGAAGCTATGAAGCTGTAGAAGAAAGTGTCCTCCAGTTTCAGTTCATTTCTTTTGTCCCTTTCTGACAAATACATGACAGTCAAAAGACTCCCAACAATAACAATAAAAAACTCAAG
The DNA here is from genome assembly GCF_003945725.1 of Corapipo altera. Lineage (NCBI taxonomy): Eukaryota > Metazoa > Chordata > Aves > Passeriformes > Pipridae > Corapipo > Corapipo altera. The sequence goes on from NW_020884876.1 coordinate 25,333,796, forward strand.
ACAAATCTCCTATCAGTGTTGGACAACCACTCTATATTTTTGTTTTGATCTTTTTAGCAGCATTCATCCTAATGATGCATACAGAAGGAAGTAAATGAAGTAGAAAATCATTACATAAATGTGTAGCTTCATAAAATGAGCAATGACGAAGGTAACAGTGAGTTAGAAAACAAAGCTAAATAAAACATTCAGGAACAATCTCAATGGAAGGCTGACTTATCTATATTAAACCCACCTCTGCTTTCTCTCTACTGCCTTAAGGCAAAGATTCTAGAGATTAGCCATATAACAAACTACATTTACTTCTGTCCATCAGATAAAGAAAAGTAAGTTAAAGGAATGCCAACCTGTCTTCACACAATTCACCGACGGGGCTGCAAAATCGACCGCGATGCCCAAATACTGCTACAGCTTGACTGAGATTCAAAAGACATTTTTCCAGTAAGCATATCGCCTCAGTAGATCTTTAACACATGGAATCATCTTTCCCCCCTGCAAAATAAATTCTCAAATTAGTACCAGCCCTAAAAGAAGAATAAATCGGAGAGTTACTTGGTGTCAGTTCTGGGTCCCTCTCTAGCAGAGAGCCCTTGCAGAAAGATTTTGTGTAACTAGTACTGTCTTTGACCACACTACATGCTTCTAGAAAACAAACCAGCTGGAAGTTCTGTATGTTCATGTTCTTCCAAACAGATTTGCCATATAATCCATACATATCTACCATACTTTACTGTCATTGTGGTACAGTCTCACTGTTGCATAGAAACAGGAAAACTATGTTTACATACTGGAAAAAAAGTATCTCACCAGTACTTCTATCTTTTCAAGCACACTATCCTCCATTTCTAGTTAGAAACGTACAGAACACAAAGTGAAAACAAATCTTTCCCGAACCATGTCTGAGACCAAATTGAACCTTATCTTATACAGTCAGAGCACCTGTGTAGTTCAAGTACAGTAAAACTCAGAAGCTTGACGTGGACAGGACGGGATCAAGGAATTATGAAGCATTCTGCTTTTTCCATGATCAGCCCCTCACTGTTTGACCACATCTATCTAAACAAATTTTTACTTTCCTCTTGAATATCCAGAAAATGAAAAATCTTTAAAGAAAACAGGCTGATGCTGTCATAGGTCTATCACCGTCTTCATTGCACATATATTTTATTACTGTCTAATGTAAGACTCCTCAAGATACCACAATTTAACATGCTACCAATGCCAGCTGCTCAGCAATAACTGATTGCATGTTTGGTACAGGTACGAAATACAATGTGGAGTTTGAAGTTTCCTCCTCTGAAGTTGATTCTGCCCATGTTCCATTTTCCATTTACTGCAAATTACTGTTATAACACACAAGCATCTTAAAAAGCCCCACAAAAAAGTCTCACTGCTACCAGATGGGGTAGTCCTATACATCTCTACTATACAGTTGCTTATACCCATCCTGGCAACCTATATTTTATTCATCACTTCAACCAACTCCCCAGCACGTATTTTCTTGCAGTTGCCTAAACAGTTCTGTTGACAAAAAGGAAAATGAGATATGGGACAAATCAAGCCTCTGAAGTTAATAGGAGGGTTAATAAAGTTAATAAAGACTGCCACTTGCAGCAACACCTATAACTTCAGGGTCAACATTAATACTCAGTTAAGATCATGAGTATACTTTCGAAACAAATCATCTGATTGTCCTCACTTACCAGGCTTTGCTTCATTTTGCCCTGGAGCACATAAGCTACATACTTTTCAGATGAAAGTAAAGCAGAACATGCGCTTCGAAATCACACCTAACAAGCACCATATGTAAAAGCCATAGGACCAGATTAGAAAAAAATTCAAAATAAACTCCCTTCAACGTGCCCTGCGTGCCTCTCAGGACCTTAGCACCTACTGCTGGCCTCTACAAACCCCCTCTTGTAGGCAGCACTATTTACCAGTGTTAAAGTAGCCTTATAGCATTAGGAAACCAAGTCCTGAGAGTGGTCACTGACCATGTCGGGTCAGTGCTAAACTATAGCACTGTGAGTGTGCAGCTGAGCTCCTACTCACTCTTGCACACTTGTGCCAAACCAGGTTCCTCGAGAGACAATTCTGAATGTAACCACTTTCACTGAATCCATAGTTGGTAGAGTCTGCAATGCCATGTGCTCCTGCAGTATCTAAGGCACTTATAGGTACCTGGATTGGCTAATCAGGATAACAACAAAACTAAACACTTCTTAAATTAAATGCTTATCATGGAATTAAAATTCAATGAACAAGACTTCAAAGATATACCAAGAACAGAAATATCCACAAAGAAAACAGCATGTTCAAGAATAACTTTCAAAAAAACAACAGTTGCTTAAACCTTTTATAAGGCTTTTCATCAATATGATCTTTCAGTAAGAAACAAAAACCTACGAAAGGAGGGGAACTTGAATTTGAAAACATTCCTCTTAAGACTCCTAATACTTCAATAAAGACTTAAATTTTTAACTATCATTTATCCAGTACTGTTTTTTTGCTATAAGTGTGAAAACTTTTTCAGTCTACTAGCAAAACAGATTGTTTATGGGAGAGCATGTACATTTTGGCAATTTAATTTTACAGTGCTCATCTGTGAAATAATTGTGCTGAGAGAAATAAAATAGTATATTTTACTTTTACAATATTTTAAGGATGGTTAATGTTCAACCCTTGATTTCTGATAAAATGGACTAGCTTTTCACAGAAGTCTCTGAAATGTTACATCCAATGAATGAGTTGTCACAGTTTGAAAGGACAGTTCCGCATTTTTATGATGTTATTTAAGGCGTATTTTAAAGAACAGGTTGCGTACAAAATGAATATTATTCATTATTATACATGTCATCCAAAATGAATAGTATAGACTTAACAGCATGTGGGAGTACAAAAGTTATGGTATGCACTATGTACTTGCAAGCTAAAATACAAAACCATGGATTGCTGTTTTAATGAATTCTATAAGCATCAGTGTTGAAATACAGGCTGCTAGTTTGCCAGTGAAACACAGCTGTTTTTAAACTCTTTTAGAAAACCAACTGACAATAGCTTGGCAAGAGCACTACGAGAAAATAAAAACGAAACAGTCCTGAATGTACTCTAAGCAGAGAATTCTTCTGTTTCCAAACTGCTAAATGTAGGATCTGTCTTAAACTTTCACTGAAAATATTTCTTCTCCAATTCAATCATTACAGACTTTCATTCAAGGGCAAATTAGATTTGTCCTCCTCTAAAACAGTTAGTCTTGAACAGGGAACAGAGTTGATAAGGGAGAGAAACACATTTGGAAGTCTTAATGATAAGACTACTGTGTTACAAACCAGTTACAAAACCAGAATGCAAGTATGAGAACCTCAAAGTTTTGATTAAAAACACTGGCAAAATTTCCTTTGATAGTGCACAGCAACAAGGTTTTGTTGATTACCTACAGCTATTCTGAGACACACTAGCTGGGGAATTAGCTTTCCAAGTTTACAGTTAGTAAGACTACAGCAACTGGAGACTGTGAAATGTATAGTAATAGATGAAATAGACATCTTGGGGGGGGTTGTGTGGAAAAAGGTATATTGAGTTTCATGCATTTTTATTAGATTTTCTAGATACTACGGAATATTCTTTCCAAGCAAGACTACTTCTATTATTCAATTCAATCTTTATTAAATTTTCTCATAATATCAGCCTAGCTTTAAAAAAATAAAAGTCAGATGAATTTGAAATGCAAATTACCATAGATATTAAAAATAAGATTAAGCTGCTAGAATTTACTTTCTGGACACAGTTAAAATTACTTAGACACTGGTAAAGATGTTGTTGTCTATCTGGTTTACTGAAAGGCCTTGCTTTGAAGTAAATGTGAATTGAGACTTATAAATCACATGAATTGTTTATTTCAGTTCCCTCAAACAAACAAAAGGTATTTGAAAAATAACGATCAAATGGTCATTTTTCAGAGGGAAGAAGTTTTTCTGGGGAGACCCAGTAGTGTGCTTCTACACCATTAGATATATTGGCCACCTTCTTGGGATTTTTTATCCATCTGCTCAAGCACACCCTCCTGGCCAGTACCACATGCTTCAGTCATAACTGAATTATGTGAATGCTATTGCAAACATTTTGAAAAAATCTTAGCAACAAAACCTTAGGGAAATCACTACTTGATGAAGAAGTTTATACCGAATACTACATATCTACCACTTTCCCACTGTATTTCATATTTTTTAAAGGAAAGAGAATCAAAGTGAGAAGATATCTGTGCTTTGCTGTTCATATGGTTTTGGTAATTTAAAAAATTGACTTATGTCACTCATGCATATTATAATTTCATAAAAAGCAAGTGCCTAAGTCTTTTCAGTTAAGTAATTTTTAATAAATCAGAGGAACATCACCTTTGTGGTGTTCTGATAAAAGAACTGCTTGTTTTAATTTAGTGCCCACTATCACATCAGCATTAAACTGCTTTGAAGCCTGTACTGTATTTAGCCTTTCATTTTTACAAAGGACACTATCATTACTTAACATGGAGTCTTTTATTTTCAGTTCTCAAATGGTTCTAAATTGTCTGTGTTCAATTCATTCCAGTCATCCTATATTTTTTCCTTTCAGCTATCTAAACAGTAAATGTTTCACGAATTAATGAAAATTATGAATAACAAAAGGGTTCACTATGTGAAGATATGTTTAACATATATTATTAAATTTCACAAAAGTTTAATTTTTAAATGCTGTTTCGTACAGTGTTTCATACATTGTTCTGTTTTTCTCAAAGCTTATAAAATTTTTAATATTTTCCATTAGAAAATAAATAATGCTTACTCTTTCAATTGTACCTCTATTTAAAAAAAGAAAAATCTCCCACCACTTTTTGTTGACTACAGTCAACAAACTTGAATTATTTATTCTTCATGAGTTATAACATTCACCACACGCAGAGAATAACTAAAAAAAAATTATTACTTGGGTTTGGGTTGTTTTTTGTTTTGTTTTGTTTTTTTATTTGGAAGCACAGATAACAAACAGTGAGTAAAAATATGATTACGTCATTACCTTTTGACAGGAAAATAGCTTGCTGGAGCTAGCACAGACAGAAACTGGCATGTCCCCAACACTGAGAAACATGGGGAGTAATGTATGTTTAGGCACGGATTGAACCATATGGGACAGGATTTCATTCAGGTTTGGGGGTGGAGGGGTGGGGTTGTTTAATTTTGACATTCTCTTTATTTCTTGTAAGAAAATTCTTTTATGTATGTCTAGAGCAGGGGATCTAGGATTAGGTGTTAGCTCCCGGATCCAGCTGCACTATTCGGTTGCACCTTAGCGTGGTGAGAGGGCAAAACTCAGACATCCAGGAAAACCTCTCTTCTGATGTTGTTTTCCATAGAAAGGAAACCCAAGGATGCGGGCTGGACAGAAGCTGTGGTGCACTCCGGTAGAAACACCAGACACAGCCATAAAAGTCACTTGGCTGATGAAATGAATGTTTTCCTTGTGGTTTTAAGAGGTTTTGCTAAATAGAGAGAGCAAGATGAAGAACCTTGTAAGAATGCAGTCTCGTCATTGCTTCGAAATTCCTCACCTCAAACTCACGTGCAAAAATAAGGAAAATGCTAAAGCACGTATCAGCAGGGTAAAGAGAAGAGAAAGAAATATGTGCAGGCCGGCCTTTCAGTATTTGAAGGCGACCTCTAAGACAGATGGGGAAAAACTTTTTAGCAGGGTCTGTTGCAATATGACAAGGGGTAATGGTTCTAAACTAAAAGAGGTTGATTTACGTTTAGATATAAGGAAGAAGTCTTTACAGTGAGGATGGTAAAACACTGGAGCAGATTGTCCAGAGAAGTGGTGGATGCCACATCCCTGGAAACATTCAAGATTAGGTTGGATGGGGCTCTGAGCAGCCTGAACTAGCAGAGGATGTCCCTGCTCATTGCAGGAGTTGGACGAGATGGCCTTTAAATGTCCCTTCCAATGCAAAGTAATCTATGACCCTAAGATTCTATGGACTTCAGTGTTACAGTTTTCTTACAGACAAAGGAATTAAGAAATAAAGACATCTACTAAAACTTTATAGTGAAAAAGGTGAAAGAAATTTGCAATTCTTTTTTTCTGCTATGAAAACCTGCAAGATTCAGCAACTCACTGGAAGTAAGTTTACCAGTATGTACAGAGAGAAAACTGAAACTTGACAAAGGTATTGCATTTCAGCTTCACATTCTTACATGAATTCTCTATTTCTTAAACAGAAGCAACAGAAGTTATGAAAATTTCCGTTCCCTTTTCTGAAGAACATCCTTACGTATATACATACACACTTTCACAAACACAAGCACATCACACCACATGCAAGGGAAATATTTAAAATGCCAACAGATCACCAATGAAATTTTGACAATTTTTCAAACATTTTCTTTGGCTTTTCTTTTTTGATTTCCCTATTTTACTATTGTGTTTATCAATAACAACAATGAAACACTGCAGGATGAATTGCTACTTGATAGACAGATCTCAACTGTAGAAATAAAAAAAAACATGTGGTAGTACATCAAGACAGCTGGATATGCTAGAGAGTATTTCCAAGGAAAAAACCACTACTCTTAATATCTGTTTTGAGGAAACCTGCTACTGCATCAACCACTGAGAATGTGGAACATATGTATGCTTGTAAAAACATCTCATTTCTCATCTAAGCATCCTCTAAGAACTTCTCTGGAGAGGAAAGCTAAGCCCTGCATTGCACATTGCAAAACACCACTGTGCCCAAATTCTGCACAAATGATCAAAAAGACTGAAAAAAAAAAAAAGTTGAATAGTCTTTGAAATTATTTTTCTTTCCAATTAAAAGCAAAGAAGATGGAAGTTTGCTTTCTTTTTCTAACAGCAATAAACATTACTGTGTACTTCAGACCTTGAATGCTCTGAATCAATGCTCACATGGTATACTAGCAAAGCTAGCTCTCTGATGAAAAGCAGTAACTGAGTGTCACTGAATACTGATATTCCAAATAGGCTATACTCAGGCAGTAACTGTATTTCCTATGGATGTGTTGAGAGTTCTCATTTATCACAGAAGTGACTTCAAAATAGTACTAGAAGGAATTATGCTTACTGTTGTAAGTTTGTTTTTAATAGTATGTAGTACTTGGCCATAATGAAGGCTCATTAGTTAGCAATTGGTCATATAAAAATGACTGCTCATCACCCCTAAACTTACAAGAAGAAATGAACCCTAGCCACAGACTGCAGCTATTTATAAAACCTGTATACAGTTTCAAGTCATTTACAGCTGTTAAGCATGTGATCTGAATGCAAAAGGGTGCTTTCCAAACTCAGCGATACCTCTATTTGAACCATCTCAATGTCAAACACGTGTAGGCCCTTTCTTATTCAACTGTACACAAAAACTCATGGAAACTTTAAAGAAAAAAGTAATAAAGGGACTGCTAAGACCAGTTTGCTTTAACTGTCAGTCCTGCAGTAGCGTAAATTATATGTTCTGGCTTAATACAAAGCCTTGCTTTCTTACTATGCAGGGAGCCAATAAACACTAAATAATCATCAATATCACCACATGAGATAGATCCCGTTTAAAATTTAGATCTTGGTACTCGTGAGTCCCTTTTTACCTTCATGGCAGTTTCAGAAACTATTTAAAATACCATTCTGAACTTACTACTTCTGTTTAAATTTAGCAAAACCTAGTTGTTTATCACAGTTCACATAGTAATAGTCTGATTTTAATTTATACAAAAGGTCAGGGCAGCTTTATTTTTTTAATGATAGCCAGAAATGACCGGATCTCCCAGGAGGATACAATTATATCACAAACTATTGCTGCTGTTTGCATTAGGGCACTTAAGTTTATTAGGGGAGCTAAAACATTCTTTATTAACTCCAAGCAAATAAAAGAGTATATAAGCTGACCAAACGCTCAATGATAAGCTTCAGGAGATACACAGATAGGAAAACAGTCACACTGTGGCTTCTGATTCCCTGGACACAAACGTTCTTTTCAGAAACTGAAAGCACTGCTTGCTTTCACCATTAACGTGACCTCACTGACACAATTTTTCAAATATGGGTGGTCAATTGCTTGTATGCAAACTTCAGTAATTACTGCTTGCAGCAGAAGGGAGACAGGAGAGGATTTGCATAAGGCAAACATCTTGTTAGGAACAACTTCTGAATCTGACAAGCAACCCAACACTTTCAGAAACATAGATAGCTTTGTGTTAATTATAAGGTACTTCTCACTTCTTTGATACTTAAATTACTAAGACATTATTAGTAGTAATATTAATGTTCCTATTATGAACATTTACTTATTGCTGAATCTGCTTTAAAACTCTACCATGAGACCCCTTAGATTTTTAATCAAAACATGGTCTGAAACCCTTTTTTTTTTCCCCTAAAAGTGAAGCAGTTGAAAAATTTTTAAAGCTACTAAAATTCACGCAATCCCCAATTCTTGAGAAAAACAAAAATCCAGTATTACTTTTGTTTATTCACTGGCTAGATTCCCTCCCAGAACATGACACGTAAACATTGCCCCAGCAGCAGTTGGAGACACGGAAATGTACATCGTGTAAATAAAGAGTACATAGTGAGAGATCTCAGTGAAGATATTTACACTCAAGAGTGTGGAGAGGAGTAATAACTCAAACACAGCACAGCAATTAAGTTATCCCATCAGTGCCTCCTGTCTCAAGTGAAGACAGATGTCATCAAGGATCATCAACATTACTGATGTTTTATCTTTACTAACTACAGCATGTTTAATAGAATAAAGAAGATCATCTAGGCTAGGGTGTCCTACAAAGTACTAGCAAGTAACAAGCCTGTCTCTCCCACCAAGCATCCAATTTAGTCAGGGGACATCAATGAAGGTAGCATCTTTTGAGTTCAAAATAAAGGCCAGACCCCCACAAGGAGCCGGAGTTGCCCCATAAAATAGCATTACAGGAAAACTGCAAGTATGCCTGAAATAAGTTAGTTTCCAAAGGAAGCAAAGCTTTTCGAACTGCAATTCAAGCATAGGTGTGTGCTTCTTGCCCATCTGTGTTCACCTTCCCTACCTGAATTTTAATGCTTTTTGGCTGATTTTAGTGAAATTTGTCAAAGCTTTTAAGGATCTCAGAAGGTGAATTTGCTAAGTACCAGTTTCAGAAATGTTGGTGTCCAAAATTAAGATAGTCTGCCTGAACTGAAGCAAAGGCTGCAAAGTGAATACAAGCGGTATTAGAGAAAGGAAAATCCACACATAGAGGCAGACTCTATAGATGCCTCAGTGTGACAAACCTTCACAGTTTGCAATCAGCCACAAACCAGAAATGTGCAGGAGGCTGGACTTCAGAGATCTACTTCTGTAAAGGCTTTGCAAGCTGCAGGGACTGTGTCCAGCTGAAATATGTAGAAAACTGGACCACATGAGCTGTTTCTGTAATTATACATGTAAATATTTGGGGGGGGGGGCGGTTATTTGTTATGTTTTGGGGGTTTTTTTCAGTTGTTTTTGCTCACCTATGGGTAGTTTTGGTGAATTTCTGATTTGGCCTGGCCTATCACACAGAGGAAATGTCTAGCTACATAGACACAGGGAAAATCCATACTAGATGCAATCACGTCAGTCTACATGTGCCATCAGGAAGAGCCTGGAATATCTCCCATTGTCCCTTTCTTCTCATTTTTTCCCTTCAGGTTTCATTCATTGAAGTGACAGATATCAAGGTAATACCTCATTCCAGTACTGTATTTGTGGACACATGGAACACAGCATTACAGTGTCAGTAGTCTTGAATTGTTTTCAGGATGAACATGAATGAGATATCATATAATGGAGGCTGGAATATGCCAAAGATAAAACATTTGGAAATACTGTATCTGACTATTTTTCCATGGCAATAATAATTGCTGCTTCTTATAAAATGGTTAGATAATGTGGTTGGATGTGGTTGGGATGATTTAGCAGTTTGAACTGTGAGGATCTTCACTGTAGAATTAAGAATTCATAAAAAGAAAAGCAATATTTAAATATAAATGTATTTAAATATAAAAATAACTAAAATGGAACTTGGAACTCTGTCATTCCAGTAAAAACAAAACACAATTAGGAGGTTTCCCTGGGTATTAGGATGAGGGACAAAATGGTATTGTGGTAGGCCAATTATTTACATTTTGAGAGGAAAGAAAAGTAAACCGACACTGAAAATGAGTCCTAAAAGGAAGAATAGAATTTGCTCTACTCAGATTTTAAACCAAACAACAGGAAGTCTTCTACTAGTCATAGAAAGAAAAACCTTCACCAGAATCAAAAAGCAAGAAGCTCTGCTCCACATGGAGGCCTTGCTGAAGTGTTGGTCAACACGCATGGCACGCATGAAGGCTTGCAATGGTATGGGCGGAATGTGTGCTCTCATCCCATGTGCGTGGTGCTAGGTGCTAGGTGACACGGATGCAGCTGGAATGAGGCCATCTGGGACAGGTTGCTGAGAAGATGAAGGACAGAGATGGAAGGTAATGCAGGAGGTGTGTTATTGGACCACAGTTTAGGGTAGGATAAAACTTGGTAAGGATTGTGGCGGTTTAAAGGAGTGCTTGGTGTAACTCAGGTTGCTTGCTGTGGTGTATGCCTTTTCACCTCTGCTGATGGTTAGGTTGAGTCTGCTGGGTCTGTGCTTTTAGTCAAACCCAACTGAACCTTTGCTAGTGAGCTCAACTAGTGTGCACTTGAACACGGGTTTTTCCTTGCTTATGATGCTGCCACCACAGCTTTTGAGACAGTGATACTGGCCTGTCCAGGACAACGGTGGGAACAACAAGGGTAATGGTGAGCATGGTGCTGGTGTCTGACTATTTGCAACTCAAGGCAGTATTGGGTATACTGAGGCTTACACCCAGCAGAATTATTTCTGAGAACAAAGCAGGTGAATTTTCTAACTGCAAGGTTAGTACCACTATTTTATACTACTTCCTATGCCAGCAAAGTCACAAAGGTTTTCTCTGGTGTAGTAATGTCTGCATATGACTAGATATTACTGCCAGTGCCAGAAGACTCCTGCTAACAAATTAAGTTTGCTGTGAAGCCTGTCATTTTGAGGTCTTCTCTACAAGTCCAGCAGAAGAATTACGTTTCCCCAGTTCTTCAACCTCCTAATGACTGCACTTTGTATATATCACAAAGCCAAGGAATTTGTAATTCATGCTGGAGATGTAAGAATACACTGTTTCTTGGCAAGGAAAAACTAGTTAAATTATTAAGCAACCTCAGCCCTTGTCATGGAGCAGGGCTTTATTAGCGGGAAAACAAACAAAAAAATCCATGTTAAATCATGAAAAACATGTCTTGGGAATGATGCCAGTATTGTGTTTAAGTTGTCTGTCTGTCCTCAGTATGAATTTCAGCTTCAATTTTCGTAAATTTACTTGAAGTATAATCTTACCTTCAAACATCTTAGATTCATAACACTAATTTGGGGATAATTATATGCTTCTGTAATGCTTTTTAGCTTTGGATTCTCACTGATCTTGTCAAAACTAATTTCTTGCTAATACTGCTTTTGTTTTTCCCTTTGTGAATATACCACTATTGTTGGAATAGCAGCTTCTTGTTTGGGTAAAATTAATATTCTATACCTTGCCAGTATAATTTCCTAATATATGACATGTTTGTTTCCTACACGTCCGCTAAAATTTGAACAATTTTTTGTCTGTTAAACAGCTTGAAGTCTTCTTGAAAGGCTTATTCACTGTTCACTACTTTGTAAACTTTGTATTCACTGCTTTCATTGTAAAATCCACACATAGCATTGTTAGGTTATACTGCAATACAGATAATATCACTATGAATGCTAACATAAGCAGTTGGAAACATTACATGTGAGATGATATTGTTAGTTTTTGTATATTAGCAGAGGCTTGCATGTAGTGGGTTCTTTTAGATTCATGCTTTGTAGTCATGTTAGTTTTTTCTGTCCATGCACACAGATATTGGATTTCGCTATCTGATGTTAATACAGGAATGAACATGGATTTAGCTGAGTGTCCACTCTTCTTGTCTAGTGGAAAAAAGTAGAAACTAAGTACATGATACATTTATAAATATTGGTTAAATCTTATGAAGAGGTATAAAAGAATAAAGAGTGCCACTCAGTTTGTAAGATATCTTTCAGAAAGCAAGAAAATAGTGTTTGAGACCTTCCTTTTGTTACTTAAATTCCCACCTACTAAAATAAAAATAAAGCAGGTCCAAAACGGAGCATGATTCCAAAAGACAATGTTACTGTACACAGTAACACTGTCAATTAAGGGAAAAATGGGTGAAGTGAGGCAAATCTAATAGCTTCTTTCCCTAGTACCATTATGATTAAATTGGTTAATGACACAGATGAAGCATAAGAGAATATAAAATAGGTGGCCTGGAACATAAAAGCACCGCCAGTATGTCATGAAAATTATTTGTGTCATTCTCTAAGTTCATTCTTATATATATCTAAAAATCTGTTTCCTCCCATAGCATCCTCAGTGGTCAGAACAGAGTTTTATGTAGTTTTGAAGAAATTTCAGGCACATTATATATCTGCGTGGATTTTCTAAAGTTTTTTTACAGGCATAACAGAGAGCAGAAATAAAATTCTTCCCTCTTCCCTCCCCCTGCCTCCATCTTATATATGGAATATAATTTCATGCACAGTTACCTGTTACTTTGTTTTATGTTTTGGTATGCATGTACAGGTCACATTAATTCTCAAGATTTTGTTTAACAAAAATCTATTAATTGGGTTACCACATTTAAGCCTTCAGTGGTAACAAACTGAATTAATCATGTTGTGGTTAGAAACCAATTCAAATGCTGTTTACAGCATAAGAAAGTCAATGCCCCAATATAATGCTATATAGCAAGATGACCTTTATTTGAAAATCTGTATTGAAGAACTACATCACTAATAAACAACACAATGCAGTGCCAAACAGGATGTTAAAAAAAAGTGGACTGAATTGATTAAATAGACAACAGAATGGTTTATGGATTATAAGTAAAATTTGGTCATAAATTAAAACTTGGTTTTCTTAACCATATGCAGCACACAAACAAAGGAATTTTCAGGAAGACAATAAATAATTGTTGAAGTCAGTTCAGACCCCCAATACCAATGTGTTTCTTTACTTCACTGGAAGCATCACCGGATGCATATGTGCTGGATTGCTAGACCTAGATTATTCACTGTCTTTGGGCTGCATTCTTGGCTGGTGCAAATCAGGTTTATTCCCTCTTCACTCTCCTCAAGGTCCAGGGATATATCCTCCTATGCGTCATTCTTCTTTTTTCTCATATTTTAATTTTTTTTTCAAGTTAGCAAAATATCTGCCAGTATGTCTAGCAAAGTAGTGACTGCTTGAACCACACAGGAGTAATGCTGGTCTTGTCTCTAAAATTAATTGTTAAGAATGATGTGGAAGATAAAGGAGGGCAACACTTGAATTGCATTCTCGAATAATAGCAGATGTCTAAATTGCAAACAGGGAAGGACTGTTTTAAGATGACTATATAGGATGGTAGCAACATGTGAAAATCTAAAACCAATGAGGCTATTGACTGATGTTTGGGATTGCAAAGAGAAATATCCAATAATGAAACCAGAGCAAAGGTGATGTGTAGTTCCCAATCGATAGTCAGCACTTGCTTCTTATTGATCTCGTGTGCCTGAGAAAACTGAGGTGATATAATTTGCTTCTCAGTAACTATATAACACTATCCAGTCCTGACATTTGATTTGTGAAGAACTATTTGTTATTTTTCACAATGTAATTATTGTAATGTAATGGTTTGTTAAAACGATGTTGATTCAGGGCCTCTGCCTGTTAATTCAGTAATGCTCATACCTTTAACCATTACCCATAGAATTAATTTAGTCCAGCTTATAGTCATTATTCTTCAAGTAAGAAATTCCTTTTCAGATACAATTGAAGCCATATTAAAAAAAAAGAAACAATAACATGTCAATCAAGGAATATTTTTTAGCAGCACAAAGTTCAAGTACTTTGTGGTAGTTTTCAAAGACAAGTTGTCAGGTGGCAAAAGGATGATAAAGAACCTTTCACTGGAATGTCCTTACTCGCTTTTTAATTGGAGTTACTGAAAAAATAGGTTGTAGAAAACAACATGAACATGTTCAAAATGAACAGCTCAGTCCTGTCAGAATAGAAGAAATAGGCCATGTGACCTAAGAGGTTTTTGCTGAAATTACAGTCTAATTTGCCAATATTTTGCTTTTCAACTAATGAGAAAATCTAACAGTTCCTATTGCAGAAGCAATTTCAGCATACATTACATTGCCATTTGCCTGCAGCTAACTACTTGCTAAGATACAGTTCTTTTTCACAGTTACCTGAGCTTGTGGTTTTGCAGGACTTCTTTAAAGGTTTTTTTTTCTTAGAATGGCTGAAAAATGCGATAAAGTAGATTTTTTTTCCTCAACATCTTTTTTCCTCTTACTGACTTAAAAGATCTGAAGAAACTGAAGCCAGTCCTTCACAAAAGAATTGAAGAAAGGAGTGAAGGAAGGAAACTGCAATTACCCATCCAGACTTAAAAGATTGGACTTGCTTGTAAGGAAACCTCAGACTGGGGAAGGATTTGAGAGGAGGAATGATGCTAATGAACATATCTGGAGCAGTTCTTTAAAATATGATAAAGAAAAACTTGTGAAATAAAAAATGGTGTGTAGCTGATGTTTTTATCTCAAAAAATCACTTGGTCTGGAGTCTGCAGAACACTGTTAGTGATGCTGTTGATATCTTTCCTAGAGTCATGGCATTGAGTTATGTGGATAGAGGCTGAATTTAGGAGCTTTTAGGTAGGATTGTTCTTAAAATGCAGTCACTGGCCTTGGCTGGAGCTAGAGGGGTGTGCAAGATTTTGCTGGGACATCTGGCTGGCAGTGTGGATTCCATACTCCTGTCCGTACGGTTGCAATACTAGTATTGAGCTTCCTGCACAAATGGCCAACTTAGTAGTGCAGTGTCACAGAACTGAATGTGAGTTTCAGACAAAATTTATGTCTAAAGAATTGTATAGGTGTAATGAAGCCTTTGTATGACTTTGGCTTGGAGGATAAAGGATGGCAAACCAGATATTCATTATGAGTACATTGAATGCTTTATTTAAATTTTTAATGATAATAATTGAGTAAAAACGAAAAAAAAGGTAACAATGCAAAATAGTAAAAGCAAAAGGACAAAAGGTCAAAAGAACAAAAGGCAGTAATCAGAATTATTTACTACCCAGTACAACTAATATAGTGCACTTTTTATTTAATCAGTAATATCAGATTTAGCTTGTCAAGTAGAGATTGATCTTACCCATAGCAAGGACTGTGGGAAAATGTCTTTTGCTCAGCCTTGAGGGTTATCCTTGAGGGGTATCCCCACCCAAGGGAAGGATCATCACAAACCTTAGGAAGGAATGCTAGAAATCTCCACTATGAAAAAGTGGGACCGGCCTTTTGCAGTATAGTGTGACTGAGTGTCAGTCATATACATTTTTATGATATGTGTTGTAATGCCTGCTCAGCAAAATATGCTTTATTGCTGAAAGAGGTGTTAGCCGGTCTTTGGTTCCTGCTGCTTGACACTTCCGACTCTCTCTTCCATCTCAGTGCCTGCACATCTCTGCTACTGTTCACCTCAGTCAGGAAGTACCTTTCTTGGACTTCTTGTGGCAGGTGTGATTCAAGAAAGTTTATTCAAATTGATCTCAGCACTCTTCAATACCAAAACCATCAGACTCTCCTTGCTCAATCCATCACTGTTAAATTGTAATTAATAGTCATCCTCTATTAAGTTCCTGGCCAACTCAGCAGCCAGACTACATGCAGTTAAATAGACTAAGCCTGTATTTTAAAATTGAGTTTTGCTGTCTTCAGGCCAAATCTTGTGTTCTGGATGTTTGATAGTGCTCTGCAGCCATTCAGACTTGCTCATTTTACATCCTCCTGCCACCTAAATGACTTGCACTGCATGTAGCTGTGGAGTAGTGAAAAAAAGTGCATGCTCCCGTACCAGTGGAGGCCATACCTTAAATCCATCAATAGTTCTGGTAGTTCATGTGACACAAGTAAGTGGAAATAGACTGACCCTTCTGGTATGTTTTCGTACTAACAAAGCAACAGCTGTTCTGTCTTATGAGCACAAACTTTTACGAGTTTATATCACATTCTTCAATGGGCAGGAGCATTATGGCAGCAGCTGAAAGAAAGTTTGACATAAACATATGGAGAGGAAAAAAAATCCAAACCAAATTTGGGAAGAAGAAACCTGGGGAGAGTGACTGTTTTGAAATTACCTTCATATATTTTTGTGTGCTCTGGTTTTTTTAAGGTCCAGGTTTCCCTATAGCGCTACTTCTTTCTCCAGATGTTTGTGCACCTACTCCAAGATAAAAATCAGGTTCTTCCCGTGCTCTCTCTTACTCTTACTCATTTAGTTGTTCCTGTCCTCATTCCTGCTGACAATGGCAGCTGTATCCCAGAAGAGGCAAAGGGAAGAGCTGTGACTATCATTCTAGGTCAAGGTCACCTCCAAACAGAGGATACCACTCATGGCCAAAGTCTCCAGTACTTAGAGGCCAGTCTTCCACTAAAAGGAATCTCAAAGGGAAGCAGGAGGGGAGTACATTAAGAGATTGCTGGAGGGGAACACTGAGCCTGGTGATGAAAAAGGATAGCAAACACCAGCAAAGAAAAAATCTGCTTCTCTTAAAAACCCCTTCAGAGAGATGAAGCTTATCCAAGAAACTGGCAGAAAGAATATGACTGCAAAAATTGTGTCTTTCTTCAGGGGGCAGAGGAGTGGGAGGATTGTGTGGATAGAGACTCACAATAGCTTTCAATCATGTCCTCAGCAAGTCTTGAAATGGTGGTGTGGATCTTCTGTGGCAATGTCTACACAAAGCTGCTTCTTCTGTGTCCCATCAGCAGATAGATTTGTATTCTTCTTGCTCACTGTGAGTCACTGGCAAGCCTAACCAATCTGTGTAGGTCAAGGGGGACACTAAATTTAACCTTAGAGGAAATCTGTGCAGGTACAAACCAGTCTGTTATGTGGCCTGTATCTCCTCTAGAAGAAGGACTCAGCAGAAAGGATAACATCTGCTCAAGGTTACATTATCTTACAGATGGTGACATTTTGGGTCACGGTGCTTCTTCCTGCCCAGTTATAATTTTTTCCTTCTAATCTTCAAAATGTTCTTTATGGATTTTTCTGGGTTTTCCCAGGCCCAGTTGAATGGGGCTATGAGCAATCCAGTCTAGCAGAAAGTGTCCATACGCATGGCATGGAACAAGATGATCTTTAAGGTCCCTTTCAACCCAAACTATTCTATGATTCTATGACTTCATGAAGGAAGGTAAACTATATGAATCTCAAGTATTTATGTTTCTCTTTTAGGTTGTTTACTTGTATGTCATGTTGAACTGTTTTGTTTTGTTTTCTCCAAAATAATATTGCTCTGAGGAAATAAAATTCAGATGGTAACTTTAAATCCACATTTAAAAATGCTAATTTTATATGTTCTTTCTGTGTGGGTTGATACTCCTTTTCTCACTTTGCTGAAAGTTGTCTTCAAATTCTGTGAATTCTGATCTTCTACTTCACTGTCTCACTACATACAAATCATCATATATCCAGGTGCATCACAAGTATTAATTGGTTAATCATGTATTTGCCTTTGTGGGATTGGAAAATATTTCTTATCTCAGTTGGACTAAACCTCTGTGTAGGTTGGATTTTTTTCAGTACTTTAGGGGGGAAAAAAGTGAACAGTTTTTTAGGAGTGTAGAAGATGGAAAAAAGGACCAAGTCTAAAAAAAATGCAACTTGTACTGTGGCTGGTCCCACATCCACGCCGGTGAAGCTGCAGCAAAGCAAGTGTAAATATGACTCATTTCCCTCTGTACTGGAAAGAAAGAGTTCACAGTCTGTCAGACTTCTGACCCTCCCAGCCTCACAGAAATGACCTTTCCAGCACCTGAGGACTTTTGATCCTGCTGGCATCTTGTCTACATTGCTTTGCACTTAAAAGTGGTATAACAAAGACTAGGGTGTAACGGAGACTGACTTTCTTTGCGCCACGTAGCCTGGTATCACTATTTTAGGCTTTGTGGCTTGATAGAGAGAGGGAGAGAATACAGAATTTTTAGGCTTTTCACCTTGTTAGAGAGCAGGAGAAAACATAGTATTGAAAGTAACTTTTAAGAGTTGCATATTTGGCATAAACAGTGTGGGATTTTTTATTTTCCCTTTTTAAAGTGCCCATAAATAGGTGGGTGCTTAGAAAATAGGACAACCTGATGAGAATTACTTTTAATATTAAACATGCTTTATAAGCAGTAGATTTGCATAATCTTGAACTTCAAAAATTACTTTTTTGGTCCCCTATTTTATAGGACTCTTTTGGTATATTACCATAATCTGTTTTTGTTAAGCTCAGTTTGGAAGCCCCGTATTGTTGAATAATTTCCTTCCATTTTTATAAATTTCCTTTTCTCACATTATCTGTCCCTTTATGGGTAAATTAGCATGTATCCAAGAAGAAATCTGACCATTTTCAAAAGCCCATCAGAAGAGAGTAGGAGATGCTCAGTCAGTAATGCTTTTGTACCTTTAGCCTCTTGTAGCAAAGAGAACCCAGTGGAACCTGGCATTTTTGAGAGCTATAAAGCTGTGGGTAGTGTTGTTCAATTTTGGAGGGTGCATAATAACATCTTAATATACTTTTTATTGGAAAATAAAAGAGAGATAATTTTCTGTCTGAATATATAATGTATGAGTGACTGCTTTTGAGACACTGATACATAAATTATAGATAGCCCTTCAGATTCTGCACTATGTATTATTAATTAAAAACTGAAGATCTTAATCTACACCCTGATATCTAGGCCACTGGAGAACATATTATAGTGTTGGGGACTATATAACACAGGCAGAATGCTATAAAATGCTGCCTTTTTGTTGTTTATGGGTAGCATTTCAGTACACAAAATGACCAGAACCTTCTCCTATTACAGCGAACAGCGAGTGTTTTGCTTTATGAAGAGGAAGTGTAGACAAGAATGAAGGTGATGTTTTATTTTCCTTTGCACACACACAAAAAATAAGAAGAAATATTTGTATCATGCTTTTCCTAAATAATATAATTTCCCACATGGCACAGTGTGCTCTAGGAAATCTTTCTGTCCCTCACTCTCTCTTCCCATACCGTCTCTTTGGAATAGGTTTTAATGTCATATGATGGATGTTGTATTTGCCTGTTAGTCTTTCGCAATTACAGGTTTAGAGAGCAAATGATGAAGATGATCAAAATTGCCTGATATTCTTAATAGTTGAGATTCTAAAGTAAAATCAACGAAATAACAAAGCACATAATCACAGCAAGTCAGAGTAACCAGCAATTCCTTTTAAATTAAAATGGAAACAACCTATCGTAGACAGTTGAAATGCTGGCTAGTGATTGTAGCTCCATATTGAAGAGTGTACTTGGGGAATGTTCCTTGCTTGTTTCTTGTAGTCTGAGGACGATGTGCTATAGCCTTGGATTTGAACAAATAGCTTTGAATTAGTTGTGTAAGGGAAAATACAATAAAAGCAAATATCTGGCACATGTCTACATTCACAAATTTAACAGCAATCAGAATATGTCTGCTCAATTCTGCACTTAACTTGTTTTTTCCACTAGTTTTACATGGAGAACTACAGATGGTTGCATGTTTGTTTACATTCAGTGAATCAGTTGTAACTGCTACAGTAATACATGTTTCTGTATCTTTTCATTTTTACTGGCAGAATTGTTCATGATGGGATGGTTATATAGCTCAGTTATGAATCTTATGCAAAAGGCAGGCAATACAAATGAAGATAAATGCAAGATACAAAAATCAGACTAGTCCTATAGCTTATGCACTGGGAACAGAGAAATCATTCGTTGAGGAATGGACTGCCTTCAAAACCTGTACAGATTTGAGGTGTTTATATTGTCCCACAGACCAGATCCTATCACAGCTTCTTAAGTAAAATTTCAAAAGACTCCAGGGGAATTATCATAGCGAGACTCAACTCTCTGATGTGTATACATGGTAAGTTAGAACAAAAATTGATGCCTAATTATTTTACACAGGGAAACTCACCTCAGGCAGTGAGAGTAACAACCATGTATTTTCTTTTAGTGATGGGACAGTAAGATAGGTGCTGTCTGCTGATGATCCAAACAATTTTTCCCCATCACTGAGCACTCTTGTGCTTGGAAGTAGCTGCCTTACTAAGGCCTTCCTTATATGCAGACATCTTGTTTATGAATTGGAGTCCAGCTACCAAAAAGCTGTCATATGAATATTGGAATGAGTTCTTTTCTGTTGAACAGTCACCCTGCATTTCATTGCTGACTAAATGAAAATGGAAGGAAGGGGTTAGGGGAGAAAGTCTATGTAATTCTGTTGGACTGTAGTGGGGTAGCTGCTGGAATTTATAGGTTGCTTATCTTCCTTTTCCTCAGAGAAGTTACTGATCCAGTAGTGGCTCTTGTGGATTATGCTGATGGCGATCTGCCCATACAGTCAGCACAGTCTGTGATCACAGCACTGTGATCACCCAGTAATGCTACTTCAACTGACTTTCAGCTTTGACCCACAAGGTGCCCATGTTTGGCTGCTTTGCAGGGGTTAACAACAGAACCAGAACTAGGCAAAAGCCCTAGGACTTCCAAAGCCTCACAGACCAAGCACAATTGTCTCCATCTCTCAATACTCTCCTCCCCTCTGCATGTCCTTCTTTACTGCTGCCTCCTTCCCATGCCTTCTAGAGAAATTGGCCTGCCAGTGTTGACCTACCCTGAGTGTTGCAGTGCATTGCAGCATGAAAAGTCAGAGCAAGCTGTAGTGGACAAGGGTATGAGTGTATGAGCAGCTCAGGGAAGAGGGCATGGCATGGGTTCTGCCAAAGTGAAAAAGGATGTGGCACTGTAGGGCAAAGGAAACCACTGAGCTTTTTCTGTTTCCAGATTCTAGGAAGCCCATGTCACCAGAAGCTGTTCATGTCATACCCTGCAAGTAACGCTCAGAGGCACAGTGATTCAGTGGTACACCACTGAGTAATAGTTCAGCAAAGTGACGTTCGTTAAATACTTCTCATGCAGCTTCTAGCTAGAGTGGTATCAAGGTCAAAAATTATGCAGATCTAAAAAATTCATGAAAACACATCTGAAGTTACAGTACTTAGTAAAACAAACTTTGGAAGTGAAATTGAATCTGGTATATTGAACTTAGGACAAGAATTTAGACACACAATGCATAGTATCTGTCGCCGTTATTTCAAAATTCTCATGCTAACTACTATCAGGGACACTGTTCTGGACTGGATGTACAAAAAGTCAAATACAGACTTACGGTTCTTTCCTGCTTCTATGTGCTGCAGGGGACAACAGACGTTACTTTTTCTCCCTTATCAGTAATACATCACACCTTCTTTCATCAGTTCATATGTGCAGGAATACATACATTCTTGCAAGCGTCTTGTAGTGGAGTCATATTTCTCACCCACCTACTTTAGTATCCTATAAGCAAACAATTTATGCTCTTTTCAGTCTCATGTGCAGAGTTTTATGGTACATGTGCAGATACAAAATCAAAGGATTCAAGTAATGCTGACTTTCCTGTCAGGTTCCCAGGCTTCAGAATAAATTGTTCTGTGCTTTCTGTTAGTATAGTGCAGTTCTGTGGGCCATGCCTTTTAAATATACTGTTTCAAAACAGTTTTTTTGGAAATAACTATTGTGGCAGCAGGATACTGAGTGGTGTGTGGGCTGTGTGAAAGTGGCTCAGAGATGTGAAACTCCAGCATCATGGCTCGTAGGGATTATTGGACACCAAGCAAGTAATGCAATAAAAGCTACACAGTGAAGACAGTCATTTGCTGGCTTTTATGATGTGGAAAACTAACAGTTATTCCTCTGAGCCCTTTCACCCCTTATGTTTGTGCAGAGGGGGGAAGATGAGACATGATGCTCAGCAACTGTGTTCAATATTGTATATTTGAAATCCTCAAAGCTAGAACCAGGATTTTATCACCAAAATTACAATTACGATGCACACTGAGGAGCCATGCTGTGTTTAAGAGAAAGAATAACAATTATTGTTGAGGTAGACAGCTTAGGTGGAAGCTATGACGCAATGTCTGTTTCCTGGTGTTTGACTAAAGCAACTAGAAATGAAAGATTTAGCTTAAAAAGCCAGGCAATAGTAAACCTAAAAACAATGGTATAATTCTGTTCCAGAAAGCTGTTCTTTCTGAAATTTTGGTGTACTTTATTGGTTATTCTGTTTCTCTGCTTTGAAACCTATATAGTCAACCAAGCCCACTGACAACAGTGGAAAGATTCTTGTTGGTGTTAGTGGATATGGGATCAGTCCTTTAGACCTGTAGCTGGCTTTATATTCAGGAGGAAAAATTAAATGTCAAAATATAAAATGTATACATAAAAAATGCTTATCCACGTACTTATATGCATGTGTGTATATATATATGTATGTACTCTTTAAAACATTTCTGAAACAATTGTGTAGGATAATGGTGTTTGTAGAATAATGGGTTTAGTGGCAGCCATTTGTTATGCTTTAATAGCTATGCTGTTCATGAATAATTTGGTGCATTTCTTGCCAGTTAAACTCATGTCACACCACACCTATTACCTATTTCATATCTGAACGCCTCATGTTCGGACAATACCTCGAAAGTGTTGTAGAGCCTTGCAACAGATTGTTTTCCTCCTGTATCTTTGATTAAATAAAATCAAGGCTCAGAATTGAAGTACATTAGAGGTGTTTTGGTGTTTTAATTGAGCCCTTCTAAGTAGAGTTACATATTTATTTTGTTCATTGTAAGATGTCAACACCATGTACATAGATTTATGTATATCTGTGAATACTGCATAGATGTGGTGTCCATATATGCACACAGGATATTTGGTTACATGTAGTGATTTTATGAGTCTCTTCTGTTTATCCTCTAAAAATTGAAGAGGAAAAATTTTGGGTTAAGCAGTTAGAATTATGTATATGGTAGATGATTATGTTTAAGTAGACATCTAAAAATGAGAATATATAAATGCTATAAATATTGGCCATATTTTTAAATGAATAGACATAGCACTTCTTCCCACATTCAAAGCTGCCACTTTATATTTGGAAAGAAAAGTGATACCTTTATGAAGCACACACATGCATCTCCTTTGCTGAGTTACCTCCTTGCTCAGTGAAGACTGTATTCTCTGCACTTTCCCTCTCAGTTAAACTTAGGATACAACTCCTATATTTTTTAAATACAGCAAACATGTTCTCATTATTAACATGTTGTAATGGAACACAGCAGATGTTCCTTTTAAAAAAAATTGCATCTCAGTTAGACATTCTTGTATAAATACTAAAGATACATAGAAATACAATTTGATATCAAAACATAGCAGTACACTGAAATACTTAAGTCACAAGTGGTGTGAAGGGTTTAAAGTTGAAGAGTTTATCTCTCAAACTTAGAGATTTCAAAACTCCAACCTGAGTCCGGAGCTAGTAATATAATTTGTAATGTGTAACTTCTGCAGGCCTCGGGAAATAATCTGATTATTTAAACATTGCAGGTAACAAAAAATATTAAATTGAAGCTCCAAGTTATTAAGTTTTTAAATTAACTTATTGCCTTTTTTCCTGTTTGAAAATTGCTGCTTTTTATTTAAATGGGTTACATGGCTGTAGCAAGGCAGGTGGGTACAAGGCATCACTTACATTGTCTGTTATGTGGGACGCTGTAACACAACATTTCAGTGTCTTAGTGCAGGGGAGAGAACAGAAGGACCACTAACTGTGCAAAGAAGCATCTGGGTGAAGAGATATGAATGCCTCACTGCAAAGTGGCCATGATGTCAGATCCCAGATAGACAGCTTTGTGTTCACATAGTTTAGGGCCATTAAAACACCTCCTTTAGTGCCTTCTGAGTTCTTTTATTACTTGGATTAGGAAAGTAGGAACCACTGATTTTTCTGAGTCAAATCTTTTGATCTAAACAACATAAGGTCTTCCAATGCAACAACTAAAATGGTCAGAATTCTTTTTTTCTGTGAAGTTTTTTAGTAACATGGCCACTTGAAATGACCATCAGAAGAGTCAGAAGGAAAAAGTATAAGAAATCCTTTGTATGGTGTTTGCCACCCCTCTGAGACTCTGAATCCTGGATTGCTTTGGGTAAAACATGTCGGTGCTGCCTCACCACCTCCAACAATGAAAACTGAACATCATCAGAAAATCAACCAGGCAGAGAGGAAACCCACAGCATGTGCCTGGCCCAAAATAACCACATGAAACTTAAAATATACAAGAGCTGTGTGAGTCTTCCTAATTGCTTCCTAATCCTGGATGCTCTTAGAGGTAAGTCAGAACTGCACCATATAGAAGCTTCAATTTCTTTAGAAATGAAAACTGAAATTCTTGTGGACTCTACCAACTGTAGTACTTGACCCATAAGAAAAAAATATCAAATACTATGAGTATTTTCCTTACAAAAAAATGGCAATGTTGCAGAAGCAATTAAGCTGAGGCTCTTCTAGTCACAGCACAAGGGATGTCCTGTAGTTAGGATGAGGCAATATTGAACCTTTTTCTTTTTTTTCTTACAGAAGCTTCTTAGCTCTCTGTGCTGCTCATTCTGCCAATCTGTGATGTTGTAGGCGGTGAGAAATGGAAGAAATATGCTTGAAATTATAGTTTCCCAACAGACTGAAACTCTTAACTCACGAACTGGCCCAATCATAGCAGCTATTTCTTCAGAGGGGTAGAAACCTTTTAACTTTTTATGACCTGTGACAATATTCCCAATTACCTGAGACATTTACAGTGTGGGATAACATTGGAAAGATAAATAAAGGATGTATGAAAATAGTGTAAGCAAGCACATTTTATGGTGGCCTATGAGTAGCTGGACTCAAAGGTATGAGTGAAGACACTTGAGTGTAGGGTAGTTCTTTCATTCCCAAGAATGAAGTTGTCAGACCAAGACATTTATCTTTTGACTTTTTCCATACATCCAATGGTTACTGGGTTGAGGCAGAAATCACAGCCTGGATGTAGGCCTCTAATGAGCTCTGACATGCAGATAGGGAGTACGTGGCCATCTCTTCATATTGCACTGTTGCAGTCAGCAACAACAGTTGTATCAGCCCTCAAGCTGGAATTCAGGGGGACAGCAGGCCTCTCTGGTCAGGTGTCAGAAGACACTAATAGTTTCACTGATGGGTGTTGTGTAATAGGTCAGATTCAAGGGGCAGACATCTCACATGCACATTGTCCTTTTTGTTTCCTGTTTTACCACTGCACATAATTTCTGGTCAATTTAATTACCTACAGTGTCCCCCCCATCATTTGCCGTTGTTGCCTTCCATCCTTCACCTCTTGCTCACTTTCTCCACCTCCCTTTGATGTTTCTTCATTCCCGTGCTCTGCGGGAAAATACACAGTTACCATCATAACAACCATCAATATTATTAGAGATATATTTTTTTGATCTTTTTCCAATGAAGTCATCACAGGAAATTTCTAATTTTTTCTGAAAGAGCATTCCATAAATCTTACCACTTTCATAAACATCAACCTGGCATTTCACAGGGTTGCTTGAGAAGAAATTACTGAATGCATTTAGAATGCTATGACTATAAATACAAGGTACTCAAAGGACAAATCTTCTTCAAAGAAGCATCCACTGACCAGTGGATGGTGAAAGTTGTAAATTTATTATTAAGCCATGTACAGTTTTCCTATTTTTAGAACAATCAAAAGTATTTTTTCATTCATAAAGACATTTTTTGTAACAATATTAAATATCTGGAGAAGTACAAGTTCAAGGAGTCCATTGCTTTGTTTCTTATTCATTCTACCCATACTGCACCTACACAAAATGAGGGAATTCCTTTTCTGAAATCACTTCCACTGTAGGCACGTTAGGCCCTAGATAGAACAAAAACAGGAATACAATAGAATTATTTTTATAAATAATTATTTTCCTGTTTTACTCATTTTTATATGAAGCTGAAGTAGTTAGCTGTTATTGTCCCCTTTCTTACATGATTACTACAACTTTTTTCACTGTTTCATTCACTTTGAACAGCTTCCTATCTTTTCCACACTGAAGCAGCAAAATAATGTCCCACGAAGCCTGGGTTCTATGTGAAAGATTTGTGTGGAACCTGGAAAGACTTCACTTGTCCTCTTCAGGCTCTATATGAGTAACTCAGCCAGTTTTCCTGTCACTCTCAACGGTGCCTGTTCAGTTTGTGAAGCTGTTCAGGCTCCCTCTGGTGGCCCACGGCCAGTGGCCAGGCAAGAAATATTGCCTGTAATAGGGAGGTAGAGCACAGGAATTTGATAAAGAGGTTAGTTCTTATATTTGGCTTTTTATTTACGGGGGCTGTCGTTAACAATCTAAATTTATAGACGTGTATAAATACAAAAAAAATTATTACATATAAATGTACATAAATGTAATAAATATAAATTTGTTTTGATAGCCTAACAGTCTCTAAGTGAAGCTGCCTATTTAATTTAAAAATATTTTGATATCTTAGTTGTTACCCAGCAAACCAAGCATAGTTTCTTCCTTTCAAAGATTGCAAGACCAAGAAACTTCATTTTAGTAGTCTTTATCGTCAGGGTCTGATATCAGAGCTGAAAAGGAAACAGCCATCTTGCTACTGATTCACATTTCCATCTTTCTGGGTGTTGTTCACACTTCTTTTACATGTGCTATTATGCCTTGCAAAGTTGGAAAGTTCAGTGAGTTTAGTCATTTAGATTTTGTAACAGGACATTTGAGCGTTTGTCCTTTCCCCTGAGTGGCAGCTGAGTGGACCACATGCAAACCTTTTTCTTCTTTCCCGCTTGGGGCAGACTGAGCGGGATCCAGGTGAGCCCTCACTTGTTCACAGTTTGCAGTACAGGTAAGACGTGATTTGTAAAGCCGGGCAGGACAATATTGACCATTTACTGGAATAAAGATATCAGGGCATCTTGAATGCTTTCATTTCTACAAGGCATTTTTCTAACACTTCGGTTTTTGTGCCTTGTGTTATGTAAGTTTTAACAGCAGAGTTCAAAGTCTGAATCTAAATTACCAACCACTTCTTTTACTGTCTTTTAAGGCTATATCAATGTCTAATAACATCAGTGGTAGCTATGGTCTACATCAAAGATAAATCATGCTCTTACATGACTTATATTTGGTACAGAAAAGGTAAAAGATCACCTTCCATTCATGTTGGTAGAATTACAAAATAGGTGGTTATTTTTTCTTACAGTGATTTACTTTCACTCCTTGTATGCAATAGTATGAAAGTCAACAATGTTTCAGACCCTCTACTATACTGGATTGTATCAATGGAGCAGAACTCCAGTGTTCTCCTAAGTACATACTTGTGTTGCCTTTGCACAGCTAGTGGAATGAAATCTGTAGTAGTGCACTTTTGGGAAAGGATGCTCAGCCTGCCATAGGAGGGATATGATGGGAACAGATTCGAGGGCATGACACAACTGTTAGGGAACAAGTGCTCTCAGCACTGTAAACTGCACTGAGGCACTGCAATGGCTTCAGCTCTTCAGAGCAGCACAAAATGTATGACTTTTGCCCATCTTCAATGGCATTCACCCCAGTGGTTACCTGCTGCCCAGGATCACCAGCCCTTAGTCTGCAAGCTGGTGCTGCACTGCATGGTGTGTGCCTACTCTTTTGTGATGTGTGAGGATGACTCAGCTACCTTTGCCATTATAACCACCTTTTCCTCGTTTCCATCATCTAGAAAACCAGAACCAAAAACCCCCAAAAACCAACCAACTGAAAAAACCCACGTACAAAAAACCCACCAAAGCAAGAACCAATTGCCTCTTTTCATGATTAGCATGGGGCATACAACTGTTAATTTGTTACCTTGTATCACATAACTGATCTGAAAGCACATTTTTCCTTGGTGCACACTGACACAATTTCAGAGAGTTCATTGGTGAAATGATGACAAAATTCTGATTTTGGTTAATCCATCAGGTAGGAATTGGTCATAAACCAGACTGAACAATCCTGAGGTTTTTATGAAACATTCTTTAGAAGAAATTCTAGGGGGAAAAACCCACAAAACTGAAAGAGTATTTGTGACATTTTCTCTGAGTCTGTAAATGCTGTGGTGTTTCTGTAATGTATCTAGGTTTGTTTTATGAGAATTTTGCTTTGTTCCTAAAGACTATTCTGAATTAAGCAGAGAAAACTAAATAAACAGACCTACACTGTTTTTAAAACTCTTGATTAATACCTAAGCATGGGAAATAACTCTGATGTACAAGGATGAATTCTGAGCATTGCCAAAGATTTTAGCATATGTTGGCTGCAAAATCTTGGTTTCCAAGCATGTTAAAAGGACCCTGGTTGGTTCCTAGACTATTTTGAAAAAAAGGAATCTGTGGAGCCAATAAGGCTCTAGTGTGTCCAGCTTGTCTAAAATTAAGGAAAAACTTCTGATGTCCTCCTTTCCTTAAAAAAAGAGACAATAACTCTGTATGGCAAAAGATCATCTTCTCCGATGTCCATCAACATGTTCCTATATTCACATGACATCTGATCTACATGTCAAAATAATTCAGGTGACTTCCACCAATTTCAGCAGTTTCTGGATAGAGTCCAAACTTCCTGAATGAGATTTGCTTTTTCACAATTACAGAGTTCTCCTGGCATTTAAAATCTTTTTGGGAAAAGTAAAATCTAATATATTTACTTCTATACTCAAAAGGTTTAAAGAAACTGACTGGGAACTAAAGAAAACTTTTCACTTAGGGTCCACTTGAGGTTCTGTTTGTAGTTCCTAGGTCCACAAAAATCTTATTTCATAGAATAATGAGTTGGTTTGCCACAGACAACCTATAGGAATCTGAGTATGTTCTACAGATCTTAATCAATTCAGAAGTGAAAACTTCCAGTATGTTTTGAAGTCTCTTCCACATGCTAGCAGAGGGAAAGAGATCTCTGTGAAGGACTGTATCTAATTCATGCTGTTTATGAGAGTGAATGCTATCAGTTCCAGCTCAGCTAGGTACAGTAACTTGATTTACTGCTCTTGAAACCCAAATCAAATTCAAATCAGAGTCCAGGTAGAGTTGGCATGTCTTCTTTGGTAATCTTATATAAAAGTAATTCTCAGTGAAGATTTAAAAAAACTGTATGCAGTTTATACAGAAGGAAAACTCTTATCTATACTATGTAGAAACCTTTCTTAAGAAAACCCTGTGTGTGGCCATAGCTCTTCATTCTGTGAACAGAGATGTAGAAAAAAAAAAAAAAAGCAGGGGAAGTCACATCAAAACCATTAGGAACAGCAGTAGAACTGAGACAGTTTTGAAGCTAGTTTCATACTCATTTCTTTTTTAATTGCTTTGATCTTTTGAAAAGTCCGTGTTATGCACTGAAAGGCTGGAAGACAGAGTACTTGCATTACTGCATGAATTTATCAGCTGTAGTGGAGCTGAAATATATAGGCACTTTTTTGTGTGTGTGCAGACCTTATTAACAGAAGAGCATGAAAAAGTGAAAATTAATATATTTGTTTTAAAAAGTTAGATTTTGTGTTTTATACTGCATTGTGAAAGATTATTTTCCTGACTGTAATGTTGTGATTGGTTAGGAATGGGGTTAGTTAGGGGACAGAAGAGCAGGGATGAGAAAGGGATATAAATGCTATGCTCTGCTGCTCCTATAGTATTTTCCCAGCAGCATAGCAGTATCAGTTCATTGCTGTAGCAGGCACAGGGAGAAGAACTCCTGATTGCTGCATGGCATCTGGAGTGGCATGGAAGAGAAAATGCTTGCTTAAGCAGCTTGGCTGAGGGTATTTCAGAGAGTTGCTGCGTAGCAGCTCCAGGCTTACATGATTTACCAAAAATAATTACTGTCTGTCAAAGTGTTTTACTGCTTGTTTGCTCTGCCCTCTACTATATCTTTCACTGAATTAACATTGTATGACAGGAAGGGAAAGGTGCTGCCTAACAGGTAGAGCACTGTTTATTATAGAGAAAGGAGAGGCAAACATGGACTCTAGTTCTGCACAGAATTATGTATTGTTTAATGAAGCTTTAATAGAAACTTGCAAAATTGGGCATTTGAGTGGGGACTGGGCCTGTAACTGACGCAGGATTGTGTTTATTCCACATTCTCTTTCTCCTGCTGTATTGTGAAGATGTGATGCCATGCAGAAAGCAGTGAACTGCCCAAATTCCAAGACCTGTCAATAGAATAGTGGTCAAGTCACTCTTAGGAGAGGGGGGCATCTGATGAGCTTATCAGGTGTGTGCAAGAACATAGAAGACCACCATCAAATTTACAACACACAGTGATACCAAGCTGGGAGAGAAGGCTGAAAAAGTATGTATTTTATGAACGATGTGCTCTGGGAGTATATTATTTTAAGCAATGAACCTCCAGTAATGCCAATAAAAGCCTAAAAATTTGAGCAGAAATGTCAGGCAGACAATACTTTGTCAGGACTCATTGTAATAGCCTTACAGTGTACATCTTATGGAAATTAGTAATCATTATTAAAAATCTTTTTCTGCACTGCACTGATCTGAAGGCATTCTTGCATCACCTGAAAAAGTGTTGCTTTCAAATGCTAAGCACTGACAGAAAGAATGTATCCATTCAATGTATTTTTATGTCATTGTAGGGACCAATAAATCACAGATGATGAGTCATGTGGAATTCTTGCTGGAATCACAACCTTTTCACTTCATATAAATCCTCCAACCACGTTGATCCTGGCTAAAGTCACAAAGAACATGAGCCAGGCTTAACAAGAAAAATTTATGAAGGATCCCATTCTTTCTTTAGGACATAAATGAATAAGCCAAGAAAACAACTCAGCAGGTCACAGGAGAGCAGATCCTGGAGGAGTTACCACCTGTCAGCAGATATCTTGGCTCACAGTTAAAAATTGTAGTATATATGCAAGATCAGCATTTGGTAAGCTAGCCTGGAGACCACCTCATTCTCTGTCAGCAATTGGATCACTTGATTAGCACAAGCAATTTTAAAAGAGTACTTTAAGAAAACACTTAGAGGAACCTTAGATCAGGAGGCAAAAACTAAACAACGTAAAATGGGGGTGTTATGTGGCTACTAGACAAAATACTAAAGGTGTGTTAGCCTGCAAGGGGTAGTCTATCGAGCATACTCACCTTGCAGGCCAAATAAATTGTATAGAGAGGTAGCAGACAGTTCCTTCCAGAGAACAAATGACAAGGAAAGGACAAAACAGAGTTCCTGAAGTGGTATAAAAGAGCTTTCTAATGAAGAAATAAAACCAAAGATCTGACAACAACTCAGGTTGCTGTCTAAATCTTTAAGACTGCTCATAGCTTAGGCAAAAGACAGCAGCATAAACTAGCAAGAAAAAGAAGTCTTTTTTGTAACAAGGATGCCTTCCTGGATATGCTCCACTACCTCATGAATATGGGAGCACTAAGAGAGAATATTGCCAGCTAGTAATGCTGAGGCCTCCTGTGTGGGAGGAAAAGGTTTGTAAGCCTGGACATTTAAGTGTTGGCTTGCAGGGGCATCTTTTTCTTATCTCTTGTTTGGCTGAAGAAGATTTTCTCCTTGGGCTCATGCTAGAAATGTTTTAGAGCAAGGAATGAGATATTATATTGGATCATTTTTGGAATGCTTTAGTGGTTTTTGCCTAGTAACCCAGGCCCTGGCAAAAAGTTCTGTGTCAAGCTATATTGAGGAGGTGATGATGCAAACTGGAAGGTGGATTGTACAGAATGTTGTGGAGAGGTGCCATTTTCCTGCTAGATGAAGTATGGGAGAGGACCTTCCCTGCCTCAGGGAGACATAGAATGGGACTCTCTTCTCCTCATGGATGGCATAAAGGTGTTCCTATAGTTTCCCAAGTACTTAAATGAAGAACAGCCTCTGAGATGGGCAGAAACATTGTGAAAGGTCCAGATTATAGGAGTATAATCACATTCATTAACAGTTAGTCATTCGGGATAATTCTTTGGTCAGAATTAGTGGTTACAATTCCAGATTTGTGAAGATAATTAAAACTGCAGCCTAGCCACGTCTTGGTTGCCTTGTCTTCTTGCTCTGTTTGGCAAAATGAAATTTGCAAGATTAATTTGCCTCAAACATGCTAAATGTGCTTTGTTTTTTGCACAGCTGGGCAGTTCCTGAATGGCTGAAGGCACTGAGCCCTCACTGCAGTACACGCAAAATGTAAAGAGACAGCTGGGTAACAGGCAGCCCATTAGGCCTCATTGCTGTGCTCTTTCCATACGCTGCTGTGATCCTACATACAAACCCTTGCATAATGTTAGAGAGACTAGCATGCAGTGCACAATTTCATTCTGGAAGGAACACACAGGAATAGTTCCTTGTATATAACTTTAAATATCTTGGTTAGTGTTTCACAAAAAGAGGGGAAAGAAATTAATTAAGTAGGACTAAATTGAACTAGGAAGGACTTTTTTGTGTTCTATTATTAAAGGAGAAAAATTAAAAAGCATCCTTTCTGCAAACTGGTAAAATGATATTATAATTTACATTCATTACATGGCTCAAACCAACTGACATTATAACAAACCTCCTAAAGTAGTCCTACTGGAATTATGTCACTGCTTTAATTACCAAACTCATCATGAATTTTGGTAATTTTTGTCTGTTTTATATATCAGGAAAAAATAGGCTTCATCTGAAGTTACATAACTGACGATTGTTCTGTATAATGACTTGTAGTGAAAACAACTAGTGGGTAGCTTCAGTCTGTTATTACTGTAAATCAGATTATTTCAGCTTGCACTCCTCTTGTTCTTGATATCTGTACTTGGGATGAAGTTTTGGTATGCTTTTTTTCCAAAATAATTTTCAAAATATACATTTGGAAGAGGGCATGAAATAATAATCCAACTGTTTACAATTGCAAAGAAGTAGTGGTGTTAAACCTAATGGAGAAATTCATGGGCACTTGAGCTGAGAAATAATTGCAGTTTGCTAAAATTAGGACAAGAATTCTTACGCACATTTTTAGAAGTCTTCATTCACTGCTATACGATTATCTATACTACTCTGAGGTGATGATGTTTGCTGACAGAAGTTACTCAAACTCTGCAATATTGGGAAATTTAGGAAGATCTGTGGCTTTCAACAACCTGGTAACAGCAGCCACTGTAAATAAACACAGTAGTCTTACGCAATGTTAAAGAGTAACAAAATATTTGAAAAAAACCCCTCTATTCTATTATAATACTAAGGTATGATTTAGATTCATATGAAGTTGAGCTCATGAAGTAAAGAGATGCAAAACAGATCTTGCAGAGGATTCAGTCAAGCCAAACAGGGTTACAGACATAAGCATTTAGAAATTTTCCCAGGTGTGATAGTTTCTTGCAAGCTTGAACCTGACCTATTTTGTTCACTGCAGTTTAAAGCAATCAAGACTGCAGAGGCTAGAAGAATGGTTAGTGGTTTTTAAATGATAACATCTCCAGAGTTGCTGAGACTAGCAGTAAAAAGTAGACCTCTAAGACAGGTTGTCAGGCTGCAAGAAGTTTCCTAGGGAGATCATTTCAATTTTCATCTGTCAAATTCCTTCTGCTGCTTCTACTTCCTCACTCAGTTCACCAGGTCTTACTGGTACACAGACCTTTCAGGTGCAATAGCTAAAACAAACTCCACTTATTATCTTTTCTGAAGCAAATTGGAATGAATGTGTGGACACATGGCATTAGACTGTATGTTTGCTTTACATTTGTGTTCAAAAGTAAGTGTGCGGATGCAATGACGGATAGAAAATAGGCATATCAACCAATACAACTTGTAAAGAAAAAGCAGTTTCCTTGGAGGTGCAAGACAAAATAGCATCAATGCTATGAATGCTCCCAGGAAAATTGACCATGGTTGTTTTTTTTTTTTCCTTGTATTATTGGATGTAAATGGTTACTGAACTAATGAATACAGGGAGAAGACGGTTTCCTCAGCAACTGTGCCTCCAGAATAAGGTTTTGCCTTGTTCTCTTGCGTGTTTTACAGCATGTAATCACCGGTAGGAAACAGATACCAAGCCTAGTGATCTCCAGTGGGGATCCTGTTGGTGTTAGTGGCTGTGGGAGTTGTGAAGGCAAACCCAAAAGTCCTGTTGAAAGTAATCATTCCGGCTCAGTTCAGGTTGGTACAAGCTGACTGCCTGAGCCAAAGAGTGTGAATCAGGAGGACTAGTTTTCCATTTTCTTTCAATCTCAAAGGACACAGCCCTTGATGCTCAAAAGGGCCCAGTGTTACCTACCAAGAACAATGGTCAGAGTTTAAGGGGAAGGAAATACAAGGCCTAATGCATTGGTTTTTTCATAGTGGTGTAAGTCAGTCTTAGTATTTTTTTTTAGTTAAGGAAAACTGTCTTACAATAGCACTGTGATACAAACTGGGAGATAGAAATCCTAAAGCATTTGCGTTTCGAGTTATGTATTTGGGGCACACATGATTGTATACTGAAATATTGAATAATCAGCCAGAGAGAACTTGGATTATTTAAATAAGGGATTTATTACCCACTCTTAGTTTTTTTCATCTCAGCTACTGATTTAATAGCTCAGGCAGAATTCTCTGACTTTAAAGATTTGGTGAATTTATAGATTAAAATATTAAACTAGAATGAAACAATCTACACACTCTGTAACTGTAAATTGACTGAGGACAGGCTATTGCAAATGGATTGCAGGTCTGTTGGGCTGCTTCACTACTCAGGTAAGGGGTTGCGTTTTCAAAGGTTACAACTTTTTACGATTCATAGGGTTGGTAGGGAGCCATTAATAACAAATAAAACTATCTTCTATCTGTTAAGCTAGTTCTTTCAAACACAGTACCGACCAATATACTTTTAATTCCTAGGCTGAGGCACTGGCTATATGATTATACTATCATAGCAATTAAACTGTGAAACCTCAGTAACTCATGCCACATCCAGAAGATGCATTATTTATCAATAAGCAGATTCCCCAGCATGGTGGTTTGGGTTTTTGGCTTCCAGTGCACTCAAAGACAATGAAAACTAAAATCTTACTATTGATTAAAAAAAACCACTCCAAACTCCTGACTCTGTGTCCAGGGTGTCCGAAGTTGCCTCTAGACATGACATGAAGAGGGATGAAACTCACTGATGGAGTGAAGTGGGAATGTGTTTATGTCAGGGTGTTTTCTGCAAAAGATATGACAGCCTTCTGTAATGCCTTCAGGACAAATGTTTGGCCTCTGTAACAATATTCTTCTTGAATAAGAATAAGTTGTAATGAAGGGAGAGGAAAAAGAAGAATTCATGTGGAAAATATTCTAGTTCAGCCACCTTTTCATCACTGAAAAAGGAAAGAGTACCTACGTGTTGCACCTAACTTGATCTAATTTTAACAAATCCAGTTTGGCAGCACAGAAAACCACTTCAAATACCTCAAGTTTAGGTAATTCATCTATGTGCAGATACTTAAACCAAAGCATCTAGTGCCATTTTATAATTTTGGATGGATGCCCATTATGTCACAAACACTGCAAGGATTCTATACCCTTATTGACTGACAGCTGGAGGCCAGGGGGAAATGGATATCCAAAAGTGTCTAATGCTGCAAAGGGTATCTTTATATTGATCCTTAAACCTTGCTCTAGTGATGGGGAAACTTGACTAAGTCAACCAAGTTGATGAACACAGAACCTCTTTCCACCCAGTGCATACAAACCAGAAGAACATGGGAAATACCGGACCTCTATGAGAAATGCACTCTGCTCTGCTTACTTTGAAAAAAAATTTTCTGCTCTGCAAAATCAGGAAGACAGCAGGACAGAAAGAAATAGTGGTATTGAGTTCACTAGTACACAATGGTATCAACTGTGTTCCATCAGACAATGAAGTCAGAGTTATCCTCTAAGTTTTTAAAATATCAGGGTACAGTTAACTCCTTCTCATAATCTCTCTTGTGTCAAAGCAAATTTAAGGCTTTTGCCAAGATAGAGGTCTAATTCCAAAGTGTAAGTTTGTACCTAAGAGTAAAATACCTGGTAAAACTGACATCTGTTAATTTGTGCTTAATTGCTGCTTAATTGCCACTTTCTTTGAATGACAGCTCTGTCTCTGAAAATCTTTACAGTATAGGCTAAATTGTAAAAGGGGTTATTGTGTATTTTCTTTTTTCCCCCTTTCAATTAAGTACACATTAAGTGTCATCCTTTGCAATTACTGATTTTGTCACAGACTCAGTGCAGTTATTGACATTTTAGGCCTCTGAATTTCAAAGCGTGGTTTTTGTTACTTGTGTAGTCCAGTTAAAATCTAGATGGGAGATTTTCAGTTCTGTTGATGTTTTAACAGAGTTAGTCATGTATGCATGACTGAATCCATCTCTTTTCAGGTTAAATGCAACTAATATCACATCAAGGAACTGATTAACATCTCTAGCAGGGGCAAAAATGTAAAATTCAGCTCTTTAATAGAATTACTCTGTAATACACTGACATTCAAGATGATCCCTTTCAATCAAGTTACATTTGAACATATCTTTTTCTCCAAATGAGTAGACAAGTTCTTTATAAGAGCTACGTATTTATTTGTCCCATTTAAAAGAAACTAATTTTAACAACGCATGTATTTATGCTTCACTGGCCTACTAAACATTATTATCTTGCGGTTCAGTGACTTTCAGATGTGCATTACTCTAAGACACTTAATGGTAGAATTTGTTCAGTGAACTCAGGCACACTCCTTTATAAAACTTGCATACATGTCCTAATAACTGCCCTACTCTCTGCCTTACATCACACATTTCAAGGAAAGGTGAAACGCTGTTGCCTGGACTGGATATCACGTATGCCCATGGTGTTCTGCAAGAACAGCCAAGAGAAGTTAACACATCTATAGGTAATACATAAGTGCCTGTGGCCCTACATATGATGGGATGGCCATTTTTTTGTTTGTGCTGATGCCCTAATCTTCCTACATGCCTTGCTATCTGCTAGTTCCTGTAGTCTGAAGAGAGTCATAAGGTGCATAGTGGTGTGTATGCCCTGTATAGGTCATATCTATATTTGGCATTTTGTCTAAATTGCTTCTGGAAATGGCTCTGGGGCCGTGTTAAAACCTTAAACATCCCTGGAAATGCTTAGAAGAACACAAGTTACTACAGGGCAAATCCATGCCAGGGATAGTTTTAGTTAATCATCTGTAAAGATCAGAGAGAGCCAAGCTTGAAAACATACTCTGTCCCTGACTATTTTATTAGTATAGACTTCATTTTTTAAACTTTTTAATTGGGACAGCAGGAAGACTATGGAAATGTTCTATCCCAGAAGAAATCCTGTCTTCTCCACCAGCTGATGGGTAGGTCCAGAGAGTAGGGGGAAGACAGTCTTATTTACTGAACTGCTTCGGTGTATTTAACATATGCGATCTACTGGCTAGCTAATGTGAAAAGACAAGGTTCAACTGCAGTTGCAAGAGTTAGCAATATCTTCTAGTATTCAAGACATAAATTAGGGCTTATTTTTTGTGGCTAGCCCAAGACATACAGATGGTAGATCTTAGTATATTTATGATTAAGTCGATAATGAAAAGAAGCAGAAGACTAAATACCTGAAGTTTTTCAAGTCCTTTGGAATTTCT
Organism: Corapipo altera; assembly: GCF_003945725.1. Lineage (NCBI taxonomy): Eukaryota > Metazoa > Chordata > Aves > Passeriformes > Pipridae > Corapipo > Corapipo altera. The sequence goes on from NW_020884876.1 coordinate 25,371,556, forward strand.
GCAAAGACAGGAAGACTCCTTCTTCCCTGTAGTATTAATGTTTGAGTGTAACCTGTTTTTCCTCTTAACTTTTCTAATGGTGTTGCGCAGTGCTGACATATCAAGACCTTAGAGTTTAGCCAGGTTGTTCCAAATCTTTATCAACAACTCAGTTTTTATCCAGGTAAGTTTACTTACGTTATACTGTCTTTTCTATTTTCTTCCCCGTCTTGAATCAGAAGATGAAGATTATAGTGAGTTCCTTCCTTTAACTTCTGAATTTATTTTTGCAATCATCTTACAGGATAGGCAGCCTAATAGGGAAACCAAAAAGAAAAGAAAGGCAAAGTTTCTTCAAGCTATTTATAAAAGTTATTAGTCCAGAGTTATATCAAAGAAAAGCAGGAATTTAAACTTAAGTGAAAGTCTATGAATAAGTCTGTAAAATTATGAAGTAGTGAATATATTTAAGCATCAAAACCTTAAGCAACCAGCACAATTATTTGTCTACTATTTATTTGTCTAGTGCATACCATGTAATTTCCCTTAAAATTTTAGGAAAAAAAAAGAAGAAAATGTTGTTACTCTCTTTGAATAAATTTACAACTAGAGAAAGCGTCTAGTAGTAATAATTTAACCATTTGCCTACTATGGAACTGTTCAAAGTTCTGTTCAGTTTACTTAACATAAAAATATTTTTAATCTGTTTTAGTTCACTCATTATCTCTATTCCTAGCATTCCCTAAACCATACTCTTTCTCTGGTTTTTTTTTAATTCATAAAAACAGATATAATTTTATGGATGTACTGTGTATCAATCCTGCTTGCCATTTTTGTTTCTTGTTGGTTGGCTCTTTTGTGTCTTTAATTTGGTACAGTATCTTCCATGTTTTTTCCTTAAAACTGGATGTTTGACACGATCACCTGGACATTGGGAGTTCTCTCCCTTCTTGTTTCTGAGAGATTTAGAGGAAGCAGTAATAAAGCAAATCTAGGGTTTACAGTTCACATGCAAAGCTGTGCAGTAACATAAGCTTGATCCCTTGTAACAACCAGCAGGTCTGAAGAGTTGTGGAACATTCAGGTACATCGGGTACAGAGAGATGGATAGTGCCAGGCTCTTTCCAGATGTATGTGGCTCTACAGAGTAGTAAGTGAAGTATCTGTCTCATTCCTGTCCCTCCGCTGTTCCTTCTGTGGTAGTTATTTGCCCACAGATACTGCTCATAGATCTGGCATTGAAAGTTGAAGCGCTGCAGTGCTATCTGTGTTATTCAGGTTTCACTAAGTTGTGATAACCTGTTGTTTCCTGGGTGTTTGGTTTTTTTCTGTGAAAATGAGTGGAGGTCTGAAGGAATGTATTGTTAAATCCTGCATTACTTCAGAACATCGGGAAGCAAAATACAGTGGGAGACCCCGCAACTGTGCTGCATGAAACATGTAAGTGACCCACTGCAGGTTTCAGAACAATTGTTAAAAATACAGGCTGTGCTCTGCACATACTCCTCGTCCATCACATGTTATTTAAACAATAACTAAGGAGAAGTAATGTCCTTGAATTAATCCAGCTTCCTGTTTTTGCCAGTTCTGTTTTATAGTCATTTAGATAAGCATCCATGTAGTGGGCTCCTGTGACAAAGTGGGGAGAAAAAGGCATTTTGCAATCTGATTGATTGTAATCTCCCATAAATGTATAATTATTAATCTTTCCAATTTTCTACAATTATCAGGTTAGTAAAGAAGGCTTTTCTTTCCAAACCTTAAAAAATGTCAAACCTTAAAAAATGTATCCTTTTAGGCAAGGGATTCCCAAACACACTGACCATGATTGAAAATGGGTTCCTAAAGCAAAGGTTGAAATTCTCCCACCTTTACTTTTGTGGTTCCAACCCAGTTTGGCATTTAATGCAAGAGTTCTCAGCTGAGGAAATTGACAAAACGTGGCCTGTGATATTTATGTTTGAACATTGCAATCAGCTCATCCACAACAGGTTGTATCCCAATCTCACAGTGATTCCCAAGGAAGTGCTCAGCTCAAAAAACTTCATTCAGACCTTGAAATTTGCCCCTGAGGAATTCTCAAATCATGTGAATAAAGGAAAAAAAAAAAAAGAGAGAGAACTCTATCATGTTGTGGAAGAAAACCAGGTTTTATCAGAAAAATATTCCTAAACTTTATTGATTTTTCTTTTGTCACTTAGGCTTTAACTGGAATTCGGCACTTGTTTAGTCAAATCATAGGATTTCATATGACCTTTAGATTTCCTTATCCACAGAACAACTCAGAAAACAGTCTTCTTCTGAGAGCAGCAACTAGTCTAATCAAATCAAGAGATCACCTCTTGGGAATTTAAGCTAAGAGATTCTCTTAGTTCAGATTCTTTGGCAACATGTGAATATAATGAAAAATTCTGCAATATAAAAATTAAGAGTTATTGGAATAAATGGCTCATAGTTGAGGTAACTTATTTCTTAAGACATTTAGAAGGAAAATTAAAGCATACATTAGTCATATTGCCAGTAAAGTTATTCCCTGTCACAGCCTTTCCATTTCTCTTCTCCTCTAAACCACTAATGAACACTCTAGCTGTAGAAAAAGCACAAACATTGTGCTCCCTAGTTTGTACTTTTGGCAGTTCATAATATATCAGTGTCTGCACTGTCAAATTCTGCTTCAGATCAGTTGGCCACAGGTCTGGCACTAAGACAAATATGTTTAAATTGCACACAGTCCAAAAAAGTGGGAAAGTCTCTGCAGGTTTACGTATGAATACAGCCCTTTCTTCAGTTAGGTGTTTTGAAATTAGAAGTTTTCACTAAAATTGCCGGCATAATCCCTGCTACAAACAGTCTCTGTTTCCTCTCTCTACTGGTAAGGTACTACTCCCAGTGTATAAACAAACGGTGATTCATTAGCACAATGACACAGAACAACAGACGACCTTGCATATGAATGGGTTATTCTTCTACTTCTGTTAAGGTAATGAATCATTTCCCTCTTGTGCTCCTCCCTTCACTTCTACTTGAGTACACTTCTTGTTATTCAGAATTCTCTTCTTGAAAGATCGGTTGTCTCTGGAGGTTGAGAGGGGAAGGATCCTTGTACAAAGCACAGAGGAACACAACTTCGCCGAGTTATCAAGCAGCCTCCTGGTTTACCAGTCAGCCTTCTGGTTATCGATCCCTGTATTTACTGTTTTTCGTTAGACCATACTTTCCTCTTAAGAATTCATGTCCTCCTGACAAGAGGTATGGTTCATGGGTGCAAGCATAAATTGTCCACAAAAATTGCTATTTCTTCTATAGAGATCTCATTGAAATTTGGAGACTGGGTAAATGTAAATTCTGGGTAAGAACTTCAAAATTGTTCACTGGAAAATCCATTAGAACAAATCTCTTTTGTCAGTATTTAGAAAGCAGTTAGCATGTTTCAGCTTTCTCATTCTCCACCCCTCTTAAATACAGGGAAGCCTTGTTCTGAATTTCCTATACCCACAAGCCCTTCATGTTTCTTAAAATACTTCAATATGTAGATTTCCTGGAGTTTCCACGAACTGGTACTTAGTAGCATCTGGATGTTTTTTCTGGAACTATGTTGCTTAGGTAAATCTTATAAACATAATCTACATTTATATAGTGCTTTCGGCACTTGGCCATTTGTCCCTGTTGCATATCAGTGGTAAACAGCTGAGTTGGCTGACTTTTAAATACAAAAACATCCTGCTCTAGTTGAAGCTGTTAACGGGAAGACTACTGAAAAGACTGTTGGTGGAAGTTGGCAATTGCAACAACCCTGTTCCTAGAAGTCTAATTGATATTGACAATGGCTTTGTAGGCCTGAACACTCCCTTTGGCAAAGGGATGTAAGCGGTGTGCCACCCGGCTAAGCAATTCCTGGAGCCTGGGTTTACACACCTAAACTGTTTAAATAATGGTCAGACTTGAGGTGAGAAGAATGAAGAATCACTGATATTCTTCAAATGCTTAATAACTTACTACAAAAGAAGGACAATATTTTGGACTCCATGATGGATAAGACAAAAGTAACAGGCTTAAGTTGTAGTAAAGGAAGTTTAAGCCAGACATCAGGAGAAAAAATATCTTCCTAAAAATTTTCCTAAAGATAAGGACTCTTCTCCATATTCTCATGAATAATTAAAAAGCCCCAAACCCACAATTCAACAAAAAAAATAAAGCACATAATAATATGGCTATAAAAAAATGAGTTGTGTAAGATTTGACAATGCTGCAGCTACTTTCAGACTTGCCTGAGATAGGACCCAGCCAAGGAGTTTCTCCAAGTTCGTCACTGATCCTCATTCATATTTTTGCATTTCTGTTTACTTCATATTGATTATTATGATACTGAAACTAGAAGCCTGTACTCTGAGAATAACGAACTGTGTCTGAAATGAATTACACTACTGTTGTATTTTAATTGTTGGTATTTGGAATTATAATCATTTGTTTTAACTATGGTGAGTATCTGTCATAAAAGATCATATTTACCGACAATGATGCAAAAATTAGAGGAAAAAATAGTTGTCTACATTTCATAAATGAGGTAAAGGTTATGGATTTGTGTTGTACATATTGAAAACATTTTTCCAGAGTACCAAGATATCATTCTAAGCAGTTTAAACATGTGGCTACATAAATCTATTAAATATTCTGAGAAAAGGTTAGATGTAACAATTTTTTATTTTCAAATCTCATGTGCAGCCATTCCAAGCGGGTCTATTTAAATCAATAGGACTTCTTACAGTACAGGATTGCCTTGAACTACATGAAGAACCTGACAAGAAGAGGCTAAGCAAATACTACTTTGACTGCCAGCATCAAGTTCAAAATCACTTGGTCATGATCTAAAGGTTTCTGTGGTCATATGGAGAGCCTCTAGGCAGCTGTAGAACCTGATGTGTGACAGAGAGTTAGACCAGTGGGTGGACTCAGTCAGAAGAATTTTTCTGGTGATATCTACAGTGTCCTAAAATATTTGCATCACAGCTTAGAGTCAACAGTTCCTTAAGAGAGAAATTCTAATGTGTTCAGGTAAACCAACAAAAAAGCAGACACTATGTCCTAACAACATCTCATAATGATCAAGAAAAGGCAGCCTTTGACCCTACCATTTGTCTCTTTTTTCTCAGGAAGAGAGATTCATGGAAGAAATTACTGACTGGACTGAAAGTATTGACACCTCACTCTGGTTTTTTTCTGCAACATCATGTCCGCAGATATCCAAAGGAAGAAAAAAATTATTTTAAAAATGAATATAAGAACAGTCCTGAAGATAAAGCTGGGAAAATTACTGAGGAATATAATGCAAAATTATGAAGATAACACAGAAATATCCCAAATTCTGCTTTGACTTGCACCCCAGAAAAGCACAATGAGTTAGTGATACATGAGTGGTAGGTTTTTCCCTACAAGTAAAATTTGTTTCTCTTCAGACAAACATGTTTAAAATATCATGTAAGCAGTCAAAAAAGAATAGGAAATTGTTCTGGGATTTTTTTTTTTTCCTTTCTCCTTTAACCAGTCATTTTGTGCTCTGTAGCAAAGGAGTACCTTCAAAAGAGGAACACACTCTAACAAGAAGAGAATCAGTTTAAAAATCAACTTGAGTCATACCTTCAGTTTTAGTAGGGTCTTGACTTAAAGTAATTTGATACTTGCCATGTTTTTAGATCAAATATAAATATCAAATGTTATGAGATGCAAAAGAAGATTGTCTATAGATGTGTTAACCAGATTTGCTGCATTTTTGAGGTTTCCCAGTGCTCACCCAACTCCTGCTTGCAGATAGGGAACATTTACTACATACGTTCCTTTAAGTAACTTGTTCAATATTCAAAATCTTCCTTGGGTTTTCAAATGTTCTGTACTTCCTCCAACTTCCATGACCCACTTTATCAGTTACCAAACCCATGTTTTCATCCCTTTTTTAATTCCACTTTGATCACTCTTTTTTTGTGGATCAAATATTCACCAAGTCACCTGATTCTTGTCAAATGAGGAGTTCATTACTTGCAGGATCAGTAGAGTATGCAAATGCTGATCATGGTACAGGTAGGTTGAAAAACTTCAGGAGATGTGCATTGCTATGTAGATGAGATTCGAAGAGACTGCTAGGTTAGAAAAAGAGCATGGCAGAGCAATGGCCAGCAGATCCATCATCTTATCTTTCTCCCGTGATGGAATGCAAGACACTAAAGCTCAGAAGAAGTCATAAAGAGTATTTGGTCACATAGAGTATTTGTGATTCTACCAAAACTCTAGGAAGTTAATGCCTGAAGATTGTACCACCAATCTTCTGCATACCAAGCGTTAATGTAAGAACATGAAATGCAAGGGGGAAAAAATCCACATTATTTTGACAAAAGAATTGGAAAAATCTGAAATAGTTAAATATAGAATCAGCTCTGCAGTGGAATAATAGGTGCCATTCTAGGATGATGAACAGTACTTGGGCTGCTGCTTAAGCTCAGAAAAATTAGAAGAAACTTGCACTGTGTTTGTCACATCCAAGAGGAGATCAAAGTATATGCTTGGACATGATCCAATCAGCAATAAAATCATTACAGTTCTTTTTCTAGCAAATCCAGTCAGTACATCGATCACACAGATTAACACTCCTACGACAGCAGATGACAAAGATGCAGTTGATGAGTTCTATCAACAGCTTGAAGAGACATTCATTAAAAATGAAGCAAAGATACCACCCTTGCAACTGGGGACCTAATTATGAAAGTTTGGCTGTCAGATGTTTGGCTCTCCAAAAGGAATAATGGGAAATGACTACTCATCTTGGTTGAATAGATGAGAGGGGCATCTGGTTGAACTTTCTTGCCTTCATGTTCATTCCTTCTTCATTTAACACCTAAATTGAATGTCCAAGATATTTGTATAGATGGCTATGGCATCATGACTAAGAGCCAAGTGATGCTGAAGGATGAACATGTAGCAAGCAAAGAGCACCCTGAGTCGAAAGACAAGTTGTTGTCTTCTAGAATGTCAAAAGATGGACATTCAGCAGCCAATTGCTTCTTGTCCAGACACAGAAAAACCTACGTGATGTCTGTCCAGAAGAGGTTAGTGGTAGTGACATAGAGGAGTAGTCAGTTAACCCAAATGGGCTATGAAATAAAACTACCAAGTATGAACTGCCAGTAAACTCATCCTGATAAGTCAGTACTGGGCTCCAAACATCTGTGAACAGCAGCAAGCAACCATTTCATTAGACAGCATGTGAACAGCAGCATATGCTGCACAGAATTTTTCGAAATATATAGAGAATTTTCTTTGAGAGAATCTCTGAAAGAATTTGCAAACTAAAAAGGAATGGCATGTCCCATTCCCCACCACCCCCTCATTCTGCCCCAGGGAAGAAGTCAGATGTGCCAATGAGATAACAAGGCAAGCTGCAGTCCTAGATAATTGGCAGCAAATGCTGGAGTTAGGGAAAACCAGGAATGAAAACCACATTAAGGACCTTAATGAGGGAGGGAATGAAATACCTGTATACTGACCACAAATAGGATGCAAGCAAAGCTTGCTTAGTGATCAACTGCAGAAGGAATATATAAGGTTCTGTTATCTGGAAACTTTCAGATTCAACTACAAAAGTGTTCAAAAGGAGGCAGAATTCCAATTCAGCTGTATCTTCCCACAGAGAAAAGCATAAGAAACCCTAGAAACATTTAGTAAAGTGCAAAGGTTCAACAGGTGAAAACAGGAGCATCTGAGGGAGCTGGGATTGTTTAACCTGGAGAAGAGAAGGCTCGGGGGAACCTCATTGCTCTCTAAAACTACCTGAAAGGAGGTTGTAGCCAAGTGGGATTAGTCTCTTCTGCCGTGTCTCAAGTGAAAGGATGAGAAGAAATGGCCTTGTTGTGCCAGAGGAGGTTCAGATTAGATATTAGAATTTTTTTTTTCACTGAAAGAGTGGTTAGACATTGGAATAAGTTTCCCAGGGAGGTGGTGGAGTCACCATCTTTGGAAGTGTTCAAGAGATGTGTAGATGTGGCACTTGAGAATATGGGTTAGAGGTGATTATGGTGGTACCAGGTTGAAGGTCTCTTCCAACCTTGATTGTGTTAATATACGAAAAGCAACTTATTGCAACTTTGATCATTTGGAACAGTAAAAGATTAGTGACTGTTCTATTTAGGACTCTCTTCAACACATTTTACGTCCAAGGTAATGAAGGAAAGAAAAGCAGACAAAAGCTTATTCTTCACCTAATTTTCTTCCCATTGCACATGGATCAATACTTTGATAGCTTAGCCTATGTTCCAGGCCTATGTTCTAAAACATCAGCAAAAGCACCACCACAAGCAGTATATGCACATAATTTATATAGATCTCATTCTAAATTACTTAGCTGCTAGTAGAAGGAAGCATTAATGTCATCAGTGTGCAGTACCCACTTTTTGGCAACTGTCCTCTCTAAGAAGATCAGGTTAATTATATGCTACATTACTCTAATGGACTAGTTAGCTTTAATATGGATAAATCTTCTGTACTTTTAGATCTTTGAAATCCAGTTATTCTGTACTTTTTACCTCACTGCTTTCACAGCCTTTCTATATTGCCCACTGTTTTTTTTCTGAGGCATGTCTACAGTAATTTAAAAACAAACAAACAAACAACCAGTTTAAAGCAAACCCCTAGTTTTGCTTATTTGATGGAAAATCTAGACAGACTGAAATACAACACATTGCATCTCTGGTCTCTGCTGCTCTTACATCCAAACTTTGAGCAACAGCCACACAGTTTATCATGCTCATTATATTTTTTTGTGTCTACTGCTGTGCAGTTTGTTTCTTTGAGACTTAAACACTATACATTAGTGGAAGAAACCTCAAAGATATCTGAATGCATGGATTCAACAGGATAAACTGGATGTCATAGTACTTTTTTCCCATCACACCCTTCCCCCCCAAGTAAACCAACTTCTTTTGGTTTCTTCATCCACCCTTTCTATCTTTTATGTACTTACTTGTACTATTTCTCTTCTTTTGATACACAGAGAAATCAAATTAAACTGGGCAGTATGTAATCAAGATAGTGTTGGACTTTGTGTTTCAGTTGAAGCTGATCCCAAATTCATGGCTTATGGTCTGATTTAGGTATTTACTTTTTTTTTTAATTAAATTATTTTCATGCTGTGAGAAAGAAATTTGGACATGGGCATTCTCCCTTCCAATCCTTCTTTTTCTACATGCTGAATTGCAGGTTTTGTGCTGATATTACAGAAACATTTGAAGAAGGCTTTGTGGTCTCCAAAATGTAATGCAGGAGATTAATTGTTGCAGTCTTTGAAATAAAACACAGCCTTTCAGTCATACTGATGCTGTTCAGCCTCCCCTCTTGTGTATTTCATAGGGGAAAAAAACCCTCACTGCTTTTTCTGGACTTATTCTTAAAAAATTAAAACAGCATAATACCAGAAAAGGGGAAAAAATGGTGTTTGATGAGCAGATCAAATGCATCAAATGATAACTTGTGGTTTTTCCAAAGGACATTTTCCTTTACCGAGACATGCTTTTTCTCCTTGTTTCTGTCATGATTGATTAGTGAAACACCAAACAATCCATGTAATTATTCACCAACTGCAGACCATCTGGAGTTAGGAATTTGCAGTCTCTTTCTAGAAATGTATCTGCACTGGGTTTGCTGTATGCTTTTGAGCCTAGTACTTAATCACCACATGTGGGAGGTGTTAACTAGGGAATTGCCTTTCCAGTCTAACTACATTATCATTTATATTGTGCTGTAAATGTCTATAATATTTAAGATGCTTTTCAAAGGGTTAGAAGCGCAACACACATAACAGCTCATGCCTCAAGGACCACAGAGTTGAAGTGCACAAGTGGATACCATAAAATAAAAGGCAAATGATGAGAGGAGAGTGGCTGCTAGAGAGGTAAAGGAACAGATGTCAGAAATTTTTTTGGAGGAGGAGGTGAGTGAGGAGGAGGGAAGCTGTTCTCATGTGAAAGATGATCTAAAATGGGGAGTGGGCGAAGGAAATGATTTGGAGTTTCTTACACGTACATTTGCTGTCCTATCAAGAAGTGTTTGCGCTTTTGAAAGGATAGCTAAATTTGACAGGGAAAATAAACCTTTTAAACATAGTAGTGTAAAAAGAAACTTAAAAACCCCTGCCCATCACATGTTTTAGACATCCTATGCATTACAAAAGTAGCTGTCATCAAAATAATGCAGGTCTCACAAACAGAAACTTGCAAACTCAACATAAACTACATCTCTCATCCTTCAGAGACCAGGCAAAACAACACAGCCTGAAGAAAGACCTGAAGGTCAACAACTTGGACAGCAAGGTCAGCATTCTGGTTTTGTGGACATGAGGCAGGAAGGCAGGAGGCTTGTTCCTCAGCTTGGAATAACACAGTGGGTGCTAGACTCTGGCCATTTTACAGTTAAAAGAGGGATTGCACACGTTTCACTGTGGTGCTTCCCATATGCCCAGTGATGGCTGGGAATGACACACCTTAGCAATATGGTCTTTTTGGTTGAGACTTTAGAAATGTATTATTTCAAGATCCAGCAGAGACAGCTCTGTCATTCTTATTGAAGCTACAAATACGTTCAGAAGAAATCATTAAATATGAAAAGACATCTATGTCTGGGATTATGTCTCCTGGCTGGGGAAACATTCATCCTGCTTCATGCACTAATTTGCTTCTTCAGAGCTGGTTGCTGTGGTTCTTATGACACATCTACATAGTGAGGCTATTTTCTGTATGGTCTGAAGTAATAAAAGCCTTTTTATTTGTCAGTATTTCTGTACAATATCTGTTGCTCCTTCCAAGACACAACAACAACTTTATTTTACAAAGAGGGGACATGGATAGATTTGTTGCAGATGCAGTTTTCCTCCAAAGGCATGCCACAATGCAAACGTATGGGCTGCATCTCTTTATGCTAATAAACATTGTAAAGCCATGGCCTGTCATCTGGCAGATCATGTTGGAGCTTATAACTCTATGACTAAGGTCTTCTCTTGGTATAATCTGTCCTTGCTACCTACAGAAAATGGACCTTGTCCTACTGCTGAGCCACACTGTGTCCTTGTCTGGGGCAACACTAATTTGTATGGACCAAATTCATGCCAGACACCGTCCTAACAATTCAACAGTATAAACAGTAATGAGCTAGTGCTGAAATTAGTTCCCTGTTTAGACACTTAGTACATTGGTACAGACATAACAACAGCATCTACCTAATTCAGAACCAATTTTAGGCAGCAGATAATGACCAGGAAGCCTCTCCAACACACGTGACTTTTCTCTGGTTTCTTGTAAACTGTACTTGAGAAGGCTGGAATATTCCATCTCCTATTGGGATGTCAGCTACTACCCATATTTTGCCCCACTGATTGTGTCTGCTTCTCTCATTCATTCACTGTGATGCAATTTAATCTTATCCTTAAATAATTTGCCATGCCCTCCTAACTTACAGCATCTTGAGTTTGTTCTCAACAATTTCCATCCTATAGCAAATTAATTAAAAATAGTCATTAATATCAGTCTCAGATCCCTGTGGAATCAGTCTTGATGCTGAGACAGTTACTTAATGAGCTGAATTTTGTAACTAGTTGCATATGGCAAATAAAGGGGCAGAAAAATTAGGTGAGGAACGATTCTCTGTACTGATCCTTTAATTAAGAGAAGGGGAGAAGCAGTAAATATCACCAAAGCTGCCATATAAGACTTGGAAATGTTTTACATTTTACATCACACTTATTCTCATTCTGTCTCTCTGAGCAGGCAGCTGCTAGACTTAACTACAGTAAGATAATGTCATAAAACAGAAGCAAAATATTTTGATCTGGGGACTGCAGAGCTGTGGGTGGTGTTAACTGTGGCCTCCCTGTAGATCAGAGACGAACCAGAAAGAACTTTCAGAAGATTGAGAAGCTAAACTATGCTGTTACCAAATTAATGTACTATCCTTGCTTAAGTCAATGGGAGGTTCATCATAGTCTCCAGTGGAGTCAGAATTTCCTTCTCGGTATTAAAACTTTATGGGGTTAACAGAAAAAGACTCGAAAATTACTTGCTCTTCATTTTTAGAGACTAGAGAGATGTATATAGTTGGTATATTGCATTTAGCCACATCCCAGCTGCATGTTGGGTCAGACTCAACATTCTTTATGTTTTCCGTTCTTTGGTGTCTTGATTTCCAGTAAGTGGGAGTCTTGACATATGCAATGGATGGAAATCCTGGTCTGTGCTGAGCTTGACTCTAGTCTGGATGATCACAGGATGCCTGAGAACATCATGGCACATATCCATGCATCACTTCAGATGTAGCCCATGAAAGTGTCTATCTTCAGAATGAAAGAGGTAGATACCAATATATGGAGAAGTCTATGTACTTCAAATCAAAATTCAGTCTTTTGACCTGGAGATACTGTTGTTTCATAAAATAATCCTCATTGTTTTAGCTGTGTCAGGAATATATTCATTCAACACATTAGGAAAGTGCTTTAACCAGGTTGAAGAGTGAATAGTAGAATGATTTGCATTAGAAAGATAGTGGGAACTATCTGGTAATACCTTGTCTGATTCAGCCTATTCTTCCTAGGTAATTCATACTAGTTTTTTGTTAAATTACCACAGGTCCAGCATGTAAAGGAAAGAGGGTAAAGAGAAGGAGAAACAGAAAGAGTCTTTGCATCCATCTGCCAGGTAAGAGGAGTCTCACCTTTGCTACCCCTCCAGGATATTTTTTCCCTAATTCATTTAAAAGTCCCATGTGCCAGGGAAACAGACCACTTTTGGGGCCATATCTGGATTGTATATACGCCAAATTGTAAGAAAAGGGATTTTATAACAAGCTCTGCCAAAAATCCTGATTTAGAGGAAAACTTCATCACAAGCAAATTAGTTAATGCAGTAAAAACACCTTCATGTTTTCCAGAAGCACCCCACAAAGCAGGTCTTAAAACAGCAGCCTTTAAAGCACATCCTATAACTTGGTCTTGCTCATTCATAAAGGAGAATTTTTCTTCCCAGCCCACAGTAGTATCCCTGGGAAGAAAGAAGACTTTGTGATCTGACCTGCAGTGAGTAGATCTATTCTGCACCCTTTGTGCATCCAGTGAGTTGTACGGTCACCTTGGCAAGCTGTGATGAAGCTGTATGGCCACTGACATTCTGTCTGTCCAGTCTCTTGTAGGAGACTGTATTTTTCTGTGCCATGCTGATTCAGATACATCAGAGATGATTTAGTGAATAAGGGGCAAGGAGGGTAGGCAAAGTTTTTTTAAATTGGGATATTTTTCTTCTTCCATCTAAACTAAGAGTAGTTATGAAATTAATTCATACACACCAACAGCCACTGACAGTTATTTGCTGCTTCCAGATTAAACAGAATTCAGACCAGTGATCAAGAGGCAAAGTGTTTCTCACTCCTTAACAACCCTGTGAGCCATCAGTTTCCCAAGAGCACTAGGTTTTATAGGAATGTCAGGAAACATGTAGAAGCTGTGGTATAGTGTGTGCTTGAAATGTTAATGACCTTTCTAGCTTAAATGAATTTCATTTACAGTAATTAGATAGCAGAAGACTTTTCTAAGGTGCATTCCCCAAGCAAGTTAAACACTGCTTCTGTTACATATCATTCTTCAAAGACAGCATTTGAAATACGTATCTGAAATGTAGCATCTGAACACTTTCATTTACCCCAGACTTCACTGTAGCAACCTTCCCTGGATTTAATAAGGCTGCATTAGAATTAGCAGTGGCCAAGGTAACCTGAGTCAATGGAAAGTAGTTTAATTTAGTTTACGGACGAGGTACATTGTGTTTCTCTCCCCCCCTGCCCTTAAAGTAGATTAAATGAAAATCTTTCTTGCTTATTGAATGAATGCTTTCAGGATTGTGTATCATACTGTGATCTCTATAAAATCTTGTGTAAATTTGTATATTTGGGTCATTGTGTGTTTGTTCTAAGATGGAAAAGTGAGCTGAACATAAATGAATACACTTCTCTAAACATACGGAAAGAAAACTATTTAATTCACTGAAATAAAAAAAAATAGAAGGAACAAAGTATCTGAAAGACAAGTAGTATAAACAGGACGGCTATGATAATCTATGTGTATGGGCTTTTATTCTTTGCTGTTCAGTAACATCTTCAATGTCATTTATATAGGCCACACACTAGGAAATCCTGCCACTACTGCGCAGAGTTCAGCTCTTTGGTGACATGGCAAACTGAAATATCCTGTGCTAGTGTTCAAAAATATAAAAGAGTTATGTCCTTTGCCATGTGCTGATTTGATTTTCATGCTGGTGCCAAGGGCCAGTATGTGTAACACATTATATGTTGATAATGTGGAAAGTGACAAAAGCCCAGAGACACCCTCACCTCTCAAGCCAAAGAGTGACCTCATTAGGCCAGAGGAAAACTCTTAAAAGACTTAAGCATCCAGCATCTGAGTCTAGATAAATACATGAGCCATATTATTTAACGTAATAGTAAATACTGTCTCTGAATACTGTGGATTAATGAAGACAAGAAAGAGTGAGGCTGTACCTCACCATAAAGGCATATGGCACAGTACAAGTTAGTGTTCGCAGTGGAGGTCACTGACAGAAACCATCCTTCAATGCAGGTACACAAGATGTGTGTTTTCATCTCCTTTGAGCTATAAATACTCAGAAATTGCACCAGGATGTAAGTTGCACTTTTATTTCATGTTTGTATTTGATTTCATCTTTTATGTTTATTTCATATATTTCATTTTTTGTGTTAAGGTTTCTGCTTGCAGTTTGGATCTTCTTGAGGTGTTGATGTTAAAATCAAATGCCTGGGTGTGGAGGTCAGCATTTGTTATTCTCTGATTTGGACTGTATGTGTTAACATTTAACAGCAAAACTGAAGTGTGCAGGATGCAGCACTAAGTGTTTTAGTTGTTCTGGCCTAGAGGGCATCTATACTTCATTTTTTGCTACCAAGGCAACAGTTTAGCTTCAGGCAACAAATCATGAAGTAACTGTATATGCTAACAGGAGATCAATCTTCTTCAGAAAATAAAACAATGTCACCCTGTGATTAGTTGTAAGAATGAATTAATAAGAGAATTGCAAAAGCTAAACATAATCTCTGTAACACCAAATTTACTTCTGTCTCTAATAAACCGAGTTCATGTTTGAGAGACAAATTAAAAACCAACCAGCTTAACTTCTCTAGCACTAGAAAAAAAGATCAGGATGAAAGTGAGATTTATTCAAACTGATGTCCATACTTTTCTTATAAGTAGGTTTAGAGGGACAATACATCACATCTGTATTCAATGTTTGTTCTTCAGAAATTATCTCACAAGTCAGAGTACATAATTCCAGGTGTTGTTATCATCTGTACATACTATAGACAACTAATACATAGTTTAATATACATTCTGTTTTTGAAATTGTTATGGATCAAGCTTGATCAGCCATTTTGGAAGACATACAGGGTTTGTACATCAGATTTGTGTGGCCTGATTCTCCAATCTGTTGTGAAATTTATGGATAGAAAATTGCACAAAAAAAATCTACAATGTGCTGAAAAAGGTAAATTATTTAAATAAGAAACAATGGGCTGGAATACTGCACTGTGTATGTGCATGAAAAAGATAGCACTGCTTATCTGGGGAAACAAATCCCAGCAGCTATTTGCTGATTAAATTGGTTGATGAGTCAGTCGGAGCTTTTATTGGTAGCATGCCATACAGCTACATTGCTTGTGAATCTCTAATATTTTTTTCCCTTTTTTTTTGTGAAGATGAGTCCTGTGTGTCCTGTGCAGGACTTGAGCAATGTTTGTGCAATGTGTGGGCAGCCCTCAGGGAAGACTGAGTACTGGGGAAGGCACAACAGTGTTGGTGTGTTCAGTGCTGGTGGTGTTATGGGGCTGGTTGTTGCGGGATGTGGAAGGTTTCACATCCTTTTGCAGTGGCGAAAGTCCAGGCAGTGTGCTGGTGGGGATTCTGAACTAGTGCTGTACACTGTCTGGATTCTGGAGACACGAGGGTGGAAGACCAGGGCACACTTAGGCTGTGGGGCATGCAAGACCACCGTGCAACATGGAGAGCTGCTGGGAATGGGGAAATAAGTCCAAGATGTAGCCTTTTGGTTGGTCTGCAGAAAGGTACTTGGAATTCCCATTTGGTTTCCATTAAGGGAAATATTTAAAACCCTACTTTAAAAAGTATAGTTCCATGTCCAGATAGAAGCAATAATGAAGAGTTTTCAAATTTATGAAGCCTATTCATTTGAGCTAGGTTGCTCATCCTCTGAGCAACCTGGTGTAGTGAAATGTGTCCCTGCCCATGGCAGGGAAGTTGAAACTAGATGATCTTTAAGGTCCCTTCCAACCCAAAACATTGTATGATTCTGTGAATTTGTGAATTATATCATTCTAATAGCCATGGAGCATTATATTTAGCAGCTATTATGTGTGAAAAAGAGACTCTCAGTAAAAGAGGGCCATAGTACTAACAAACTCACATCCACCTCAAATTACACATGAACAGACTAGTGACATCCTCTTAGGAACAGCAACTACCTGAGTGTTGGAAGGCTTTTTATGAGTGCAGATTCATTAGGGCTTCCCATGAAAAAGGCCTTCACTTCGAGTTTGGTGGTACAATTATTTCCTTGTCAATGACTCCCTAGCACTTTACAAAGTAATTGCACTGCCGCTGCCTTCTCATCTTTTACCCTAGTTGCTGCTTCCTTTTGCATAATTCTGCCAGCATATTCCATGGAAAAATGTCTTTGTGACTTATATTTTTCATATGTTATTTCAGATAGAGCTAAGGCAAAGATAGCAGTCATGAAATGAAAGGATATTGCTGTGTATATATATGTGCATATATACACGTAAATATATATATAATATTTTCTTTTTAGACACTGTATCGAGCTATTGTTATCTAGAACTAGTATTCAGTTTAGTGTCTCCCATTCTGACTTACTTAGCCCCATGTCTTCTGTGATGAACAAGTAAGTTCTTTCAGAGACAAGAAGTATTCTCCCCAGTAAAACAATTGCGACAACTCTTCAACAGATCCAGTTCTTACCCTGGTTTACTAACCACTAGAAAAAAAAACAAAACAGGAAGACAGCTCTGGGTCATCCACTTTGGACCCTTTTTCTCATTCTGTTTTATCTAAAAAGCCTCAGTAGAACTTAGTAGGAGTAGGTGAACAAATATAAGAACACTTAATACACGGACACAATGGGAACAGATGATGTAGAGTGTGGGCTGAATGTTCATTCTCCCTTTTGTCTTAGTGAGAAAGTCTTTAACAGTACCCAAATAGCAGAAAAATACTAAAAAGCTTCAACAGTAAAAAAGAGGCAGTGAACTTTTGAAAATATACTTGAAATTTATAATTATGTTCAACCAACCTCTCAATATACGTATGCATCCTGGGAGACCTACCATTGCTTTCTGAATAATCATCCATCTCAGCCTGGCCTTTACAGAAGGATCCAAACCCTGAATAATTCACCCCTCCTCCACATCAGTCTGTCATAATGTTTTCATCATGATGTTTATATGAGAACATGTATGAGCAGATCCACTGCTCTCGTCATCTGGGATTTCCCATGCAGAACCTCCTTTTATGAATTCAGCTTCCAAAGATATTTTCTAAATCAGTGTCAGAAGCATATCCTTATCTGATTTATGCTTCCTTCTGGTCAAAGAACAGTTCTAGGGGAGATATTCACTAAATACCCTTTGCACCAAATACTATCTCCATTCCATTACACACAACTCTGTGGACCATATTATATAACAATTTTTTTCAGATGCCTTTGACTGTCCTTTCAATCTTTGCTTCTTCTTGGAGTGGAGTTTAAGCATCACCTTTCATAAGTACTCCATGGAGTCCCAGACACTCTTAGCATACAGTGATAAACTGAAAGTATCCCACTTGCCCTGAAATTAATTCAAGATTCTTCTAAAAATTCTCATAGTCACTGAGTCCTACACAAAATTCTAACAGGAATCATGTGGCTAGTATAATTTATAATGCCCTTTGGTCCTTGACAAAACATGGCTACAGTAGAGAGATCATCAAACATTTGCCTGTGATTTCTTCTGTTTTATCCCACTGTAACTAGATTAGAGGAATCTGTCTTTCTTGTTAGATCCATCTCTGTAGACAAATCTGTTGTTCCAGATAAGACTTCTCTGAGGATCATAAGCAATGATTTGATTAACCTTCCTCTGAAAAGTTTGTTGGTAGCATTTGAAATTTACCTATCACATCTAAATTAGTATTTCTCTTCATTCTATTCTAGTTTTGACTTATAATGAGTCAAAAGTGGCTCTCATAAAATAACCTTATGGATGCTATGATTCTAAGAAAATACTAAAGTATTTATTTTTCCTCTTTTGGGTAAACACATATTTTACCTACCTCTTATCACAAATCCTTTGCTAAAGAAAGTAATGTTTTAAATTCAGTAGAAAAAAAGAAGATAGCCTCAGAGAGGAAACATGAAGCTGAATACCAGAAGAACGCTTAATATTGAAATGAAAAAAAAAAGGTCCTTGTTGAGAAGGCAAAGTTTTTTATAATATGTTCTGTTAAGTAGGCTTGCTTGGTGAGCTTTTGGTTTCTTACTCTATCTTGATTCCCAGACTCTGGACAACATGTGCATGTTATATACAATGTATTTATACATCATTTTTTAACTGAAGGAGTATGATCTTCCTCATTTAATTCTTTATATACATATTCTTCTTAATATATGATAATATGCCTGTTAGGTTTTTTCTGTTTGTTTTTCTTTTTTTCCCCAGGAATTAAAATTCATCATGATATTAAGCAAGAGTCTTGGTTTTTGCATCATTGTCTGGTTCAGAATTCTCAGGTCTGAGAAGTCCTGTTTAATGATGAGAAGAGCATTGAATTTCGGACATGAAAGTTTTAGTAATTTCAGTTGCTACTGATTTGCATGTAGAGAAAAGAACTGCTAGGGAAATGAAAATTTGACATTTATCTCCTCATAAAAATTGAATGATTTATTCTTTAAATCAAAGTAACCTACTTCGGTTACATTAAAAGCCTACTTCATTTTTTTTAACATCTGATTGAGGTACATTTTTCGTTAGCAAAGGAATTTAATGTTCAGTGAGTTCAAGTTTACTCAGTCCTGACCTTAGAAACTGTGATTTCTGCCTAGAAAGTTATATTTCTGAAAATAAAGGTTGACTGCTGGTAAAAGCCATGGGTAAATCTTAACAGATGGCAGCACAAGCTGCAATTTTATGAAATTCCTGCACATGACTGTATATTCAAGTTATTATGCATAGTTGTTGAGATCCACGCAATTGAGTATGAATATATATTATGTGGGATTATTCTGCATAAAATGAAGAGCTTGTGTGGACTGACATGGTGACAGAAATGCATGTGTTTTTTACATGTGCCTGAACCTTGGACAAAATTCCATTAAGCCTGCTATTCAATACAAGCAGCATAAGTGTAGAGTGTTTCCTGGCACGGCCCTAGTAACAGGGGACTGATGTGTCCCTGAGATGATTCATGTACACATATATTTAAGCTGAGCCTGTTTCAAAGGTCATTTATGCTGATATATATATACAGATGGACAGAAGCATCTGTGGAAAATTTGATCAGAAAAAGAGTAAAACCAAGAAGTAATTTGTTTCTGAGGTATTTGTCCTTTTTAAAGAATTTTACTTGTTCTGTTCTGCTAGGGTTCTGTTATGTTCTGTGTCCCCAAGGCAAGGTTGGGATAGTGTAAAATTACCTTATGTTGCCTCTGAAAAGGTTCTTTTACAAGAACTCTGCTACCTGATTCACTGTCAAGAACCTACTCTACCAGGTATTGTGGCAGCTGGGCATGAACGACCGTGTCTCACTCACTTTTGTTCTATGGGAATGATTTCTGGCTGGCCAGGGAAAGAGGTGGATCTGACTTGCCAAGATAAAATATAATCAATCTTGAACTCCAGAGGAAGCTTGGGTAGATTTTCAGAAGCTCAGATTGATTGATTCAGCACATCCAAGTGCATAAAACTTTTTTGGAAATATGAGTGAACACTCAATACAGAAAAACAGATATTAGTTGAAAATAACATGAAAATTATAATGTGTACTGGCTACAAACTACATAGTTGCTTACTAGCATGAAAGACTTAATTACATCTCACTTTCCAGGAAGAACTTTTTAATACCTGTCCAGTAGATTCTTTTATATCAGCTAGCCATAAGGGGTAACATGATACTCCACCATATCCTTTTGAGTGGAAATAGACACAGTTTGTAAGGTAATAGAGAAAATTAATAATTGCATCTTTATGGAAAATAAAATGAACACTACACTGAAATGCCTTTCAACTTTTTGGAAGTTCAAACTGAGTTCCAGCAGGGCTCTAATCTGCCTTTGAACTTAAACTGAAACACTCAAATTGAAGCTGATGTGTATGTTTGGATCGTTGCTATACAGCTGAGTTTCAGACCCATTGTGTTGTAAATCCCCAAGCCCTGTAGCTCTCTGCCTGCTGTATCCTCATTGTTGGATATGGCAATCAACTTTTTCTTGGCAGCTCTCAGTAAAAGGTAGCCACCAGCTGTTTTCTGTGACTGAATGAAGCCAGTGCTTGCTGCCGCTGCTGCTGCTTTCTTTGGGACTTCAATGCCTTTTATCAAGAGTTTTCTTTTTATTAAGAAGACTACTATGGCAGTGCACATAAAAAATTCAAATAGTTTTAAGTAAGGAAGAGACTTCAATGTTCGATGTCTTGGTGTCATAATGAGGACAGCAATAGCCAGTGCATTCAAATGCTACTCTGAGGTAATGCTTTTGCTGTTCTTCTTGTGGGCCCATTAAATCATTTGCAGGTGATTGCACTCCCTCTGCTGTATCCTCACACCTTTGGAGAAAGAAAGGGTTGAGTGAAACAGATCCTCCTCCCGCTCAGTTACACTTCTTATGCTGAGATATTTCTTTCTCGTAGACATTTCTGACCACAAGAAACTCTTCTTGAATCTTCAGATGTCCAATGTCCTTCAAAAATGAGTTAATAGCACTAACTAAAATACTGCCAGTACACTTTGATTCGAAGATATATTCAGATATAGCATTGGTAAATTGGACTAGAAACTCAGTTTGAGGACCATCTATCAGCAAATGGCTTGATGTAAAAATTGTGGACCTAAAAGGTATAAAAAGTAATTTTGTCAGTCATTGACTACTTCTAGGAAGTGATCCCATAACAAAAACCTTAGCAATGCTGCGATAGCCATCCTACATAACAGTGAAGAAATTATTACATTTCTTCCTTATGAAAAGTGCAAACTGAAAGACAAAAAGAGAGGTGCTCTTTTACTCTGGGGTTTGCTGTCCTTTTGCATTGACTTTTTGGCCTTTGTTCAGACAAGATACTGTTAATTATCATGTCTTATCTGTAAAGTATATACTGAAATACAGATTCTTGCAGAAGCACTTCTTAAAATTCAGGATTTTATTTAATTAATGAGCTAGACTTACACATGCTAATGCATATAGCCATTGGGAAACACTTCAATAAAAATGAGACCTATGATCAATACCACAGGTATGTTCTCATTATTGTCCTAAATAAATACCACGAAAAATCTTCAGACAAGTCTACAGCAATGCTCCCTTTTTTTGAATATTGCAACACAAGACAGGAAACCTATGAGTAACCAGGAGCTGACTCACAGAATGCATCTAAACAAATAGTCATATAAAGGTCTAGTTGATTCTTTAAAGTAAATACAATGATCTGTAGATTACAACATCATAAGCTGTCATAGAGATCCCAGCTTTTCTTCCCTCCAAAACACTGCTTTTCAGCTCCTTTTTCGAAAACTACCAGTCATGGAGAATTCACCACAGCCCTGGACAACTTTTTCCAGTGCTTAATTATCATCACTTGCAGAAAGACAACTTTATTCTCCATCTAGACCAGTTTATCTGCCCCTTTTTGCCAGTTACATTCATGTCTGCTAATCCAAATGGCCCTTTACTCCTCATCCCCTTGCTCACAGAGAGGGGTTAAATTGCTTCTTAACCTTTTCCACTTAAAGCTAAATAGACCAAGCTTTTAGTTTTTCACTGATGCAGGACATTTTGTAATCCTTTAAGGATTTTTTCCATCATTTGCATTATCCTCCTTAAATTGTCAATATCAGAGCTGGAGATAGTCAGCCCGTAACTGCAGCAGGAATGCCAAATGAATGGGTTATACAAGCTTTCTGGTCCTATTAGATTCTCCCTGTTTTTTATCCATTATGTTGCAGATTTTGGTGCTTTTTGACAAAGAGAAGTTAGAAATAAAGAGTGCTGTGTTTCTGTTTGGAAGATGTCCTTTTTTCATCTATACTGAAAGCTCCCAAGGAGCCTGAACCATTGCTACTTAGTGCTGTGTGCTTTGCTCATAAATGAGGCAGGGAGTCACGGGCTTTTGCAATGCAAGCCACCAACACAGAAGAACCCAGTTTTGGCATGTTTTAAATAAACAGTTGTTTTAGGGACTGATGATTCATCTTTTCCTTAATCTGTTAAAAAAGCCAGACAACAAATATGTATTAGGTGCTCAAGGATCTCATGGAGCTTTGATATGGTCTCAATATCAAGACATTAATTGCAATAATGTGAAAGGTCAAGCTTGAAAGCAGACAGTGGAGAACAAATGTTGGAACTGCGTTCACCCCACCATGCAGGGAGGCAGCTGGCCAGTTGTGCCAGACACAAACATCCAACGTGAATTCTGTGTAGGGATCTTGACGCTAGATGCATCATTTCATTGTCTGGGGTTGCCTTTCAGTCCTGAGTGTACATGTCTCAAGGTTTTAAGTCAAACATCAATTCCTAAACATGTACCTCATATACACAAGCTTGCAGGCCAGTAGTGCTAACAAGAAGAAGTCAATAGCTGTTAACAGATAAACCTTGCACACTTAGAAACAAGGATAACAAACCCATACTGTGCACTGCTATGTTCTGGTAATTAGCCTTGGAGATGGGCTGTACGATTACTGCAGAGCAGCCTGTACACGGGTCCATTTCAAATTGCGCTGAAGCTTTGCAAATTCAGAGCTTTTGGAAACATTCTCAAAGGTGGAGCACAGCCTATGGCTTGAAAGGAGGCAGTGGGAAAGTAAACAGAAGAGGGAATAAAGCAGATTTTTTGTTCAGTTGGCTGGTTTGTTGTTGTTTATTGGTTGATTCACCCTTTTCTTTGGACCTCTTCTGCCTTAGTTACATTTTTACACCTCCTACAATGTGGCATCTTCACAAACATAAGACAAATTGTTAAGCATAACACAGCAAAATTATGTGCCGTGTGACATTGACAAGGCATATAAATTAAAAACACTGAAATAACTCATTTTTAGCATATATACACATATGTCAACAACGGATATACGAGTGTGTGTTTGTGTGTGCGGTTTTAAACAAGTTTGAGTATCTTACTTTTAACTTTCCTTCTCTTGTTTTCTGTAGAAGAATGCTTGTTTTAGCAATATTTGGGAAATGTTAACTTGTGTAATTTGGGGAGTAGCCACAAAATTAATCTGATGCATCTAGAGCATAAACAGGACGTCTGCTACTCCTCTGCAGTTAAACTGGGCTGAGGTGATGGTCTAAGAAAAAGAGTTTAAAAATACCATGGAGATGTAATAGGACATCTAATAGGACATCTAATCCCTGCAGCAAAATTGACTAACATTAAGTTTGGAGCATTAGACTGAAATTAATACCAAGAGGACAGGTTTAGTCTGCTTAGAGGATATTACTCAGGAGTTGAAATTAATTCAAATAAACTGATCAGGTGAGAGTTAGTTAAAAAAAAGAAAGAGATATAGATCATACTTAGGAAGGGTTATGGCTATGTCAACAATTTAGAAGTTTCTATTTCTCTTTCTAATAGGTAGGCAATGGATGAAACTAGAAAGAGGATTGCTAGAGTGAAGCCCTTGGGAAAGGGAGAGAGATACATAAACCATTCTTCAGCTTTTACCACAAAAATTGGCAAGAATTCTGGTAAAGTGTTATTGTAAATAAACTGAAAGCTCCTGAGTAGATTGGTTTTTTCCATGGACTTATGAATTTTAGAATTTCCTTTCATCCTTTCAGTTCTTGGTTACCCCATAAGCATTTTGATTTCTAGTTCCCCTGTGATGACATTCTCACCACATCCGTGGAAAAGATTTAAGTAATGAGTTTACAACTTGACTTTTGTAAAGACAGTCTTTGAGGAAATATTTTAAAAAATTGATGTAGCTGTCTGACTGCAGTAAATTAATGTTGGTATGAGAGAGGCACATGCACACAAAAGAAGCTTGTGGAGCAGCCACCCTCCTTTTATATATCTGATTTGTCATTCTGATGCTAGATGTATTTTAAGAAAGATGTTCATTAACAATGAATCTCATTCTCCCTTTCCACATCCACAGCAAAACCAGTGTGCTTACATTTTGTTGCTTGCATTTGTGAGCTGTATGTGCCTGAATGAGCATTACCAAACTAGTACATAATCTTTGTGAGCTCTTGCTGTAAAGAAAGACAGGCCTTTAACTTTTACATTGTAAAGACAGCCTGAGTGTAAGTTTAGGAGATGTTTCATGAGGTGACTTCTGCTTGCACAGAACAGAAGGTGGCTCTGCAAAGGTCAGCATGAGGAACAGTCAAAGCAGGTACTGCTGTTGCCGTGGAAGTCTTGAGGTGATCCATGTGCATTGAATTCAGTCCATTGTGGAAGTTCACCCTGTTCCTTTTCTGTGGAGAAGGCTCCTTTGACTTTCTCGCCATGTGAAAATCTTGCTGGGCTTACCACTGAGGACTCTGCACTCGATTTTTTAAAAAGTCCAACAAAAATGCAGACCGTAGGAGTAAAGATGAAGAAACTGGGAACAAAAGTCCAGAAGCAGCTTCCACGGGTTAATTTCATACTTGTTCCAGTTCAAATCACAAAGAAGATGTTTTCTTTTTTTTTTTTTAAAGAATTGTTTTTGATGTTTAAAAAATAAGTGAACTTCATAGAAAATATCTGCACACATAAAACCCATTAGCACTGCTAATGTAGGTGCCTTATTGTCAGTTTCAGCAAGAGGGTCTAATGGCAAACTTTCAGTCTTAGTCTGACCATGGTTCTTCCACAAGGGTCTGTGCAGCTGGTGTAGTGCCCACCTGATGAACATCATTTTCCAATACTTTCAAACCAACCTCTGCTAAAAGCTCTATGTTTAGGTCTAAAAGTACATGGAAATAAATTTCAGCGCTGTACAAAATATATGCTCTTACAGTTATAATCCAATCTGTTACATACGTATATAGAGTTTGGTTTTAATTTGCTATAACTTCAAGAAAGTTGATATGGTCTCGTTTGTTATGTTATTTTAGTAAACAAAGGCAAAATGTTTATTTAGCTTTAAGTAGCTCTGAAACTTGCCTACTCTAACCCATAATCCTCTGATATTTTTAGATGAATGATTTTAGCCCAGACACCATGAATGCAACAGATTCTATGTAGCCTTCTGTGGTTTCTTAGCATAAAAATAATCTAGGACTAAACAAACAGTAAGGGAAAAAAGAAAAAACAAAACTCAAAACCACAGAACAGAACTATTTCTACAACTTGAAGAATTGTGTCATGTTGTTAAAAAAAGTTCATGCTTTCATTTTTGTCATATGGAACTTTTCTTAGCAAGGATCATCTAACACTACTAGAACTAATGTGCCATCTTGCCTGTATGATATTAAAATATCCCTGAGTAGCTGAGTACAGCTGCTTCTCACAAGGATTCACAAAAAAATCCAAGTGGGTCCTTTATCCAGCTTACACTTTAAAAAGGCTGGACTTGCTCACTTGAATAACAAGAACAATATAATAGCAAAACAGGATAAAAGTGTGTAAAAACACCCTCATTGCCAATAGTGCCAAAAATCTGGAGATGACATCAGTAACTAACTCTGTCATCACTGACACTAATTAAGAACTCAGAATATGAAAAGATACATTTTATAAATTTCTAATTATCAATCTTCTATGACTTATTATGTATTTTTCCTTTCTTTTTTCATTTTACCCCTCTCACCTCCATCGCCCCCCCTCCCACTTCTCAGCTCTCAGAAATGATACAGTCATCATAACATGCACCTTTTTTAAATTTTCTTTTCTCAAAACCTGCATTTCTCCTACAAGTCTTTTGGATCCGTGTATCTGTATAATTAGCTGCGAGTCCCATTTTTCATTTATGAAAACAAAGTAATGTTTCTGCTCATTATGGTTGTCAAGGGCTTTGGGTCCAAGACAAAAATTAAAAAAACCTTCCAAAGTTCAAGAATTGTTGTGTTTTTAAGCCAACCTTTGTATGTTGGCCATCTTTTACTCATATTTTCAGTGTTCATATTTAGTGGTACTGCGCTCGGAAAAAGTAAAGGTTATCAGAGGAGTAACTCTATGAGTAAATGCTAAAAAAAAATGGAAGGCTCAACCCCGGAACCTGGAAGGTATTTTTTTTTCCCTGCATAGATTTCTGTTTGGAAATCTCTATCCTCCAGGAAAAAAACAGGTTTAGAAACAGAAGGCACTCTAATCAGAAAAAAAAAAGAAAGAAAAGAAAAAGCAGCTTTCTAATATAATAAAACTATTTTTTTTAAAATTTAAAAGCTACCAAAGATGTGTAAACAGTACATACTAATACAAAAGAAATTACAGTAAATAAATGCTCCAAAGAGGGAATGGAAAGTTTTCCTTTGAAAACCGAGAGTATGAACAACTTGATCAAATATGTTGAACTGAGAATTTGTTCTATTACTGTCTCATCACAGCATATCTGCATGGCATAATATGCATCTATAAATAACCTCACTTATACTGCTATTGTGTATTTCCTATTTATGTTGAAATCTCCCTAGAATAGTCATACAGTTCTTCTGCTTCACTGTCCAAACCATGCATGATTTCATCTTCCAGTACCATTCAGAGAAAACACACACTTTCAGTACAAAATGGGCCAAATGTACCTCTTACATGCATGGAAGAAAAATCTAATTACAGAGTTTGGGTCTATCATATGAAATATAGGGACACATTTTGACTTCAATGCAAATATAAGGGAATGCAATTGTAAATTAGGCATGAATGCAAATTAAAGGTATATAAGAAATCTTAGATAGGATGATCCAGTTTTTGTATGGGCACATGTTCATCGTAGACTTAGCAGAGGCCTGTAACATGATTGCTGATTAAACTGCCGGTACTTGAGTACAGTGTCAAGCATCCCAAAAAACTGTAAGGTACTTCACAAGCTACTAAGATTCAGAAACCTAATGAAATATACTTGCCCCTGGCAAAACAGTAGGCAGTGAGTGACCATGCACAGGCACAACACTTCTTATTCCAATGCTTACAATGTTGAGCACAACATCAGAAGGCTCTAATTTTGATTTTTCTGGCACAATTATTTTTCCTTATAATTAACCCACTGTCTATTTAAAAGTTTAACTCTATTTACTCTCGCACAGAACCACATTTAACACAGATTTGACTGAACAATTTCTCCCTTAGTTACCCATCTGGATTGCAATGGTGTAAACCACCAACAGAATGTGGATCAATACTATACTTAAGTCCATTCTGATGCCCACCCTTATGACACAATATATTGATTGAGCAGAAAACGTTGACAAAAATAAAGCAATTAGTTTAAATCTTGAAATAAAATTTCTAGTGTTTTTTCTTTCATCACTCTCAACGACTCCCTTGTCTATCTTTTCTGTGGAACGCACTCAGATTCTTCAAAGTATTTAGGTGCTAAACTCATTGTGAGAAAATAAGATGGGGCTCTGTTCCCTGGAAATATTTGCACTTCCAGTAGTCATATTTTGACTATGCTTAGCTGAAAACGTACCACTGTAAGTTTGATCTGCAGAATCAAAGTTCCATTCTTGTCAGGCCAACATTTGGCTTGCTAATTATTTTTTTCAACAAATTGTTCACATCAAGATCTTAGAATGGTTTTAGGAAGTGTCCTCTGGAATACAGTGAGGCACGAAAATGCCATTAGTAATGCTCTTATGTTTATGCAATGTATTAAATTTAAATTAACGATATATACAAATAAATAATAAGGAGTTTTATTATGAAATTATTTCTTAACAAAGCATAGAATCATGACTTTTCTCACATATTTTTTTCTCAACTGATCATGGAATTTGAGTTTATAGTGGCACACAAAATTGTCCCAAAGCATTTAACACTGTTTATAAGACAAGGGGAAACAAACAAACAAACACGATACTTCATATGACAGTATTATTCCATGCTTGTTTTTATTACTTTTCCATCTTCCAAGAAACAAGAAAAGTAATTATTCACAATTTGGAGAGGGAGATGGCAAAATCCACCCCCAGTATCTCTTGAGATTTGACCCCATACTTTCAGTTCTGCTGGCATTACCTGTCTTTGGCTGTGCTGGAGCAGGCAAGCTCCATGACATACCCCACAGTCCTGTCTCTGTCAACAGGTTCCTTTTGGTTACTGCCTCCCAAATGCATTTGGGCTTCCTCTGCAGGTAGTCAGGGTGCAAAAGGCCAGGCAGAAGGTGTGAGTCTGAACACCTGTTGGGTCAGCACACTCTTTGCCCTTGCAAACCCGGTGGCTGGGGAATACCCTGGTTCCAATAGGATAGAGGGAGATTTTAATCCACTTATACCAAGGCTGACATTTTTAGGACAAAGTAGCATCAAATTAGGAAGGATAGGGATGCAGAGATGCTAAGAATCAGAGACTGAATGACGTATCAAGAAGCAATTAAGAAAGGACAGCAATTATTATCTGCTATTACTTAGAGATTATAATGGCCTAAAGACAAAGATTTAAAATGTGTTCACAGACATCTTTCCTTGCTGGGATGGTGATTTTGCTGCATAGATCCTACTGACTTTAGTAGGAGTTAGGCAACTCTGAGGTGTGGAATTCTTTTTAGCAGTATTTTACTACAGTATTTTCAAGTCTCTCTTGAAATATGTATAGAAACATACTACAGAAATCTTGCTTTTGTTATATAATTCTAGTGTTAAAATTTAGCAATCGACTTTCTCCCAAATGCAATATGACTGACTGCTCTTTGATGCCTATAGACCATAAGACAGACTGGTGCACTCAGATGCTTTGAGTGAAGAATTCCTTGACCACAAATTCTTCTGTAGAGAAGAGATTGTGCACACCCGTCTGACATGTGAACCACACATAACCTTTGACTTTTCTAGGCCTTCATGAAAAGACAGACACATAATGCTACAGTTCCCATATCTAAAGGATTAATGAGGTTACTCAGTGAGTTATGCAATTTACTGTCTGGAAGATAGCATAGAAGTACCACCTTATTTATTTAAAAGTGCCCACCTGGTTTGGCTTAAAAACCAAACTTTCTATGAAAATAATGATTATTAAAGTTGTGCTATAAACTGGAGTAATTTCGTCATCACTTCTAATCCAGGAAGGACTTCAGAATTCCTTCCTGTGATGGTGAACCACTAGGGATGGATAAATTTTCTAGTACTACAACTGTGTTGCTAGAGTAGATGGAATATTTTTCCCCACTTCTAAGGTCAGATCCATTTGCTGCTTAGAGAACTCTTTCAAAATGAACTGAAATAAATAGTTAATAACTTGGAAGTATGTAGTAATAGGTAGTGGTTTTTAGAATGAGCAATGGTAGAAAAATTGAAGGGAAACATTTTTTCACCTGTAGGACTTCTGCTCCCTGCTCCTTAATTTAGTTACAGAAAATTAAATGTTGACTGACCGTGAAAATGTATGGTACAAGCTAAATATCAGGTGCAAGCTGGACAGAAGATATTTAAATACTTACTTCCAGGAAGGTCGATTTTTAGTAAGTGTGCATGCTTAAATACGAAAGTTAATTCCTCAGCATTGTACACTTTAATGCACAGCTGGCCTTCCTCAGAGCTCCAAAAGAAGCTCTGTGTAGTTTTATCAGGTATATGTTCCCCCTGCTTTAAGATTTAACATGAATGCAGCAAATTATATGTAGTTACATCAATTTTGCATGGCCATTAACATTAAATGGATACTAGTGACTTTTACTCATTTGCTGCTCAATTTATATATCCTGTATACAACGTTTTTTAGTGCATTTCTGTCACCGTTGTATTTCTTCAAGCTTATGTTTATATTTCACCGATTTCAACAACATGCCAATGAACAGAACAGATTGGAATTCTATTTGATATCATGCCTGAGAGTCTGAAGATGCATTATATTAGAAAGCCCTGTGAAAAAATCAATGCTGTGATCGGTAACTATATAAAATAGATTAATTAAGGCCAGAGGCAAGGGATTAAACCCAGCACAATCCTTTATGCAGTTTGATTGCAAACACCGTTGTCAGCAAACTTCTCTGAGTTCTCAAAGTTGAAGGTCGTGTTGTATGGCATTGACAAGGCTTTTTTTCCCCCAGAATTTCAGACAATCTCTCAGTCCCTGTATTTAAGAAGGTACCATGACGCTGTGGTCATGCCAATTAAAACTTCAGTGTTCCCTGTGCTGCTCTGAAGCAGAATGGCATGTCAACTGTTTGGCCATTTTCTCCAGATTGGTAATTACATTTTAGATTTATAAATATGCATTTTTATATAATGATAAATCAATGTTATCAATGTTAGCAATGCACATATTCCTTATGAGGGACCCTACTGAAAAATATTAGTAATATTTTTAATTAACGTAGCAAAATTTTGATGTTAGAAGCTTCTTCTTTTAAAATTAAAACAAAAAAAAGAGATGAAGCCTTTTTCCAACTTCAGTCCCTTTGAAGCAATGCTCAGTTGGCAGAGTGGACAGAGTCACTAGAGTAAGGGAAAACACATATGGTGAGAACAGGAAAATTCTGATAAAGCAAGTAAAATCCCAGCTGCAAACACATGGCAAACCCTTTATTACTGACCTGATCATCTTCATTTCATGGAAAACACCAACTGCTACAAATCTAGTTAATGATTGTTATGGCAAATTAAAGGGCGTAAAGTCATCTGTTGTTAAAATCCCAACACAATTAGGAGTAACTGTCTATATAATGTATTCAGTGTCTCACTGAACATGATGCATTTCAAAGCAAATGCTGTTCCTTAACACTTGAAATACAGCTTTCCAGAACTGTGTTCTCTGCTTAATGTTTTCCATAATGGCAGAACAAAGATCTTTGATTTTAAGAACTTTATCAGCACATCCCTGTGCCACTGTAGTGCATTGCTCATCCTCCATATAAAGAAGAAGCATTTCTATCTTTACACATCCCACACCTACTGTAACTTCCAAATATCTTCCAATTTACAGAGCTTCTGTAACAATTACTCTCAGTATAGTGTTTTCCAGGTCAAACAGTTCTTTTTAAATAATTAAGTAGCTCTGTTTTAGTTAAACAATTATTCATGACCTAGTCTCAGTTTCCCTTGATTTTTTTTTCATTTTTTGTAATGATTACCCAGGTAGTCCCACTAAAAACCTAAGGTTTGTTTGGGAATCATTCACCTTCGCTGTGCTTTTGTGTTTGTTACCAGAGCTAGTCACCTCAATTATAATGGGGTTTTCTGATTAGGTAGTTGACATTTTTTCTGCAAGGCTTTCACAAATGAGCTCTGCTCTGAAAGATGGGGATATGATTACGCTACTGAAACTGTGGGGAGGCTAATAGTGACAAGCATTTAATTAGCAACTAGAAGTAGTTTGAATGCTTCAAAATAAGAAAGTATTGCATGGCTTACTCCAAACAAAATACATTCTTTTGTTAAAAATGCATTATCAAGTTGAGGATTAGACTTGTGCTTTTAGGGGGAGGTTGGGGTTGTCCTTCAGGCCTGTGACACACACTGGCATCACAACATTGCTGTGTTGTTCAGAGATGTCTGAGGACAACACAAAGTACTGAACAAATTGTACCTGCAGCACTAAAGGTGCCAGAAACCCCTGTCAGTGTAATTGAGTGTATAAACCAAGAAATTCTTAAATGTATGGGAGCAGAGTAGCATAAATAAAATGTTATTTCCTAGGAGGGAAAGTGGAATATACCAAACAGACTTTGAGTGAGAAAGAAGCAATCATACTGTGGAATCTCCCAGGAAAAGAAAGGGAATTTAGCTTCCCAAGATTGTTTCAGTATATGGTATTAAACTTTTATTATGGCACATCGTTTTGCCCAACTCTCTTCACAAGTAAATCAGCATTGTAGCTTCTTAGGATCCAGTCTGACTGCTCTAGAAATACCTGTCTCTCATGCTCTGCCTTTTTCAATTAGACAATGCGCTTAGCAGGAGTCATCTTTGTTCACAACAGCTCACTGGAGATCCAGCACCGACATCCCTCTGTGCTTTGATTCCCTGAATTTGTGTCTGTCAGTTTGGTTCCGTAGACGTTGCTGTCACTTTTGCAGTTTTGTCAGGTGTGGAGGCAGGAATCTTTCCACCTCTCTGCCCCTTTGCCTTTCCAGTCTGCAGCCAGTAAGGAGCCTCCAGACTTCAGAATTAACTTTGCTGTGCCTCATTAAACACAGTTATTTTATCAGTCTTGTAATGACTCTACTGAATCTCTTTGCAGCTGGTGCATAAATATCTCTTCAGACGCTTGCTGACTACGTGCTGGTAGCTTTTGTTGGTTTGTTTAAGTCTTAATTGTAAAGTGCTAATCTTGGGCCAGGCAGATGGTGCAGGACAGCATAGAACTGCATCAGTGCAGTGCCCAGTGCCCAGCTGAGATAGCGTGGCGTTTGCAGCCAGTGAGCACAGCTTTCTGCTGGGCCTGTCCCCAGCCACAGGAACCCATGCATGTCTGCACCGGCTATCTCTGTGTAAGGCTTAAAGGGCATATGCTTCTACTAACAGGGTGAGGAGCCCTTTTATGCTAAGGGAAACACAGACTTTGCAATATTAGAGACTTGTCAGAAGCATGAGGACAAGATATAATTTGCATGTTCATCCACATAAATGTGCAAGCATTTTCTACCTGCACGTACAGTAACAGATACAGTGAAATTAAAGCTATTTAATGGCTTTCTTTGGAAGGTACCATCTGCTTCAATGCAATATTTAACATTCAGGACTCTATTTATAAACAGGAAGAGGTGTAGACTTCAAAGCTGGATTTGCTCATCCCAGCACTATGGCCACCTCACAAGCTATATATATATATTTAACATGATACAGATCTACAGACCAAGCCTTGTATGTTTAAGTGAAGGAACAGAATGTGAAAGTGAAGGCTTATACACCCTCCTCCCCAAGCTTAAACTAGAAGCAATCAGTGGGCGATAATTCTTCTTATCATTCTATTTTCATTAAATAGTCACCAGCATGTGAAAGTATATTAGAGAAATTGAAATTACAAAACTGCTTTACTATGATACACATACAAATAGACATTGCAAAAGAATTCCTATTATTTTTATTATATCGATCTAATAGTTTAGCTTTACTCTTGCCACTAAAAATTGTTTTTTACTGGTCAAAAGATAAAATTGGTTGTCCATTACATGTTTGCACATATGATATTTGGATTTGATCCAGTTTCTGCCTGAACCAAGTAGCTGAAAGAGTGAAGGAACAGCCCAGAGAGATTTGTGGCTATCTGTCTGAGCTAACCCATGAAGCAAAGCAAGCCAGAGTTTGTCTCTTTCTACATGAAGGCAAGAGCAGAGGCCAATACTTATCAGCTGACTAGATTTGAGTTATATTTGCATTGTAATGATAAATTTTTCTGTGAAGAAAGGGCCTTTAAAGGACACAGGTGTTTGCTTTCCGCCTTTGTGAAACAGCCTGCCAGGTTACAGGGCGGGTCAACATATCCACTGAAATAGTTAGCAAATGCTTTTAATTTTCTTTTTTGGTAGCAATTATTTCTCTGAATCTACTTTTGGTTTAAGTTTTCCACACTAGCTTTGAACTGGGAACCATAGGTATGAATTTGTGTTTCAGACATGATCCAGAAAAAAATTAGTAACTTAGGTAGGTTTACAAATAAAAAGTTGAATTCTTCATAACCACGCTCTCATGGTTGCCAAGAGTATCATCTGCTAGTAGTTTTCGTTTTAACCATCTTTAGTCAGGCAGAACTCCTGGATCATTGAAAGAGTGGTTAGGCATTGGAACAGGCTCCCCAGGAAAAGTTGTGGATTCACCACCTCTGGAAGTGTTCAAAAATAAGGAGAACTGGCACTTCTCAATATGGTTTATTTGGCATGGTGGTATTCAGTCAAAGGTTGTACTTGGAGATCTCTTCCAACCTTAATGATTCTGTGGTTCTGTGATACATTTGAAAAATTTAAGCTTTCTTTATCACAAATTCAAATGGGTTGCAGATATGAAAAAACCCATCTTTTTGATACACCCACAAATAAACTTGAGATGAAATCTAAGTGCAAACAAATGCAGTATTTTTTGTGATAGAGAATATGAAATCAAAACCACCAGAATTGTAAACGGATTTGCTTCCAGAACTTATGTTTGACATTCTTTTCTGAAAATAAAAAGTAATTTTGACATTTCACATTGAAAGAGTACATTTGCTTCCTGCCATGGTTGGCTTACACTGCAATCAACGTGTACTGCATTTTCCCTCAGGAAGCAAGGTACAGTGCAGACCTTCTGCTCCAAATTTCCCTCTCATTAGAGCAATGAATCCGGGCCTTTATGTGGATTTGGGACAGGAAATGATGTAGAACTACTTTGTTAAAATATTATATTTTGATGTGTCTTTCATCAAAAACATTACATGAACATTTAATCAAAAGTTTAAAGGGGGAAGAAGATGGAGGTAGCTATAAACTTACTCATGTGTGTGTTTGCTTTGAATATCATTGGATTGCAAAGCAGAGAAGAACAGATCTGTGTTCCTAGGAGTTCAAATGTTAAATAATGCTGAATTTAATTATTAAGATGAGGTAGTCTCTCCATGCTGTGTATATTCTCTGTCCTAACTAAATCATGATATTTGACCAGAAACACATCCAGCTGTAAAAGTGATTTCCTTGTAAATAAGGTGTGTATCTTCAAGACAATTGTAACATGATTAAAGACTTAAAGTCATTGCTAAATGCAAAGAAAATTGCCACCAAGCTAAGAAGATAGAAATACATGAAACACCTCAGACTTACTTTCCATATACCTGACAGCACAGGTTATTTATTTATCTCCTATTTGATATGACAGAACTGTGCATGTGCATACGTTTATAGGTATGTACTAATCTGTTTATGAAGAATGAAAGTTATTTATTGCCACTAAGATGAACATAAAGATGAGTGCTCCGTGACTCATAGGTCTTATGTTGCAAAGTTTCGAATGCACAGAAGAGGTGGGGAGTGTCTCTAAGTCCCTTCCAGTGAATCAGTGGGAGGAGATTTTTTTTCCTGCCTTGGAATTTGCTCAGGATGCTGCAGACCCTAATAGGATAGACATTAAGATCCATTCAATTCCATGGGTGTATTAACTCTGTAGACACACTGGCTGAGGAATAAACTTTCCCACAGGTTTAGGTTTTTTTTAATTTGTCTGGTAATAGACAATAATGAGACAAGGTAGGTTGTTGACTGGATTATTACAAATCATTTCTGAAGTAGACCTGAGTCTGCTCACTGAGAACTGGGTACAGAAATTTTTTTTTGGAGAACATTCTTCATACTATACATAATTTTGGGGGAGGGTTAGAAATGTTCTTTTATTGAAAGATTAATAAGCACCAAAGAAAATGTTGCTTCCATTCAGATAAGATATTTAGCCAACGGGTAAGCAGAGTTCATTTTAAATAAACAACTGTAAATGCAGGACTGATTGAAAGACTGCTCTTTCTCTGTAAATATTTAGATGATTGGTTTTAGTAGTGGAAGCTACATTTGGGATCAGACTCTACATCTGGATACAAAAGGGAATCTTTAAAAGTACTTAGAAAACAAATATATGCAGAGTTACACTATTAAAAGCACAGAAAGTGCATAATCAACTCTCAAGTTTCAGAGAACCAATAAATTTCAAATTATTAAATTTTGGGAGGAATTTTTTTTCTGGAGACATATCTCAGAAATGTATACTTTTGTCCCTGTATTAATAGCAAAATACTCGACTAGATGAACAACAGTAAGCCTTGATTGCTCATGGCCCAAAGTTTTGAACTAGATGGTGTGCTTTTATGTTTTTAAATACTTGGGAGTCTAAGACTCTAGTGATATTTTCTCAACTGCTGGAACGTCCAATTAATATAAAAATCATCAAAAATTAAAGGGATTATTTTCTGCAGGGCTTAGTGTTACACCTCTGAGAATACCTAAAACCAGATTAAAAGCTGATGTAAATTATAAAAATACTATAAATTGTCCACAATTCCTGCTAAAGATTATGAATTACTGTTGTTTGGTCATTGTCCTGTTGTGTCTTGATCTAAGCCTAAGGTATCCACATGCATACAAATATCATGCACTGTTTTACTTGCTTCAACTCTTTTCAAATGTTACATGAAATCCTTTCCCCCTTTCAGAAGCCCAGGGAAAACCTCTGACACCAGTAGACAAGGAATTCAGTCACCTCATTAGCTCAGGATTACTACTGAATGTGTACATTCTAATTATAAAAAAAAGTAACTAAGTTAATTTTTCCATGGAGAGCACTTCATTTATCTCACCTGCAAACTTAAATCAGCTCAACTTCATGGGCAGAAAGCTGAGTTTTCTGAGGGTAGGAGGAAGAAGTTGGTACTCAGATAAAATTCTGGGATTAAGGAACTGTACCGGTGCTGGTCTTCTCTGGTGCTAGTGCCAGAGTAAGTTCCTGCTACCTTCCAGTTTTAGGCATATACGTGTAGACATAAGCATCACCCACAGATATATGCAAAAGTTTGTGTCCAATTTGTTTGTATACCCAGCTTTTTCTCTTTAAATTGATACTTGGTCATGAGGCAGATACAACAAAAGTTGTATGGTTGTAAATAATTATTAACTTAGTTCCCCAATGATTGGACTTCTAGGGTCTATATACAGAAAGCATATATAATCTCTCTCCATCATCACTTTTCCTTGCATCCTTTCCTTGCTATCCTTTTTTCAAGTTTTGGCAGCTGGATCACTGGCAGTAATTTAAAATGAGGACTAAGAAAGAATTCCATGTACAAAGAGACCTTGAGTAGAGATTTAAATCTGAAACACAAGCAGAACAATGATAATTCTGGCCATCTAAAATTTCTTGTTTTAAAATGAAATCACTTCCTAATTCAGTTTGACATAATAGGCCAAATTGTGCCTTCCTTATTTATCCTGTATATGTGGAAGGTGAAATCTGAGGAGCAGCGACTGGAGAAAGGATAAATTCTAGGTGAGACATTGTGCAGTGTCCCAGTCAGTCCTTACCTGAAAGAGATGGTTACGGGCCTTCTATAGAATATCATGGATTTATGAACACTCAGTTGTTGTATTTCTAAACTTAATCGTTTGTTTAGAAACCATATTAATCAATGAGAATATTTATGAAACATATTAATGGATAAAAATGTGTCCTTGGGACAATATTATTTGCTCCATTATGTAATATGTTCAGCTCTTGCTCATGGTTTGTTTTATTGCTTGACAGTCACTAGCCTGGGAGTGGATGGTAGCAGATTCACATTTGCTCTCTACAACTACTTGAAAGGAGGTTGTAGCAAGGTGGGGATCGGCCTCTTCTCCCAGGCAAATAGTGACAGGAGGAGATGAAATGGCCTCAAACTACACTAGGAGAGGTTCAGTTTGGACATCAGGAAGAATTTTTTCACTGAAAAGGTGGTTAAATATTGGAACAGGATGCCCAGGGAGGTGGCGGAGTCACCATCCCTGGAAGTGTTCGAGACACAACTGGATGTGGCACTTAGTGCTGCAGTCTAGTTGACGAGATAGTATTCAGTCAAAGGTTGGACTCGATGATCTTGGAGATATTTTCCAACATTAATGATTCTATGATTAGTGTAGTTTTATAGCTGCGCACTCTTTGATGTACAGTTGATGAATCTTCATTGAAACCTCCTGATTGCTAAATTTATAATACCATCTGATCTTGACAATTATTTTTGCAAACACTAGCCCTCAAATCCAGTCAGTCTCCTCTGTCCCATCATTCCTGGCTGCCAAGTCCCTCTTCTTTACTAAATGTTGACAATGGTGCTACTGAGTATCTATTTAATTTTTGACTGATTTTCCTGCTGCATGAGATCACTGGCAACTCCTAGAACACACTCTTGCTTTCCCAAACTTTGTGTTTATTTCCCTGAAGATCTTGCCATCTGCTGTGCTCAGCTGCCCAAATAAGTAAAATTTTCCATGTCTTATAATTTTTTCCTGACAATATTGTCTGCTCCCTCAACCTTTCCAGTTTTCATCGAGGTCTTTATGATCGGTTCACCTCTAAATAACATGTATCATAATAGGCCATGTTACCAAAAACAGGAGTATTGATTTTGGCAGTAGGACAGAGGTTACTGAAGGAACATATGGTAAGGGGCATTCCAGATATTACCTAGAGGTCAGCCAGCAGAACTCTGGGCAACAGATTCATATATGATGCTCTTTGTGCAGTGTATATTTCTTTGGCCTTACTTAGCATTTACACCTCATTTGTTCCAACTTGCTTGCTCTTGCCAACCCCGAGTGTCCAGAATCATGACATTGGCTTGAAAATGATAATGCTTTAAGCAATAATACATTTTGAATTTCTTAACCCAGAGTGCTTATATTTTCAATAATTTTCCTGTAGCTAGCAGGAAATGTGCTTTCTTGGGGGAAGAGCAAAAGTGACAGCAGATATTCACACAAAATATTGTGATCCCCTCTGAGCTGAGAAAACACCAAATATCTCACTTCTGAGATATTTGAGAACTCCCTCATGCTGGCTAAGTGGCTGAGTTACTCCTGATTTATACTAGCATAAGTAAATCAGAATACTGCATGAATAAGTTATAAAATGCAACAAAAATAATTTTTTTTTCACCTGATCACTGCTCCCTCCTAATTGTTCCATATTATTTCACTTTAAGAATCAAGTAAGCAAAAGGTCTTGGAGATGGAAAGGCATACTGTGTGATTACATAGAGGCTGAAGCAGTGAGGACATCAATGCTGCCAGATAGGTTAGTTCTCATGTTAATCTGTTCATGCCTATCATCTCTACTGCTTTATGATATCACAAGATTAGTCTGAGCATATCTTGGGGTCAGCCTGAGCCTCAACTGAAGTCATTGCACTATCAAAATGGGAATAGGGCTTGATTGCATGAAAGTGCTCTGCTCCTTTTCCTTGAAATGTGTTCAGAAATAGAAATGTGGCAAGCAAGGCAAGACAGGTGAAACAAACAAACAAACAAACCAAAGACCCCAAATCTTGAATACCTGACAGTCAGCTCTTTAAAAACCAGGACTGAGACACAGAGCAGAGATTTCATGTGAATTTTAACTCCAAATCTATTTTGTCTATAGCTTCACCAAGCAAGCTTTTCACATACTTATAACCAGGTTCTCATTTATTTTTCTCTCTTTGATGATTTCTACTGGGATGAGAGTGGGAGGTTAAAGGAAAGACCAGAATGAAGAATCAATGAGTGTTGCCCCATGCAGGTCCTTGGGACTTCCATACAACCTAAAAAAGGAATGGTGGAGGAGGATATGGCTGCCTGCTGAAATGCTCTCTGGGCTACATCATGTCTGTGGCTCGTACAGAACTTGCATACCCTTGCTGTTTGCTTCTTTGTGTATGCACTAGGTCCTTAGCCAATGCTTGCCACACCAGCATATGTAGCTAATACAGAGACTGCCTTGGCACTGCACCCTCACTGTCGATGTGCACATGCTGTACACTCTTGGGTTGGTAATCATCTGCTTTGTACAGATAGGAAACTCCTGTGAACTAGGGCGATGTTACAAGGATGAACTTTCACTGTGGGAACCATGTTAACGTTTTTTTCTCCAAGACAATCTCGAATTTTTTCCTACAGTGCAGCACTTTTCCCCAGCTCCGTAAAACTTTTCTGAAATGTCTTTGTATCACTTCATGTAGTTCAGTAGAGTGCAAAATAACCTCTTGGCGTTTGCTTTAGTTCTGTCATATTCTGTTTACAAATTCAAAAGGACCTAACATAAATAGCTGTCAACACTTACATATTACTGTGATTCACTGACTTCACTACAAGAATTTTCATATAGCAGCAGAAAGAGCATCAGTATAAAAATCTTATCTTGAAAGCCACTGCAGTTGTTCATCTCTCGTTCAGTGAGTGTGCACACAGTGAATCTAATTATGTTACTTGAGATATAATTACACAGTTGCCAGAACAGGACGTCAAAACGGTACCTCAGCATTAGTGTGTGGGCTTGAACCACTGAGAGTGAAGGGATCTCTTTTTCTTGTACTGCTACAATACATATTGCTTTGATCATCTAGATTTAAAAACTCATGTGAATGGGGGGACAAAGTACAAAAGAGAAGAAATCAGTAAAATCAGAGGATGCATGTATCTTCTTCCATAATTTTTGTTTATTCATAGGTCAAAATTCCCTAAAAGTCTGTTGCATTTCTTTGAGGAGATCAATTCTGACAGAATCCTATTCTGCAGTTTTCAGGTTTGAGAAGTTCAGCTTTAAGGAAGACTGTTTGGGGGCTCTTGTTTGTTATAGCTATTTAATATCTAGCCACAGACTAGGAAATCTTGCAGCACTGATAGCTAGTTGCCTATCTGTGGTCCTGTGGCCTGTAACATCTCAAACCTTTCATGTGGAAATACATAAGCACACAGCAAACATTGCAGGCTGGGATTTAAATCATGTCTGCTGTGCCATGTGAAAGGAGAAGCAGAGAGACTTGTTGATCCACTCTTACATAACCATGCGTTGGACAAATATGCATCAGGCGTGTATTATGTTTTGAAAAAACCTGAAGCTCCAGGCTTTCCTTCTCAATTCTTAAAATCAAAAATGTAGAAGCACTAGAGTAGAGTTTATATTGCAAGATGGCAAACAACTACCTCACTACTACAGAAGGCCTGTGCAAGCAGGACTGGGATGTCTCTACCTGGTTTAGTTCAGTCTTGCTGTCTGAAAATGCAGTCCTGAGGACCTCAGTTTGACATCTCACCTAAGAGGTCTGATTTCTCAGAGACCACCATGGTACCTTGCTTCAGTCAAGGCTCAGGGAGCTCTGAATTGCACAAGGACTATTCCGGGCAATAAAAATATCCTGGAAGACATATTTAGCTCTTGTGGAAGATGGTGGAGCTTCACTGAAATAAATGGACTAATTGAGGAGTAAGGTAAAACCACTGGCTTTAGTGGTTTTCATGCACAGGCTGAATAGATTGAATGTTGATAAAATTGTAAACAAGGTGCATCTTAGGGCAAAGCTCTGGCTAAAATATTCCATCTAGCTAGTCCAGTTAGTGAAATTCATCTGACAATCAAATTACTACCTGAACAAAGTTAAGCAAAGTCATGATGGACTATAAGCAATAACTTGTACTCGTATCACTAGAAAGATGTCCCATGTGTCAGTGCCATGAAGCAGTCAAGAAAGAGACTTTGTCACTGAGCCTGTAAAAAAACCAGTTCTGTTCTTTCATGTATGTCATCTTTTACTTGCCTACAGATACTCAGGGTGGAGTATTTAGAAAAAAGACTTGCATAGTCAGGAGGCCGGATTGATAAATTTGCTGGCATAAAATGCCATAAAGAACTTTCCAAATTAATTGGAAATGCCCTGAAGATGGCAGGGCATCTAGCATTCAAATATAAGATTCCTAGGAATGAGAAGCTGCCACTGATTCTGTGGATAAACACCAAATTTTTATGCAAACCAACAAGGCGTGAGCTGTGGAAACTGCTTCGCTGCATTCTTGCTGCCTAATCTGAGTGACCAGTGCTCCAAGGGAAAGCTCCATCAGTGGGGGCTAAAGTTTCTTTCTGGAAATGGCTGGTGAGAGCAGAGTACAGTTTTTCTCTTCACGCTCTGTGAAGTGCTTGACATTCTCAGCAAAAGTGAATTCATAAATACTGTGCATTACCAGCGTTTCTGCAAATTGTTTTACACTTGTCTGTGTTTCTGAGTATATTTTCTAGCCACTAAAGGTCTTGAGACCATCTAGTCTAACTCTCTGCAGGGCCAATGTTCAGTATCTTGCAACAGAAGCAGACAGCATCTTTTTGTAGACACCCTGACTGGATTTAAAAGCTTCAAGTGTCAAAGCATATTCCAGGGCAAGCAATAACAGTGGTTAATTATTCAGATTGTTAAAAATGTGTGTCTTGTTTTCAGTTTGAATTTTGCTGAGTTCAGCTTCCAAGCTCTGGATCTTTGAATGTGAAATGTGAAACTTCTTGTTGTTGATTGCCTATATAGCTTGTCTGCACAAGGAAAGGAAAGGATTCTCTGCAAGTGGTGAATAGGGTGGACAGAAGGGTGTTAGTATTCCTTCTCTGCTCTTCCTACCTCATTTGGAAAATCAGCATACCCTTAAGAGAAAGTCAGTGTAATTCTTTTAGCATTACTTCATACAAGTTTTGCTATATGGTCTTCATAGAATGTGAGTATTACAAATGAAAGATATGCAAAATATTCAGAACTTCAGAGTAAAAGGCTGGTGACTGTCCCTAGTATGTCAGCAGTTTCTTCTTCCTCAGTGTTGTGCTAATATTTATTTCATTGGCCTCCCTGATTAACTTTATCCGTTGTCTCTGCACTGTCTCCCCAACAATCTTTTGATAATTGCCAAGGCTTAGCAGTTTCTGAACTGATATTGTACAGCTTGTCTGGGAAATCTCAATGCAGATGGAAGCTGGCTGCTATGTGTGTTACTGTTGGCAGTGACTAT
Organism: Corapipo altera; assembly: GCF_003945725.1. Lineage (NCBI taxonomy): Eukaryota > Metazoa > Chordata > Aves > Passeriformes > Pipridae > Corapipo > Corapipo altera. Next base: position 25,414,457 of record NW_020884876.1, read on the forward strand.
ATATTTAGAGCAGTATTAGTAATTTATTTTTTTTAGTAGGAAAAAAAGATACTTGCTAAGCTCATCTCTGTTTGTGAGTGACATAGAGTTTACCCTAATTTATTTAGGTAGATAGTTCAAAGGCAGTATCCAAAGAAAGCTTGAAGTCATTCAAAGTACACATGCTGATGGGGAGAAATTGGTGACCACTTAAAATAATACAGTTTAAAATTAAAATCTCCAGAATACTTTGGAAAGTGCTTCTGGGCACTGTGAGAGTATATGCAGGGAATGCTGTGAAATGGTTCCCTCCTGGGAAAGAATCACTAGCAAATGTCATAGCAGAGTCTTATCCATCCCTCCCTAACACTGCCCACCATGGTCTACAATAGAGTTAAGATGAGGGGAAAAAGAAGAAGGGAGGGAGGAGTGAAGGGAAGGTCGGAACAGTAGTTCTAACTGGACATTACAAAGGTTCTTCTAGGAGAAAGAGAATGTGTATGGTACTGCAAGGTGCAATCTACATCCTTTTCTGAAATATTGTTCCGGTGCTTCTGAAATGAGAGGAGGAAAAAAAATACAAACTAAAAAGAGATAAAAGAGGAAGGGAAAACAAAGGAGGAAAATTTTGAGGACACAGAAATGGAATGAGGTGAACCAATCATTCCCCACTGCATATTCTCCATCTAAACCCATGAATATGCAAGTTAGTATCTGAACAAACATTATCACTGACACAGATTCCCTTCCACAGTATATTTGTGTTGCCATGCATATGAATAATTGCATTAGTAAGGCAGAAGGTCTGGTTCCCATATTTTACACGCATCTATATTTTATCTGTGGCCATGCTTTGCACCCTAATTATATGGTATTGGAAGCATCCATTTGTCCTGTTTCTTTCCAGTGAAAACCACTTTTTTTTTCCAACTGACCTCACGGCTAAAAGAAATAGGAGTAAGAATAAAAAGTGACAGCTCAAGTGAAGTCTGGACACGACAGAGGCAAAAGGAAAGCATTTTAGTGAAGTGATGGAGATCAGGTCATCTCCCATCTGCTGTACCATACTTAATTATACATCTGCATAGCAGCAATCACTTTCCTCTGTCTCATCTCCTGCCCCTTTCTCTTCATGTAAGCTTCATTGCTAAAATAGGTGGATACATAGATGAAATGACGTGACACTCTTATCCCAGCTGGGGGGAACATGACACAAGCGCATGCTAGCACTCTCTGTGACTTTTGTGTTTGGCACCAGTCACAGTGTCAGGGCTCCTCCCAGCCTTCAAGTATCCAGGGACTGATGTATTGTAATGGCATCCAGATCCTCCACTGGTATAGTTGTCATCAGCCTTCTGACAGCAGATATATTTAAGTGCAAAACTCCTGAGAATCTGGCAGAGCATGCGTATCCTGGGCTACTCAGTTTTGGGAGTCTCACCGATCCCACTCTGAGGTCAGGACAAGCACTTGTTAATTTTTAACTCACAGCAAATGTATTCTTGCAGATATTAGATTAATTCACTACTGAGCAAAAGGCCAGCACTGTAGTACTTAAATGTCATTTATGCCTTATCTGAAGATTTTAATGGGACTTATTTGGTATATGATCTTGGCCTGGCCTTGGCACGAGGGCTATTTTCACCCGAAATGAACTACTGAGGGGCTGACAACATCCTTTGGAAGACAACCAGCAAGAAGTCATTACTCTTGGGATAGCTGTGAACTCTAGGAGAGTTAGAGAAATATTTCCTTCTTAGGCAGAAAGCAGTGTCATATAAAGAAACAAACACAAGCCCTGGGCTTATTGGCAAACTACAAAAGCAAGAGTAACTGTAAAATGTTTACTTACACTCAATAAGCAACATCTTCATAGTTCTGAATAATGTTAATGTCTGCTCCTTTTTTATAGTTTAAATTATTTTCACAAACCATAAAGTCAAGATGACAAAATTGTCTATCCTGTAGAGCATATCTATTTATAGAATGGATGTGTCCCGTACTAAGAAGAATCATAGAATCATTTAGGTTGTAGAAAGATCATCTAGTCCAACCGTTAACCCAGCACCACCAAGACCACCACTAAACCATGTCCCACATCTACACATCTTCTAAATACCTCCAGGGATGGTGATTCAACCACTTCCTTGGGCAGACTGTTCCAATGCTTGACAACCCTTTCAGTGAAGAAATTTTTCCTAAGATCCAATTTAAACCTGCCCTGTTGATATTTGAGTCCATTTCCTCTTGTCCTATCACTTGTTACAGGGGAGAAGAGACTGACCCCACCCGGCTACAACCTCCTTTCAGGTAGCTGTAGAGAGTGACGAGTCTCCTTTCCTTCAGACTAAACAACCCCAGCTCCCTCAGATGCTCCTTATGGGACTTAATCTCCAGACCCTTTACCAGCTCCATTGCCCTTTTCTGGACACGCTCCAGCACCTCAATGTCTTTCTTGTAGTAGGGGCCGAGAAATGGACACAGTACTTGAGGCCTCACCAGTGCCGAGTACAAGGGGATGATCACTGCCCTGGTCCTGCTGGCTGCGCTGTTCCTGATACAGGCAGGATGCCATTGGCCTTCTTGGCCACCTGGGCACACTGCTGGTTCATGTTCAGCTGCTGTCAACCAGCACCCCAGGTCCTTTTCTGATGGGCTGCTTTCCAGCCATTCTGCTCCCAGTCTGTATCTCTGCATGGGGTGGTTGTGACCCAAGAGCAGGACCCAGCACTTCACCTTGTTGAACCTCATACAACTGGCTTCAGACCATCAATCCAACCTGTGCAGATCCCTCTGTAGAGCCTTCCTACCATCCTACAGTCCCACCCAGCTTGGAGTCATCTGCAAACAGACTTGAGGGGGCACTCGATTCCCCTGTTCAGATAATTGATAAAGGTATTAAACAAGACTGGCCCCAATATGGAGACCTGGGGAACACCACTTGTGACTGGCTGCCAACCGGATTTAATTCCATTCACCACCATTCTCTGGGCCCAGCCATCCAGCCAATCTTCTACCCAGCACAGAGTGCACCTGTCCAAGCCATGGGCTGCCAGCTTCTCCGGGAGAATGCAGTGGGAGGTATTCAAAGGCTTTGCTAAAGTCTAGGCAGACATCATCCACAGCCTTTCTCTCATTCACTAAGTGGGTCACCTTGTCATAGAAGGAGATCAGGTTGCTCAAGCAGAACCAACCTTTCACGAACCCCTGTTGACTGAGCCTGATCTTCTGGTTGTCCCCTGGTTGTGCTGTATATGCTGTGTGATGGCACTCAGGACGATCTGCTTCATGACCTTCCCCAGCACTGAAGTCAGGCTGACAGACCTGTAGTTCCCTGTATCCTCCTTCTGACCCTTCTTGTAGATGGGCATCACATATGATAACTTAAAGTCAGCTAGGACCTCCCCAGTTAACCAGGACAGCTGGTAAATGACTGAAAGTGGCTCCATGAGCTTTTCCCCCAGCTCCCTGATTACTCTTGGATGGATTCCATCTGGCCCCACAGACTTGTGCATGTCTAAGTGGTGTAGCTGGTCACTGACCATTTCCCATTGGATTATTAGGCCTTCATTCTGCTCCCTTTTCCTATCTTCCAGCTCAGGGCTGGGTACCCACAGAACAACTGGTCTTACTATTAAAGACTGTGGCAGAGAAGGCATTAAGTACCTCATGACTACCTCTCAAGGGTCAGACAGGATCCTAAACAGGCCGAAGTCTGCCCTGGGAAGTTCAAGGAAGCAGTTCTACTGACTCCCCTCTTTACTTCTCTGAGAATCAAAATCTCAATCATTTCATGATAGCTCTGCCCAAGGTGGCCTCCAACCATCACATCACCAGTGGGACACCTTCCCTAGTGTGTTCCCCCACCAGGGGGAACAATTGTGATCACTGTGTCAGGAAGTTGCCCTCCATACGCTCCAGAAGCCTCTAAGACTGATTCCCCTCTGCAGTGTTGTATTTCTAGCAGACATCTGGTAAACTGAAGTCCCCTATGAGAACCAGGGCTAGTGATTAGCAGACTTCACCCAGCTGCTTATAGAATATTTCATCTGCCTCTTAATCCTGGTTGGGTGGTCTGTAACAGACTCACACCATGATACCTGCCTTGTTGGCTTTCCCCTGATACTTGCCCATAAACACTCAACCCTAACGTCTCTATCATTAAGCTCTAGGCAATCAAACCACTCCCTAACATACAGGGCTACCCCACCACCTCTCCTTCTTGCCTATCCCTTCTGAAGAGTTTACAGGCAACACTCCAGTGGTGCGAATCATCCCACCCTGTTGTCATGATGGCATTTACGTCATAGATTCACCACAGCTTCTACCTCCTCCTGTTAATTGCCTGTGTTGTGTGCATTGGTGTAGATGCACTTCAGATGGGCTATTGATCCCGCCACCTTTTTGAGGGGTGATACCTTAATTCCTACATGACCGTTCTCAGGTACTCCCACCATTTCTAACTCACCAATAACCCTTGCATCTTTGCTGCCTTTAAAAGGAAAATTTATTATCTGAGTGTTTTTTAACTGTGTTCTCCAGTCCTGTGCACTTGATTGTCATAATCTAGAGCCATACCAGTCTCTGGGTAGCAGGTTTTTAGCAATTCAGAAGATTTATGTGTCTGTTGCTGAGCTGAATGCCATTCTTTGAGTAAGCACTGAAACTTTCTTTTGAGAAGTGAGGGAGGAGGAGGAAAGATTAAAGTAGATCATGTGCTTCTTACATAAAATTTGAGGAGCTGATGAAAAGCAATTTGATTAAAATATGATTGAAAGGATGTTATGTGGCATGCCTGAGACTGATTTTTTTGCATGACAGAGGTGTATGGGGGAGGAGAGGAAAGTTTGGTTGTTGATATTTCTGTTGGTTTTTTAAGGATATTAATACCTAATCTTGCAAGCTGCCCTGCAGGCAAGCCTTGTGAGACTGACTGGTAGGGTACTGCTACAGTGACAGAGTCCCTTTGCAGCAGTTGGTTAAGACCGCACTGAATTTGCATCCTTGGTTGAGAATGCTTGTAGTCAATTAGAAACCTGGTTCTCCCTTACATTAGGGCTGCTCTACATCACCCTGGGAATATAAAATGTATTTTAAGTGAATGTAAGTGTAACTTATAACCCTTATAAAGCAGCTTTGCATCTTACAGCAGTTTAAAGCTTTGGGGTAAGTGAGAATCTGGATTTCCAATGTATAAATTATGGTCAGTCTGACTGAAAATTAATTGAAGATTTTTATATTTCGTAATGTTATCACTAAGCTAACTTGAATAAGTTATTTACATCTAATTCAATATTGGAATTGTATTCATTAGAGCTCCTTAAACTGTATGTTAATATCCAGGTTTCAGTGTTTTGCTTTGTAAATATTTGGGATTTTTACAAACATACATTCAGAGATCATGTTGTTCTGTCCTTTTTTTCCATTCCAAAGTTCCTAGGAAAAGACATAGCACAGGAGGTCAGTATGGAAAACACTTTCTTTCCATTGTTTCTTTTCATATTCACTATGCTTCTTTAAATAATACATCACAAGACACTTTATATTTTGAGTGGTTTTGGCAACTAAATTAAAGTTTTCAGTGTTTGTTCCTTGAATATCAACTTATTGTGATTAATTATCTCACTCTTAGCACCAGTTATGGTCTGTTACCACTGAGCCCTCAGCTGGCATTGATGGCACTTGAATAAATCATTTACTCCAGGATGTGTTCCATGTATGTTACTTTTAAAGTGGCAGGGATTTAATCTATACTGTTTTCTGACCATAAAGGCAGCAAAAAAAAAATAAAAAAATCATGGTATCTTTATGAAAACAAATAAGACTTACTCTTGCAAAAGCAATTACACACATTCCTCTTTGTTCCTGTGTCTCTGTCAACAGCATTGCTCCCGAAAAAGGAGGCAGAAAAGCATCCTGGGTATTAAACATACTGAGTATCATGTCTTCAGGATCTCTTCAGCTGCTTTTGCCACTAGTAGTTTTTCATAACACACCAGAGTTAAGTTAGCTTTATATTAGCTACTTATAATACAAAATGAACATGTATCTTGTTATTTTGCTGTTCCCATTTCTTTCAAATATTGTTCCTTTCTCTCAACAGGCATTTGTCTGTCATGATTGATGTTTGTCATGATGTACTGCACAAACATCTTTAAAAACAGTGAGCTTTCTTTCTATTCCTTTCTTAATTTATATTTTCTAGAAGATTTTAATATTCACTGGGATAACATCTTAAAGCCCTTTGCAAAATATGTATTCTGTAGTCTCCCACTAAAAGCAATGTCTAATTAACAACCAAAGTCTGCAGAATGAACTCTCTGGGAGCAAATGACTAATTCTTGATAGGAGGACTGTGGTTTTATGTTGTTGCCAGCATCTTGAGAACAGTTCTATGCTGGAAGCTGCTCCCAAGGGTCCTGTGCAGGGCTAAGGGTTGGACTCGACGATCCTTGTGCGTCCCTTCCAATACAGCATATTCTGTGATTCTTTCAGTTTCACGAAATACTGGCATAGGCAGAGCAGAGGAGGTAGCTGCTCCTCGTCACTCCGCAGAGGCGCGGGGACGTGCACACCAGTAGGGGGAGATGAGGGGATGTCTTTCCACTTCTGGGAATCTTGGCACTGTTGCCTGCCTTCAGATACATCTATTTCTTCTATAGTAAGGCATTTTCACTGCACAAACTTGCAGTGCTTAATTAAAGCTATAATTTTAAACACACTTAGGCAAATCAGTGCAGTGTTCTACTGGATACTTAAGTTGAGTTAAACTTGTTGCTTGCACCAGAAAATTTTATAGAGACAAGCTATTCCTGCAGATCGAGTTTTAAGTCGATGCACATTTAACCACACTGTTGGGCTCTGCCTGGGCTACTGGCCCTGCAGCTGGATGCAATAGGGCAACTGGGACTGTGGCCCAGCTGTGCAGGAGCTAAAGCTTGGCCAATTTCCTCTAATAGCAGATGTGTCAGGCAACTCCACCAGTTGCTCTTGGCAGTCTGCAGTGCCATTTGGCTGTAGTTTTGCTTCTGACTCTCTTGCCTTTCATTCTTGTTTGCTTAGTCTTGATTCCTGGTTCCTGCTCCCTTTGTGTTATGCTCCTATACCTCACCTTGTCCCAGCCCTGACTTGACTTATAACAAGGACTCTTTGGTTTTCAAACTTCTGGCTCTATGACTTTCTGACTATCCTTTTCCGTTTGGGATGATTCCTTCCATCTCTGCTGTCTTGATTTATTCTTATGCTGGCTTCACTCTCTTTGTATCCAAACTTAATTCTAACCTGGTCTTCACCTTTAGACTTACTGGAGTAGTCTGATGAAAGTATGTGCCTCTTAAGAAATCTGAAACTGCAGTGGAAGAAACTTGATTAGCTTGCTTCTCAGCAGTATTGAAATGGGGACAGATGTGGAAGTCCCTTGTAAGATTCCTCTTGAATCTGCATGCTGTCAGGGATTACAAGCATGACTTGTGGATCACTTTTGCACCAGAGGCTTAATCTGAATGCAAATATTCATTTGCAACCTTAGATGACCACAGTTATGCTTCTTTGGTATTGAAACCTGTTGTAAGCAGGCCAGTTTTGGCAGGGGGTATAACCATTTCCAGGGCTCAAGGTTATTTTCTCTCACTTGTGTTCTTTTCTTCTACTATTTGTTGACTTTTCAAATATCAGTCAAGCTCCGTATAACTGTTCATGGCACCAGTTGTTACTGTTTTCCATGTTGATTCAGCATCTCAGAGTTTTAGCTAACCTGCTTTCCATCTCCTGTATTACGGATGCCATTGCTTGCATTTTATTGCAACACAATTCATTTTGGTATCACCACTTCCATGACTCTCTGCAGAATTATCTATTTTGCTTTGCTTTCTGAACAAGGCACAGTATCGTTAACAGTGTGTATAAATTCTGGTGAAAGCTTCAGAACCAAACCCAGAACCTGTATAATTAGCCAAACCAAAAGCCCAACAGCTGTATGCTGGTGGAACACATGTGAAGCTCCAAAGAGGCTGATGATGCAACAGGCTAAGTGCCTGCAATGGACACATGAAGACCACATGTGAGGAAAGGAGAGGATACATTTAGTGATGGATTATATGTCTGTGTTTTGCCATCTGAACTTTATGTCTCTTTACAAACATAGCCAGAAAACACATGGATAATACAAAGAATTGTTACTTGCTCCAGGCCCTTTATCTATCTCCCTCTTGTGTACTGAGGCAGAATAAGAGTGAGAAACCATTTGTCAAAAAAATCCTCAGTCAGAGCCCATTGATAGTGATCTAAATTGCTATATGGTCCTTTCTATAGGCTCTCTACAATGGGGTGAATTTCCTCTCTTGGATAAGATGGAACCAAATGACATGTGGAGTACTGATAAATTATACTGGCTTTCCAAGGCTAGTATACAGCTCTTGGTATCAAATTTATTTTAGTCAAATGTAGACGAGTCTAGTTCTTTTGAAAATTTTATGTGCTTGTAGTCTGTGTTGTGACTGTGAGTTGTAACAGGACATTGATTCCACTCTGGAGCATCTCCCAAAAACACACTGTCAACATAGACTAGTACATAGTGGTTTTAATCTTGTAGACAACTATGTTATAGAGAATATGGCCTAGGCAATAGACCCAGACACACGGATGTCGAGAATCCCCAGTAATTTTTACATTGAGGGGAAGTAAACTGAAACAACTACAAAGTTCTCTTAAAAGAAAAATCAGGAAAATCATCTGTTAAGGCAGCACCATTATCCAGACTAACCTCCCTGCACATATTTTCCATCCAGCCATCACAGTACTCCGTAATTCCCCCTTACTTCCAAGATACTGTCAAACTTACATTTATTACATGTGAAGCCACAACTTCCAGAGGCTAAAACTAATGCATGAAGAACAGATCCCTGTAGCTAGAACAGTTTTTCTCTAATAATAATGATTAAAATTTTAAACACTATCTCTTACAATCAATACTTTAAAATACTATCTTAATTCGTTAAGTCAGTGTGCAAAAGCATGATTACATTTCTAGACAATAATCTTCACCTTGCTGCTGAAATAGAGTCAAGACAACTTGATTGCTAATTTTTCATGGGACTTACAGCAGTTTGGAATCCATTAGTCTGCATGTCTTTATGAAAGTCTGGCTTAAAATTATTGGCTTCTCATTGTATGGGCATTTATTCCTTCTTCCACTTCAGCTGGATGCTGCTGCTTTCCAGAGCTGCTTAAAAGAATTGTCATGTCTCAGCTAAAATGGAAAAGAATTGCTCATCTGAGGCAAAGAGGTGGGTACTGACTTATTCCAGACTTGAAAAAAATTTTTTCTCCCCCAGCTCTCACAGAGCTTGTCTTCAAAATCGGTAATCAGAAGTGACTGCTCTTCAGGAGATCAGAGCTTCCAGTGTATCATGCTGGGCTTCTATTCTACCAGAGGATGAAATGACTAACGATGCTACTAGGAATTAGTGATGCAAGAGGTCATGCGTGTTAGAATTTTCGCAGAATCCACTGACTGTGTTCTTTTCATTCAAAGATATGATCTCCATGGTCTCCTCCCACTATTAAATGAGAAAAAGGAATCTAATAGGACTCAGATCCCATGAAAAAGAAATCCCTCCATGATACAGGAGTGTGGGAAAAGATGAAGGACCACTTGTGTAGTTAGATTTAAAGGACAGATTTAAGTCATAAGGAATGGTTATACTACTGTTACTACTAACAGACTTCTGAAACACAGAATATTTCTAGTGTGTTACCATTAACAGAGAACAAAGACAGTCTTTAGTAATTTCTTCCTCTCTTCCTTTCCCTTCCTCATAACAAGGATAAGGATTTTGCTCCTGAAACAAGTCATGGGGTAAAGACTGCACCACACCATGACAGAGTAGTCATGAGGTCTTATAACTGATCTGAATCTTGGCTGTGTCATACCTTGAAGAAGTGGCATGATACAAGGTATTTAGCAGTGGTAGTGACCTTTGTCTTATGAAAGCTTACCTGAAAACTCCTAAAGAAGAAATGACCTGAAATGGGGGTTCTACCTTGGAAAGGAAGACTAAATGCATTCAATGGATGAATAATCAAGACCCTCCACAAGATAAAGTGAAAGAACTTTACCTAGCCTAGATGGCATATTATAACTGAAAACTAGAAGCAAAGGAAAACTGTTAAAAAAAAAAAAAGTCCTATATAGCTTTCAGAATTAATACAGACATGCTGGAGTTATGAGACTGGATGTCCTTATATAAGAAGCAACAATGACAACACTTTCTTGTTAAAAAATCAAAGCTGAAGTCTTGTTCTCTGACTAATGGGGGAGCAAGTGTAAACTGGAGAGACCCAATCTCTCTTACTGCAGCCTATCAAGCCGAATCCAGATGACTCACGCAAACAGCCTGCAGTCACAGAAGAATGGATCCAAACTGGTTGTCCATGTCTCATGAAGCTGTGGCCCACAAGGTGTAGGCAATACTGGACATACTGCATTCCTAACATTGCTTCTCCTTCTGTGTCCAAGCATCGAGTGCCGCTAAGCAGCACTTCCCAGCAGTGGGGATGAAGATGGAGGTTTTTCTTCTCTCCGCATTCTTCTGTGCACTTGGTGCTTCAAGAAGTATGCCTAACATATGGGGAGGTTTCTGCATACTTGTCATGGGCTTCAGGGTTTTTCTGGGTATACATAAAATACCCTTGTTTGAGCACTAGCTCTGTTTCATATTCCTGTGTTACCACTGAGATAGGAATCTCAGTGGCAACTTTATTACCCAGCTAGTTTGTGCTCCTGGGATGATAAGAGGATGGTCACAGCACAAGGAGCTCACCATGGTTGTTGGAACACACTGAGAACTCATGCTGTTGTACTGAGTATCAGTCACACACAGTGTCTTCCCATGTACAGTGAAAATACCACAGACAGCCAACAAAATGTCCCCTAAAAATGTCAGGCAAATCAAAGCAGAGAATATGTGTCATAACTGCCATCTTATTTTCTTTGTGGCTTTCTGAAGCAATAGTATCTGCAAAGCAAGCAACTTGTACATCAGCCTGGAGGAAAATGGGAAGGCGGTTTAGGTGTCTGTTGATTCTTGGCTCACATACACAGAAGTTATTCAACAACAAATCTGTAAACATCCCTCTTCAAGAATAGGTGTGCCCTATTTTCGTCTTTAATTAAAACTCACAGTGTTATACTAAACCGGAACAGCTTAGCCTTATTCTGGAAATTAGTCATGAAATTAGTCAGGAATAGCTCCTCCTGAACAACTACATGTATAAACAAGCCCTAAACAATATTTATGTTGTCTGGAACCATGGGGGACACTGTCACAGATGCAAATTACTTTCCAATCCTATAAGAAGAAAGATGAAGAGTTGTTGTCTTCCAACCGGGGGCGGCGAACATTTCTCACCCATGTTTGACCATTGTGTTTGCCCTTGCAGGACAATTTAAGGAGGCGGTGGTGGCGGACGGGCCCCAGCAGAAAGGCCGAGCTCTGCCCCGTTCGCCGAGCTGGCCTGCGCCAGGTGCGCCGGGCGAGATACCGAGCTGGGGGAGATGGGTGCGCTTCTCCTCCATCCGAGCCTCTTCCCCGGGGGATACATCAGCAACCCCTCGGCTGAAGGATGTTATCTAAGAAAGATTCCTCTCCGTCGCAGGCCAGCCCTGGCTGCGCGCGTGCCTGTACCTGCGTGACAGCGCTCCGGGGACGCCCCACCCCGGGGCGGGCACCCTCCGGGGGCAGGTGGGACCCGCGCGGGGCGGGGGGGCCCTGCCCTCAGGCGCGGCCCCGGGCGCGGTTCCCCGGGGAGCGGCCGCCGCCGCCGACAAGAGGCGCCCCCCTCCCAGCCCCCGCGGGCACGCGCGTGCGGCCCCGCTCCCCGCGGGATGCGCGGTCCCGCCGCTGGGTT